>NW_028277449.1:332500-665000 GCF_059751315.1 Micrasema longulum
GACCAGGTTTGATGCCTGGAGTAAATATCTTCGTAAACGAATCCATTTCTTCTCGGCGGGGGCTTCGGTGGGTCGTCTTCGAATGAGTATTTGAGGTGATGATCGTTGTATTTAAGTGGTTTCCCTTCTCTGCTTCTGTAGCCGACATGGTTATAGTAAGGAATGGAAGTTCTATCTAAAGATCCCGTTCCCGAAACCAGCCTCTGCCCCGTCGGCAAGTCAGGTCGGTACCTGTCGCGTTCTGTGTCTCTGATGAGCTGTCTCTTGTACTGCGACATCTGAGCCTCTTCCAATCTGCTCCAGTATGATACGCTTTTTGCTCCTGTATCATACCTGGTGGTTATCTCGTATTATCACATTCAGTCCTGCAATAAAAATAAAACAATTTGTAATAGACTGATTTTACAGTTGCTCGCGGAATACACTTACAGTTTCATAAAACTGATGTTTAACTCATAACAGTTTTTTAATAAAATTAATAAATTGATTCATTAAACAAACATTAATAAGTGTACAATGTTTATACTGAACATTATTTATACTGAATTTTATTTACATTTTTCAGATTTTAATTTTGTATGTACTTTTAATTTTCTTATTATTTTTTTTTTCTCTAGATATGAATTGAAATTCTCGATTTACTTTACTTTGTTTTATTTATTTTTTTGTCTTGTTTTAATTACATTTATGAGCACACACTATTTATATGTGTGTTTATTATTTTTTTCTTATATTTAAAATATATTCAAGTAAATTACTATTCTGTAATTTTAATTGTATTATTTTACTCTATTTTCTAACTTAAAAAAAAAAAAATCTTTAAACTATTTTTTATGTTTATTATTTTATACGTATACAGTATTATGTCTGTACTTTTCTTATTTGATTATTAATTGAAACTAATGTCTGAGCACCCATTATTGAATAGTTTATCGGATCAAAATACATCTTAATACTTTGTTTTCTTTATAATGTATTAATATTGTAATAATGTGTATATTTTATTTAATAAAGAATATGAAAAAAAAGCGTTCATAAATACGGGATGGTTAGGCTGTTTGATAAAGTGTCACAGCGTAAGTAAATTCCTAAACCTGTCTCTTTTTCTTTCGCCATCTTCAACCCTGTCCCTTTCGCACCTGCATAAAGTTCCAAAAACTATTTTATTTATTATATTGTCACCTGGGGTCAGTGTCCGCTCGAAACTAAACTAAAATACACGTTAATCGTCAAATCGATTTCAGTTTAAACTCATCGCTTAAAAATAAAATAAAATAAATTATAAAACCCAATGTAAATTTCAGTGATAAGGAAGATACCATCAGTGTGGAGTTTGCCGCTATTTTCCAGAGGAACGAAAATCTTCAAAAGGTCAGTCCATTTCAATCCAATCCTATTTATTCCAATTTTGCGCTGTGACATTGCAAATTTTATATACCTCCTGTCGGGACCCAGCTTACACATCGCCATGGGATGTGAATGTTTTCAAGCTCTTAAATTATCCAGAATTGCAATGAACTATATAATCGAATGAGAAAAGTAACAAAATACGTGATTTTGTTTATGTATCGGTATACACGTGGCATTCACTCGTCGTGCATTGGGAAAGTGGAAAAGATTTAGAAGAGATAAAAATCGGGTTTATAGAAACGAGTCTTTTGTGTTTCAGCGATATTATAATTTAGTTCATCCCAAAAGTCATAGTTTTGTATATTTTGGAGATCATGGAGGTTAGAAAATCGCTCCATCGTTACTTAATTAATTTTTATTTTCCCTAATTTATTTATTTATTTATTAACGGACATTGTCCATCTATACAGTTTATAAGGTTTAAATATTACAATAAAAGAATAGTTTTAAAAAATTTTTAAAAAAGAAAAGAAGCATTGACAAACATAAGGGACATCGAGACAAGATCTGGACTATTTATTTAGTGCTCGTGTAAATCGTTGTAAATTTAAACCAAAAAAGTCCAGATCCTGTCTTGAGTTAACAATACGACAAAGGCGGGTCATTGGAGAATTTAGGCCATAGTTTGTTCTATGCTGATCGATGAACAGTACTTCTTTGTTTCTCAATCTACGAGTCGGAATATTGAATTTTACTTGTCCCAGTAATGATGGAACATCGATTATACCATTTAGTATGCCGAACATATATATGGAGTCAATATTAGCTCTACGTTTTTGTAGACTAGAAATATTTAACATTGACTCTATTTCAGCATAAGAATAATTATCTCTCTCTAGTCCAAGCATCCACGCTATTTTTCGAAGCAAGCGATGTTGGACTGATTCAATGTGGTTTATGCGATTGACATAGAATAGAGACCAGACCACTGAGGCATATTCAAGAAGAGGGCGAACAGTTGAGCAATAAAGAGTTTTGATTGTACGGACATTAGTAAAATCAGAGGATATTCTGTTAATGAAGCCAAGTTATTTCAGTGATTTATTTACTGTATTATAAAAAAATTATATTCTAATAAATTTATATGTACCGTTACGCCGAACAAAGCATACGCCTCTGTTTCAAATTAATAAATATAAAACAAATAATGCGAAGAATTCACCAATCAACCGAGCAATTACTTACTATACTAAAAATAAGCAACGATTAGATCTTGATATATTTCACGACTCGTTATGGCAGAACAAATTCATATTCCAATTTATCCACATATTTTTTTTTATATTCAACTTATTTATTTTACATGAACTTCATTATTGATGTTCTAAAATAATCATCCTTAATATTTACATTTTATATACGTACCTACATGCATAATCGTAATCATTATATATGTGTATGTGACTGCTTATTCTTATTTTTAGAGGTGGGGGTCAGGGCTATTCAAGCTCCCGACGTCACTGCGACCTGTGAATATCTATTGTATCAGATCCCTGTGAATAATGAGTACTTACACATATTTAATTTGCAGAAATAAAACTTATACTTTGTTTTTTGATACACTCACTTTATTTTTACCAACTAGTTTCGGTAACCAACTGTTACCTTCTTCAGGGTATTTTTATAACTAAACATACATAAAAGAAACAGTGAAAGAATTAGTGGGTGTCGATAAGGATGAGGGAGGGGGTAATTGTGTTTAAGGTGGGGGAAGGGAAGGGAAGGAAGGGGATAATTGCGTTCAGGGTAGAGTTCGATTTTATAGGAAAAATATTAAAAATGGGACTATGACTTAAGTTTAATAGATTATTATTTATGTCTAAGTTCTGTTTTACCGCTTTTTTTATTTCTAAAATTTCAAAAAGATTAATTTATTTATTTTTATTATTTAAATGCAATATTTAAATTCCATTTTCAAAATTAAAAGAATGATTATTTGTTATAATATTCTATGTTATAAATTCAGAAAAATTATTGTTATTGAGACATCTCATATGCTCCTTGATTCTTATTAAATGAACGCGATGTTTTTCCTAAATAAAAGGATCTGCAATCATGGCAAGTTCATTTATACACCCCTAATGTATGGAAGTGAAACATGGAACTGGCAGAGAAGTGATGAAAGCCGAGTGAACGCGGTTGAAATGCGATCTCTTAGACGAATGTGTGGGAAATCAATGTATGACAGAGTTACGAATGATGAAATCAGGCGAGAGTGTAAATCTGAGACAAGTATAATTGATAAGATTAAGAAAGGGTCTCTGAGATGGTTTGGTCATGTAAAATCGAATGGACGACGAAAGAATGGCAAAATAAGTACATATGGCGAAAATGAACGGCAACGTTAGACGAGGACGACCAAGGAAGACGTGGCATGATCAGATAAACCAAAATCTTAAGTCTAGTCATGTCAAAAGCAGACAGAACCGAAGGGCATGTATGACAAGATGTATGAATGTGGAAGAGGCTAGGATTGTATGCCAGGATAGACGTGTGTGGCGGTCCATTCTCTCTGCCTACCCCTACGGGGAAATGGCGTGATAGTAGTACTTTAGTAAGCTTGATATATTTTTAAAGTAATATTTGGTATACCGGCTGATTTCAGCGTTTTGTAAATGAATCGGTCGTTGGAGAAACCCCACCCCGTTAGTCATGTTTTTGGCGGATGTGACTTTGACTTGAAATGCAATTCGTTCTGTTAAGAAATCGATGTTTTGTCGAAAAATAATTTTTATTTACGTTAGATAAAAATAGTGGCCGTCCGAAACAAGATTTTCAGCAGAAGCCGAATTTTTCTTGAATACGTTAAAAGTCACTTCAAAACCCCCTAAATTAAGAGGTTTTACTGTTAAGCATTACGTTTTCATAGGGATAAGTGTTAAGTAAAATACAAAATGAAATATAAGGCATAAATGTAATTAGTAAATATTCTTATTTTCAGCGCTTTTTTGTTCGTTGTTATGTTATACAATATACCTTTAACTTATACACCAGTAACTTAATCACAAATAACTATCAGCGTGCTAATAAGCGACGTGATAACAATTTCTCACTATGGTTGTTTATCGTATTCGCGATTTCAATGAAACATCCGTGAACACCTAATATTAAATAGCTTACCCACCACATACCGCACACCGCATCTGAGGACATGAGTCTCCTTGGCGGTGCCCACATACACGGAAAATTTGCTCGTTGTCAAACGAGAAAAGCTGCCCGAAGGAGCTCTCTGAAATCTGGTAGCCTTAGCATCTTTGTGCTGAAAGAAAGTAATCCAGAAGTACATAATATGTACTTCATTGGATTGAGAAGAGAGGGAAGTGAATTCTTCACTGACTGGGATTAAATTGATTGGACATGATCAATTCTTTTTAAAAGCCTAGGGATTATTTTTGGAAGCCACCAGATCTGTATATCCGACAGGACCTATAACAGGGCCACGGATAGTAGCGAGAAGCTCCATTCGGTAATCATAGAGAAGGGGAAAGGGACAAGACCACAGGATGTGATATTAAATACCAAAATATTTACGTTTCGAGACGTGTATAATCCTGCTGCGCAATCACATTTTTTAATTTCACCGGTGTAAATATGAAAAATATTCCAAAGCTGCTATGTTTATTTATTATTTATCATGCTTTTCATTGCGGTTGGCAAGCCAAATGTCAAGAAAAGCAGTCGCCATAGTGATTGCTTTTAATTTCATTTTCACTTTTTTGTACTAGATACTCCGTACTGTTTCGCTAGTGCAATAAATTGTATTATTTTTTAGAGTAAACGCCAATTATTCGCCAAAGTATTTATTTACGAGGAAAACAAAAAACAAGTCGACACGAGCGTTGACTCAGAGATTACACACGCGTTGACTTATAACTGGGAAGTGGTGCCTGGAAGAATGACTAGACAGGTGCCACCGTTTTGTAGCAACAATTCACGGACAGTGTATACTTGTAATGCAGTATTAAATGGACTTCATAAACTCGGCAATAGTTATTACCACGTATCCGATTTATTTAGTGTAGGGTATTGTTCCTATAGAACAAACCTTTTGAACTTTTCAAAGATGGTGAATGGTAATTATATTTATTTATTCATGCATTTCATATGCAATTTTTTGTTCAGTTTGCCTAGCTGTATGAAACAGTACTTATGATTTTCTTGTTGTTTTTCTGTAGAATGTTTTATTATTTAAACTTTCTACTGAATATGCTGTATAATTTTTAGGTTATTTTTTTAAATATAAATCTTGTTTTTAATATTCATGTTTTTTTTAAAAAAAAAAATATTAAGCCAAATATGTTAAAATTATAAATATTTGTAATAGGCAAATTTGCCGTTTATGTTAATAAAATAAAAAATAAAAATAAATAACTTGAGCATGTTCATTGTGATCGCTCAAATGCTTGGCATGTTTCTAAGCACGTCGATAGTTATTTGTGATTGAGCTACAGAACGTAATCTGACTCATTCCGACCGCAGGTTTCGTCTGAACCGAAGAATCGGTCCATTTCTGCCGAAACCGACACTATGGCCAAAACTCGTTTTATTGGCTGAAACTGGCTGAAACTGAAACTGATACTTCACTTTATCACTAAATATAAATATTTCATTCAGAATGTTATAGCGAAAAAGTTTCGACCGATTGACTTAAACAGTTTCTCGAATCCCTGATTAAAAAAAGATCGTAGTGTTTCGAGTCGTTAAAATAATGGTAACTTTAATGGTAACTACCCGATTTCAGCTGATTAAATGTTTAACGACCCGTTATCTTCAGCGTCGCTGTCGTATGCGACACTGACAAATGTTTTGATATTTAAGGGTACTAGTTGCTAAGTCAGTTACCTTAAAAAAATCTAATAATGCAGTTTAAAAAATACATAACTTTTACACTGTGTTTATTCATTACCTTTTTATTAACCCTTTTAGTAAAAAAAAATAATCCCAAATACGCCAGTCGTTTAACTACCGCGCACTCCCGCTCACTGCCAATAACTGACTGACTGAACGAATTTCTCCCATTGTTTCTACCTTACCTTCTTTACCACAAATACCGGCCACAGAACAGCGTCTCTGTCTTCCTTGTAATACATTATAATCTCGTGCTCTTTCTTATACAGTTAAACTTACTGTGATATTGGCATCACATTCTCTCATATAATCATTCTTCGCATATTTCTAAAATTTTTACTTTATTTTGGATTGAAAATATCCATTTGAAGATTACAAAATATTCTATTTTATATTTTGTAATCAGAGTCGGGTTGTGGTCCTAGCAAGGTTTTATTTATTTTATTTAATGCACAATTTTATCATAGACAGGCGTCGTGGCGCAGTTGGTTAGACGGCCGAATGTGAAACTGGCGTCGCGGGTTCGATTCCCGCCAGTTGAAAGAAAAAAATCCATGATAGATTTTTTTCTCAATTGGTCTGGGTGTTGTGGTGAACTTTTCATTACCTCCTTCCATATCCCTTCTTTCCCATCTGCTGACAAGCCTCTAAAATAGAGGCTTAGTGGGCCATTCCCTTTTAAAACAAAAGCACAATTATATTTTTTTTATGTCCCGACTTGTTAGAAAATTTTGTGTTACGGTGTTAGTTCAATCTGCAGTGCCCTGTGAGGGCTCTAGCGATAACCCTTACATGAAGTTAGGTTTTTTAGGTTAGGTTTTTGTAGGTTTTTTTTTATTAAACTGGCCTTTGAAAAATTATTTCTTCATAAAATATTTATTCGTCTACTGTTTTTGATCGCAGCGGTAAACAAAATGGCTTTGATTCAAATTAAGACAAATTTTGACAAGAATAAAAATAAAAAAAACAAAATAAAATACCATATCTAATTACACTTACAAAAAGTTTTCAATGTTTATGTGAATTTTTTTAACAAGAGACAGGTATAGTAAATTCGTTAAAATAAATATTCATTGAATATTGGGCAACTTTCAAACGAGAAGCAATTTGAATAAATGGCAAAATATTTCTTTGCAATTTTCGTTCGCAAATTTGAAAAGAAACAAACTTTTCTTTTCGATTTAGTTAAACAACTTTCACGAGCATTATAAGATTCGCAAGAGCGCTTTCTCATAATATTATTACTGTGGAAGCTCGGAAGCTGTGAATGCGGGCGCGTGAAGGGTAATTTGTTCTCCGACATTATTTTTTGTTCGTCGACAAATCACCGCCAAACTATTGTGAATAAATTGCGACTGACGATTTGGCGGTCACAGAAACTTATTCTAAATATTTATTTGCCGTGCGTTTAGCACTAACACCGTTTTAACCGCCCCCAAGTATTTGTTGGATTTGGTAATGCCATGTCTTTCTCAGTCTAGCTTTTTTCAGTTTCGGTGATGCAGAGCAGCGATTATTTTATAATTAAAAAATACATATAAGAATTTGTTACCCACTAAGTCTAAAGACTTTTCGGTGGGACACATTTTTTATATTTTTATGACAGGTTTATATTACATTTATTTTATTTATATTTTACAAATTTATTTATAAACAGGCACTATAAAAGTATCTAGAAGATATTTCTTCAGTTCTTTTTTTTAATTTGAAGATCTTTCATGTTAATGATGGTTTGTGGGAGATCATTGAACAATCTTGGAACAACGCAATTTAATGTTCGCTCTCCGAAGTAATTTGTAATTCGGGGAACAAACAGGGAGCCCTTAGTTTTTAATCTAGTGTTGTGAGTGTGTTCTCGTTTTCTAGGTTAACCAACATGAACTAAAAAATATATTTTTTTCCAACTTTTTAATTCCTTTTTTTCCTGGTTCCTCTTTCTCTCTCCATCCAAACTCACCTAATTTTACATTCCTTATCCTTATACGTATATGAGTATCATAATGTGTATCGTATATCATAATGTACTTCAAGATTATATGTACAAGCCTTATCTGCCTTTTAAAAAACAGATGTTACTATTAATTAATAAGTGTTTTACAAACATCTTTTAAAATACAATTTGCTTTTTAGTACAACTTTTGCACCAACTTTTCTTTTGACCAGTCTGTTTTTTGGTAAGATATTGCTTTTAGAAATAAGTCCAACAAGGATCCAACCTTGGACCTCTACTCTTTCTGATATTTATAAATGATATTGCTTTAAAAATTAAAATTTCCAAAATATCTTTTATTTGCGGATGACCTTTAAATATTCAAAATTATAAAATCAATTGATGACTGTCATAAACTACAAAATGACCTACATTCTTTGTTACCTTGGTGTCATGAAAACGACTTATTTTTTAATATAAATAAATGTATGTCTATTAAATTCACAAGAAAAATAAATAAAGCAGTTTTCAATTATTCAATCGATAACACAATTTCAATTCGAGATCTTAGGATACTTTTTGATAACAAACTTAAATTCAACCATCACATTGACCACATTTCAAAGAAAGCGTTTAAAATCTGTGGATTTATTTTGCGAATATCTAAGCCATTCAAAAGCCCTAAAATTGCAATTACATTATATAAATCATTTGTTAGTAGTTTGCTTGAATTTAATTCTATAATATGGTCTCCTAATTATAATATCCTTATAACGCAGATTGAATCGGTGCAACGTAATTTTTTTTAATCGTTAATATTTAGAATCGGATCTAATACTTTCATAATCAACTATTATGATCGTCTAGAGTACTTTCATATCTTTAGTTTAAAATTCAGAAGGATTTTGGCTGGTTTGATATGCCTTCACAAATTAATATCTAACTGTATAGATGCCCATTATATTTTTGGTCAGATAAACCTTAATGCACCTCGCCGTAACTTGCGTACCAATCCTGGCTTTGCTGTGGGAAATTATAAAACTAACATCGGATTCTTTTCCCCTCTGCCAAGGATCCCCAGAACAGTGAACGAAATCTCACTGTACTGTCGATGTGTTCCTACAGCAAGGGCAGGCATTTAAGAAGCAAGCGGTGTTGTTTCTCCTAACTCGCGATGTCACACTTGCCATTTTCGCCTAGATTATGCCATATACATATCTTTTGTTAATTATACACTTTGTTAATTTAAGTAGATTTTAAGAATGTTAAAATTAAGTATGAGGGCTTACTTAAGCCTGTTGATCGGCTTAAAAAAGTATTAAAAAGTCCGCAAAAGTACTTGTAAAATACTTGAAGATTTAAATAAATAAAATTAATCTAGTAAAGATAAGTCCGACTCGTAATGTAATGGTCGGTTAGATTTCCCACAATTTTCAAGGTTCCAGGTTAAAATAAAAATTTGACCTAAATGCAGGCACAAAATTTGGCGCTCCGTCCCTGTGAGATCACAAAAATTAAACAAAACAATTAAAAAACCATCACGCCGTTTCCCCATAGGGACAGACAGAGAGAATTGAATGCCATATCACTCTGTCCTTGCACACATACCTTTCTTTCTGTTCATTCACCCATTTTCTCGAGCATGCGCCCCGATTTCTTGCGGCCACTTTTGCCATGTTCATCTTCAAGTATTTATTGGTCTTTCTCATTTTCTGCATCTACCAACATTAGCATCGTTAGTTTCGCAGTAAAGCAACCCAGCCCTCCTTTCTCGATTTCGTCAATGCTCGTGTTTGTTCAGTTCAATACCTTGCAAGCATTGTGCTCTGATAGCAGCAGAGATTTTGTGGACTGTATAGAAATTGTACTAATTATTGAATTCTTTCGTTTGTTTCTTTTATAAAGCAATTCACTTTTACTATTACACGGATACCGGTACCATGTAGATGTTGATGAGATGTATATTTAGGCTATTTACGTAACACTAATTTCACTTTGTCTGAAGTATACAGATGCAGGTATATGATAAGGATTTGTCACTTTAGAGTAACACTTTTCACAATGCGACTTGTCCACAGGACGGTAGGACAACAACAATTTGAATAAAGAAGGATGTAGGTAGGACCGAGATATTCGCAAGTTTATATGAGTTGCAAGTATAAAAAATATAAATTCAGTACTTAAAAGCTTGTCTCAGAGTCCAGAGGCGGTTCCTTAGTATGTTCATAAGTTCAGTGCACTGCCAAGTAAAAATATGTGCAAATAAATAAGTAATTTTATTGATAGTAATTTGTTGCAATATTATACTCGTAAACAGAATAATATTCAATACTAGCGCCAAAAGATCTACCGAAATCGACTCTAGCGGACGATTTTCACATTTTGTCTACGCATGCGCAATCGTCCCTGTGCATGTTCTGTTTTACACAATTCTTTTCCCTGAATTTGTATGAAATATGTAACTTATCCTAAGATCGTCATTTGAGGGAGATAGACAACGCTTCATACCGGTGAATCGTGCGTTAGAGGGAGAAGATAATATACATACTCCGGGCATTGCCAACGCATGCGCAGATTTGAAGTTTAAAGTGCGTTTGCAATGTCATTTTGAACATGCGTAATGACATGATATAAGTACGAATTTAGTTGATTTAGTATCCTATAACGTGCGTATAATGTTACGTTCCTGGTTTCGATGCGCGGGCTGTCATTTGTCATACTTTTGCCCGTTTATCACGTCAGACCTGTCATATTGTTATAATATTATTGAACTTAATATACAAGTTACAAGTTGACAAAATGTAAAGAAATGCACTGCCAATGTTTTCGGTCAGGAGCCGCCAGTGTCTCAGACATAAATGTATAATGCACGAGTATTGACTTTATTTGTGCAATAATCTTACGTAATTTAACCACGCAGAGATCGCATTTCGACAGAAATCAGCCTACCTGCTTTCATTCTTGTTTTTACAATTGCTTTGCTAATTTGCTTCCACGCATAACGTTGGGCACCGGGACTCCACTGTCAATATTATTTTATGGCTTTAAATAAGCGAGCAACTGTTTTGGCTGCTAAATGACTAGTCAATCCGCTCATACGTCAACAAAAAAAAAAATCGGCTAAAATTTGGTGCACAAGTTTCCGGTAACCCGAGCTTGGTGAGGTGGGGTGTTGTTTGGGACGTGAGGGTGGTTGGGAGATATGGAAAAGGTATTACGAGAGAGGCATATGAATATACAACAATGAGAAGTATTTTTGTTTTGCTTTTCCTAATCCGTGCAAGAAGGGTGAATATATTATATTCAGGTTGATTCTTTCCACCTGAGATACGCAGAAAAAGTGGGTTCGTGTGACATGCTAGCAAACTTCTTGGTTTATCTTGTTTTATTTATACGGACTTATCAAGTACAACAATATTTTGAGTTTGTCCAAATTTTTGTAGACAAGAACTGGATTCAACTCCCTGGGGTGCTGTTTATATTATAATATTACAACAGAGATGAAGAACATTTAAGAGAAGGTAATATAGAAGTCTTGGCATCTACAGGGCTTATGACCTGTCAATGGCTGGTTTAAGTGGCCACTTTACACACTGTGTAACATTCACCATTTTGCCTATGTTTGAACATATATATTCCTTCAATTCTTTCATCTGTTGATGTTTGTGAAGTTAAAAAGCTGAAACCTTTATTTATGCGGGTGAGATTCATCCAATTGAATTATTTCACCTACATACTAGGCAACGCCTGAAAATGTTATTTTTTCAATTTCTATACTTCTTCATGGACCAGGTAATTTATCAACAATATTTTGAGTTTGTCTAAAGTTACATTTTTATTGTATGTCCACTTAGTTACATTTTTTTTGGATGTTTTTATTATATTTGATTTTTTTTTAAACCTGTTAGAGTTATGTAAAAATATTATTTATTTATTAATTTACACGCCCTACGGGCTTTTACAAATATCAAAAATTACATTCAAGTGCAGCAGTGAAACATAAGTATGTAAATTTAGTTAAAATTAAAGATAGCATAAGAAAAACTAAACGATACAATAATAAGTAAAAATAAGGAAATGTACCAACAAAGGTATATGGGTACATAGAAAAATATTTAATAAATTTACATATGAAAACATACATACATATTTATTTATTTTATTTATTTATTTAATCCAATATAAAATACAATACAAATACATAGTTAACAAAATGTCTATACAATAGGTAGGTACATTCAATATATATATATATTTTTATGGATATAGCCACTCCACTGGCCCACAGGCACGTTCCGGAGTGTCAGTGTATTTTTTATTCATACATAATTGTACATAATTTCACATCAATTGTGTAAAAATTTAAAAGAAATAAAAATTTAAAAGAAATAAAAAAAATAATTAGAAATTAAAATATATCTACATCAACAAAACGAAAAAGGATTTTCAAGAAACTATAATTACATTCTTATATATGAAACATATTCCTCAGCTTCCTGTCTAGTCTTTTTAGTAATCCATTTATGTACTCTAGCTTTGAAAATATTGTTTTTCATTTTGTTCGCCAATATGTCCTTGCTTAAAAAGTTGTATAGCTTAGGGGCCAGAAACGTATAATGCCTTTGTCCGTAATTTGTTTTTTTTTTTGGGAGCAGAAGTATTGTCTTTTGTCTTTGCCTAGTGTCGTAAATTTGTTGTCCGTCATTATGTCTGTCAGGATTTTGATGGAAATGTCTTAAAATTGTCTTTATGTATATTTGTCTTATGTCTAGTACTGGAAATTCTGTAAAAAGTCTGTCTGTAGAGTATTGGTAAGGCTTTTTACTGGCTACTCTTAGTAAGGCTTTTTGGGCTTTTATTAATGGCTCTAATGTAGTTTTATTTGTTCCTCCCCATCCTATTATTCCGTAACTAATAGTTGATTGTGCTAGAGCATAGTATACATTAATTAGAGTTGCTTTGTTTAGGATGTTTCTAATGTTTTTAAATAAATATATCATTTTCCTTAGTTTGGTTGCTGTCTTATCTACGTGTATGTTCCACTTTAAATAACTATCAATGTGCATACCTAGATATTTTATATGATCGACCTTTTCTATAGTTTGGCAGTCACAGTCGCTGTTTCTTGCATTTGTACATTCATGAATTTTAAGGGTTCTTTCTATTGGCTGATTCCGTTTGTCTATACTAAAAGTCAAATATTTTGTTTTGTGCGCGTTAAGTGTAAGTAAGTTATAATCTAGCCAAGTTTTCGTCTTTTCCAAGCCTTTCTCACTTTTACTGTACACTTCTTTCCAGCTTTTAGCATGGAATAAAAGCACCGTATCATCTGCAAAAGTTACAATGCGTCCATCACATGCATATGTATACATACACACACATATACATACATGCATGTACATATATATACATACACATACATGCACATACATATACATACATATAGGTTTATACATTATTATAGAGATACATGAGAAAAAAAAATAGTAAATAAAGAACAATATTAAGAAATTTTATACAAATTAATTTAGAACCTTTTGAAAACTTAACCTATATTTATATTAAGACAGACGAAATATTTCAACTTCACCATACTCGTTACCTAGCCGGTGTAGTCTAGGTATTGGTGAATTGTAATAATAATTATGACTGCCAGGAGATTAAAAAAATAACGTTAGCTTCCGAGTGTTTCGAACAGGTACTTTTAAGCTGATAACACTAGTTAATTCCGGTAGTTAATAAGGTCTAGCCATGTTATGTTTCGTCTGGTAAGTGTAATCATCAGTTTTTCAGGTTGTTTTTAAATTTGTTTCCAGTGTCATTTTTCAAGTGGTGAGGTAAGTCCATTGTATCATATTTTTTATAGTCTTGCGTTTGTCTTTGCTTTTTTCATATGGTAGTGTAGTTGTTGTCTGGTATTATATTTGTGTACATCAGCGTTTTTGGTTAATGGCATGTCATCATCTTGCATGTTTCCTAGTGCAATTTTGTGCTTAATTTTATCGTTTCAATTTATGTCAAATATTTTATGTCAAACTGGTGTGTTTTTTCGTACAGTTCAGTCGTAGGGGTCAGGTAGGGTAAGTTGTATGTTAGATAAATTATTTTATGTTGTTGTCTTTGTATCCTTGTTATGTCTGTCTGTTACCGGTTCTCCAGAAGGTGGCCATGCAGCTCAATTTGCTTTAGCATAATCTTCGTATATCATGGTTTTTTCCTTTTTTGGTATGAGGTCTTTATTTTTGTTGAAGAGGCTATGTAATGATGCCATTATATTGGTGAGTCCGTATGTGTATTTCGCTCATTTAATTGTCTGTCTAGAGGGTGGGTCCTAGGTTTATCACATATTCTAGTTCTTATAAGTTTCGTTGTTTATTTTTATGTTCATATTATGGTTCTTTTTTTGTGTTTCGAACTATATTATATTGCATTTTTGGCTTTTAGTGTTATAAAATACCATAGAATTAAGAAAAGTTCAGAAACCGCATACGCATGTCAAACAGAAGGCGACTAAACTGCTCTTAAAATAGTAGTTTTACGTTTTGACCCATTAGTTTCTTTGTAGACGTTGCTCAGTAAGGAACTCCCTAATTTAATTCAACAATGCCGTGTTGTGTCGTGCCGATTTTTGAACACAGTCCGATGTATTCTACATGTAAAATACATTAATATTTTTATATATGCATTTACAATTAAAGTAAAATAATATAGCTAAAAAAATAAAACTAGGACAAAAGAAAAAATAATGGGCTCGAGACAAAATTGGGCTCCGATTACATTGGCAATTTAACATATTTATCTGTAAAGTAAGATCAATTTTTATTTATGAAAATTTTAAGATTATGGCTGTTTTTAAAATATGTTTGGTTACAGGTTCGTTATCATCTTCATTCCCTTTCTGCACCTAATAGTGCATAGGGAACTCACTGCATTGGTAAATCAATCGCAGTGTATCTTGATCATTTTTATTATATGAAGTAAGATGATCTTACACTTCAGGTACCAGTCTATGCTAAATAGCTATGATAAATTCTAGTGTAAAAACACTTTTTCAAATAAATATTTCGTGTCAACCGTGTCGGGAATTATTGGTTGCCGAATTCACTTAATTACAGGTTACCGACGAAGATACTTTAAATTTTTAAACAAATATACACATTTTCGTACAAGAAATTCGATTTTGCTTTACAGACAAATGAAAATTAGAAATTGGCAACTCAATAACGCATTATTTGATTGGACAACAATCCAATATCTTTAAGAGTGCTAATTTTCCAACCGAGTAAAGCTGAACGTATTCCGACACATCCCGATCGCAGGTTTTGGCTGAGCTAATTTTTATTGAAACTCTTTTCCTTTGGATGATATAATTTCGAGTTTGTCCACCACCGTTTCCCAAGAAAAGTGGTTTGGTCGTAAAATTTACAAAGCGGTTTTTATTCGCATGCTGAAATAGAGTAATCTCTTCATAAATATGTCTTCATTAGAGGAACGTAGAACGAAGATGGACCGTATATCAATTTTCAAGATAATTCATGCTGAAAGTGATGTCTCTTCTCTGTTGCAAACAATCTCTTTTTATGTTCCCAACCGTGTCACCAGAAGTCGAAATTTGCTATTAATCAAATCTTCTAAGAGCAGCTTTTGTTTAAATGCCACAGTGTCCAGAACGTGTAGATTAGTCAATTCGCCGGACAATTTGGAATAGATCTTTCCGCTTTTAGCCAATCTCTTCGCCACTAATCACACCGTGAATGAAAGATTGGCATAACTATTATTACGTAGCTGATATTTCAAACATAAAGTATAGTTTGTATAAATTAACTCTATTCAATATTTTTAAAGACAGTGAAAGGTAATTAAGATTTGTCTTTTTTTTCGTTTTTTTGTTGTATACTTTTATGTATTTTTGTGTACATGTATTTATTTACACACGGGATTGTCGTTTTTTATAATAAAAAAATGTTTTTTTCTCTTTTTATTTAAAACAATTATTAACATATTACAACAAAGATGAATTACATTTTAAAGAAGGCAATATAGATGTCTAGGCATCTCCAGGGCTTATGACCTGTCATTGGATGGTTTAAGTGGCCACTTTACACACTGTGTAACATTCACCGTTCGGCCCATATTTGAACATCTATATTACTTAAATTCTTTCATCTGTTGATGTTTGTGAAGTTAAAGAGCTGAAACCTTTATTTATGGGAGTGAGATTCATCCAGGTAGGTGAAATAATACAATTATATTTTGTACGCTTTTTTTAAAAAAAAGTATTCAAACTACTTATGAACCTTTTTTTAAAATTATTTTTTTTTATTTGTACACATCGTTTTGATTGTTTTTTTATTTTTAAGCACGTTCTTTATTGGAAACTGCTGTTTATAATGAAAATATTTATGTACCCATTATGTTGTACTTTTTATTTCTTCGTTCAATTTATATTGAAGTATTTCTTTCTATTAAATATGATTTTTTGTAAGGTAAAAGGCACTGCGTGCCGTTTATATTAATAAATAAATGACTTAGCTCAAATCCTAACATGTAGATTACTGTTTTTTAATGCATTTTATATCAGTTTTTATTATCCTTGTTTGTCTTTGCAACGTTTATTTATTTTATTTTAGTTTACTTTCCTACTAATATAATTTTTCTTCATGTTAGTAGTCTTAGGCAGTTAATATAATAATAATAATAATAAATTAATTTAAGAAGTCACGATTTATTAACAAAAAATACAATTTCTTTATCTACTACTCGTACATGTTTAAGGTAATAGATTTCTCTGGATTATGTCTAGTCTGACTACCTGTAAATGAACAATGACACGACTCTCTACTAGATAATTAATTATAATGTTTTTTAGTACATTTTCCGATTTTCCTCTACCTAAACTCAGCAACCATTTTTTCAGAAATTTATTTAATACAATCCGGGTCATGGTTTTGCAATGTTCGGGTAACATATTGAATATTTTGGGGCCCAGAAACCTGAAATTTCTTTGCCCGAATTCAGAGTTTGCGGACCCCATGACCCATCTTCTAGTTTGGCTTCTGGTAGTGTGAGAGTGTTCCTTTTGGGATTTGGTAATAAATACAGAAATAACGTTGAAATTAACAGCAAAGTTAAAACACATAAACATGTGCGAGACCCATATTGACATATTCTGCAGAATCACAAGCGGACACCACGAGAACAATGAACTTCTTAAGAACATCAAAGATGACGGTCCTCAGATCAATTACCGGAAACTCTCTGCGCGACCGGTCAGAAATGAGTTTATACGGGAAACGAGCGAAGTCGAAGATATAGTACACTGATGCAGATCCCGTTGAAGATTCTGGAGACACTGCCTAAACAGAATGAGTAGCGATAGACTAGTGTCCTCAGCAGTCAAAGAAAAGCCTTCCGGACGCGCGGCGCCCACCTGGAAGACCCCCTAAGTAGCGATGGGTGGATAGTTGGGCCTTATGGCGATTGGGTAGTCTGAGAAGAACAGATCGTCAGATTTACAAAAGGACAAAGAAGAAGAAACGTATATTCTATCGCACTGAAATTGTAAAAAAAAGCAAACGAAAAATGCTTCAAAAATGGCAGCATAATAGTCTAACTCCATATTATTTTCCTATGTGGCTTAATATATTGTAGGTACGCTTTGCCCGTTTAATAAAAGTACCATCACTATAGAAAACGCGGAAATATTAAAAATTTCATTTTAATATTCCTGTATAATGAATTTTGAATGCCGAATTTTTTAAGTGCATTCTTAGACATTTTTTATGTCCGGACTGATGAAGATTACAGTTCTGCGTGTGAAACAGAACCAGAATCCTGGACGAGTGTTTTCGACGTTTTGGCGTCTCTCAAGTAACAATCCTGAAAAAATAATTCGAGTGCAAAAAAGTGTAGTGGTTGGCGCGTTCATCTAGCATACTCTAGGTCCTAGGACCGATTCCTGGGAGAGCGACATGAATTATTTTACTGTCCCTGGACTGGCACTGGAAGCATAATACTTATCATCTTACAATTCCACGAGCGAACGATACTTTCGGCTGCAGTTTTCTTAGCAAAAAAAGTGACTCAGCAAAACATCCCGCAAATGCTGTTTTTTTCGCAAATTTTCATAATTTTCCATGATTGAAAAAAATATAATGCGCACAAGCAAAACAAACATCGTTGACTGATTTTGACAGCTTATGAATAGAGCTTCAAAATGACGTATGACGTAATGTATGTCAATGATTTGCTACAGTGCATACACTAGTGCTGACATCTAGTAACAAAGTGCGGTTTTAAAGTTATAGATTAAATGTTTTTTTATTTAAATTTTTTTGTTTTTTTCAATAAACATAATAATAAAACAGAGTATTAAAAAAATATAGCATAATTACATATCAATGAAATAAATATTAATAAAAAAATAGTAAACAAAAAAATCCCACAAAGGCATAGCCTGTTCGTGTGTATACAAGAAAATGTTAATGAATTTTTGCTCCTGTAATAAATAATGGACAGTTATAATATTTTTGTATAACATAAGAAAGAAAAAATAAAATATTCTACAAAAGAAAATATGTTTTTTTTTTTATAGTAATTAAAAAGGAAATAAAAAATATTAAAAAAAAAAAACACAAAAATATTCCTTTTTATTAAAGGGCAACAAAATAAATCATAGAAAAAAAGAGTTCATATTTTTAGTTTGAATCCAGGATAGTGCATGTTTTTTAAAAGAAGGAAAATTTTGAAACTCTGGAAGCAATGAAATATTATCAGTAAAAAAAGAATTAAAAAATTTTGGGCCTATAAAATATGCATGTCTCGGTGCGAGCCTCGTTTTACAATGTGGTATTTCTAACACACGATTCCTTCTTTGACTTGATCTATTTAAATTACTTGTAAATAAATTTTGGTTCTAAAATATATATTTTAAATATTGAAAACAATATATTTTCTTAGATCTAAAAGTTAAGCTTCTTAAAACAATCGGAAAGAGGGAAAAGTGCGATTTTTGTGAAGCATTATTATTAATATATATTTTTGAACAGTTTCTAATGGTTTAATATGATTGTTGTAAGTCCCCCCCCCATCCAATTATTCCATAACAAAGCGATGTTAAAGTCGCTCTAGTGCCATAATCCAAGGAGAAAATACAGGAATACGTTTGTATGAAGAAAAGTCTGACCTCGGATCTTTTTAAAATAGCGCACACGACAACAGTACGAAGAGATGACTAGATAATACGTATATTGTAATCACGTTTTTAATTTTGCCTACCGTAAATTTTATTTTCCGACGTTGTACCTGGCAAACATTACTCTTTTTACCTCCCCCACAGCTCACAAGTTGAGTGAAGTGACCTTTTTACTTCCCTATCTCCTTATAATATACTTTCTACTAGGAATGAAATAATTAGCATTAGCATCGTGTATTTATGTTCAAAAGCAAACCAGCATTAAACTGGGTTGTGGTCCCGTGATATGTTTTTTCATATGTATCGTCCTAACCGCACCAGCGGCGAATGGTGGTTTCATTTACAGGTAAGCTTTAAAAAATATCATATATTTGTACCTACATAAGAGGTACATAATATAATGTATGTAATATATATTATAAATTGATATTTTTCTGTGGTTCTGTGTGATAAAAACCACTCTCATCCATGAAATCAACTCAAACGATGTAACTTCGTGATATATTATATTATATATATTATATCACGAAATATTATCCATTACTTTACCATATAATTCATAAAAAAATAAATGAAAAATACCACCATGAATTTAGTCGATATTAGGAATTAAATTGAAATGTCAACTGGCCGCATTGTTCTAGTAATTACTAGAGCTAAAAATGGCCGCGTAGAGCGCTGTATGTCCTGCAATATGATGCATGAAAGTAATTATGGTCTTATGTCAAAAGTACCATCTCAAAGAAAAATAGTCCTTAAGAAAAAATGTTTGAAATACTGTTTTCCAAATCAAGAATCATTAAATAATCTGCAAGTTTAATCTAGGAGAAAAACCTGCACTGGGGTTAATACATTGAAAATATGGACAGACTAAATCATGATCTTAATAGTGTATCACTGTGGCTAAAAATTAATTAATTAAAATTAAATGTTATCAAAACTAAATATATGAATATAGGAAACAAAAGAATAGAAATTACACCATCAATTGTAATAGAAAATGAAAAACTTAATGAAGTCACTGAAATGAAATATTTAGGTGTAATGTTGGATTCAAAACTTACATTTCACCAAAACGCTAAAATGGTAATAAATAAGATTGCAAAAAAAATATCAATTTTGGGAAGGATCAGAAGATTTATTGATAAGGACTCCTGCAAAACTATTTACAAAGCAATTATTGAACCACACGTTAACTACTGTAGTAGCATTTTATTTTTATCAAACAAAGAAAACATAGATAAACTAACTGTATTACAAAATAAAACCTTTAGAATCATTTTGAAAAAAAACAGATATACGAGGGTAAAGTCGATGGTAAATGAAATGAAATTATTAACATATAAACAAAGAATATTTTACAATACAATGATATTTGTTCATAAAATTATAAACTCTAATAAAAAAACAGAATTTTGGAAAAAAATTGATCGGAACCAGCATGAACACGATCACAATACTAGAGAAAAGAACAAAATTAGACTTCCATTTAGGAAAAAGGCAAAGTCACAAAACTCAATTTTATTTAAAGCAATTAAAAAGTATTATGAAATGGAAAAAAATATTTATGAAGAAAAAAACATATCAAAATTTAAAATAATGGTCAAGACATATGTGATAAACAATTTATAATTTAAATATATTTGCAATGTTATTATTAGAACACACATAACAATATGTATGATATGTGTGCCCTACTTTAAGATTTAAATTTAAAAAAAAAAATATATATATAGAATACTTATTTGTGTGAAAAAATAAGCCGTAAAAATCGGCTAGTTTCTTGGCTCACCGCAGGCGCTAAGCGCGCTTTATTAAATTTTATATTTATATTAGGATAAAAATACAAACGGTGGAAATAATTAAAAATAAATGTTAATTATTTATTTGTTTTTCTGCAAATAAACTTACAATAAAACATTATTATGGTTAGTCAAATATAATGCTAAGCTGTGCATAATCGCTTCTATACACGGTTCGCCCCTGAACCACTCGACACGGCTATATTAGGGTGGGGGGCTTATATGTTTTTTTCTTTAGTTTCTATAAAGAGGTAAAGATTTTGCAAAAGGCAATGTGCGGATTAGTCGGCCTCATGGTATACTTCCGTCTAAGCAAGAAGGCAGTAAGTCATATTTCAAAGTAGTAGGCGTAGTTTAAAAGAAAATTAACAAATCCAAAAATGACACTGAACTTCCTCATTGTACATAGGGTTATGTGTTTGTACCTCACTCTCAGCGCATTTATCTTATTTTTTGTTACATAAAGGCAAGATTATCAGTGTAACGCTTTAGATGTAAAAGTATTATTAGAGACAGTGAAATAATATTGAACTGTCAAAACACCCATACAAAATAAATATTTTACGTCAACTTGTCAGATATTAAACCCAAGACTACTAGCATGGTAAAAAAAACGCTTCGAATCTAATAGCAATTCAACATTAGCAAAACGCTATTCTAATTAATTTCACTAGCGAATTAAAAATAGCAATAATTATCATTTTATCATCTCCCTACTACCCCGTTGGGTCAGTGAACGATTAAGAGGGAAAAACTTAGCGTTATTTCTCCCTCAATCTCCAAATTCAGCAGAAATAAACAAATTAAGCTTCCTTTCATTAAGACTTTCATCTACCTTTGAAAAGTGTTTCCCTAAATCGCGAGCTCTCATGAAAATTGTCAGACAATATAATAATATAAAGTGACTGAGATCTGAAAGACGTCATGGCTATATTAAATTACTTTGTGATTAAATTTCCGCCCCGTGGTCTACTGGTAAACGCAATGTTTACTGTGCTAAAGGTCTCGTGTTAAATTCTAGACAAGTTTAACACGATGTTTTCTTTCAGTTCGATCCAATGCTACATCGCAGCGTTTATAAAACAAATTAGACAAAATCGATGTTATAATTTATTCATTTAAATTTATTTGTATTTTTATTTTTTTGAACAAAGGTTTGCTGTCGATCTTATGAATCTTGGCCGAAACCAAGTAAGGAGATTATTACAAGAGCCTTTTCAGAGCACTGCAGATTAAATTAACACTTTGCTAGACCCTTTGTGTTAAAGTTTTGAGGTAGTTACGTCGGTATTCAATTCAATTCAATTAATTTATTTTAAATATAACTTATAAATAACAAACATATATCCAATAAGTACATATTATAAAAAAGAAAAAAAATACACGAAAGAGACTCATATCAAAGTAGTAGGAGAATCCTGCTTCGGAAAACCCCTTCGAAAACATGGAACAGATCAATATCCAGAGCAATCTATGCTGACGCTGTCTTGGGTAATTATCAGGAACATATAAACCAATGCTCATCATAATTTCAGAATTATCGATCATACCGCGCAACAATCGATAAAAATGTGTAGTCGAATACATATTCATTCTAGTCTCCAAACTGTTGTAGCCAAACATACCCTGGAGAAACTCGGTCGGGTTAAGCCAAGGATAATACCCGCACTCTCTCATGTAGAGATATCTCAGAAATCCTTTTCGATTTTCTCTATCATAAGAGAGTATTTCAGTTCATGCGGCCCCCAAATCATCGAGCCACTCTCGAGTCTACTTCGCACCAAGCAGTTGTAAAGAGTTCTCAGTACGCGGGTATTTTCGAAAACCCTGGCAGTACGCAGAACAAATCCTAACATCTTCAATGCATTACCACTGACTGTCTCTATGTGTTCATGAAATGTCAGAGTGCTCACAAATCTAACGCCCAGATTCTTAACATTCGATGTTCGTATCAGATTCTGGTCATTCATTTTGTAGCGAAAAAAAAAGAGTTTTTTGGGCCCTAGTGAAGGACGTGACCGAACACTTGGAAACATTAAACCTAAGTTTGTTTCGCCTTCTCCATTCAAATATATTCGCTTGGAGAAGACGAAAATCGTCAGAAGTTGTCGCCTTTAAGAATAGTTTTAAGTCATCATTTTTAATATTATCAATGAAAATTGAGAACAACAATGGACCCAGGTTACAGCCTTGCGATAGCTCTAGTGTAGGGTTGCCATGTTTCGCTAAGGTCTCGTCGGGACGCTCTGCAATGGAGATATGTAGTTAAAAAAAAGGAAAATTCATAACGGTTTTTCACAAGTACAATAGAAATGTTTTTATTACATTTTATGTGGTGTTTCTTGCGGAAGAAGTACCCGCTGGCCATATTTATTCTATGACTTAATATTAACGCAATACTGCAATATTGATCCTACAGTCCCTGGGCCGCGATTATGAACGGCTACCTTTATCGGTATATACTGAGACGGTATAAACTAATATCGACATTTATGTACGAAAGTGTATATATTTGTGTGAAAATTCAAAGTATCTTCGTCGTTAACCGGTAATTGAACATGTTTAGAAAAAAAATTGTAAACATATTATATTTTTCATACGGAAAACTTATTTTTACTTTATAGATAAAATTGTGGGTAAATTTTAACTTCCCATCAGAATATGTACCCTGGCAGCAGAAAGACATTTTTTATCAGTATGTTTTTATGAGCAGGAATTGAATTACTGACTTTCTTTTTAATTTATTTAATTTTTTTGTCTCTCTGAGATGGGCATTGTTTTTTCTTAAAAGCCTATTCAAAATACAGGAGAGAAATAAGTACATTTTGAAGTCGAATTAAATCTTACATAACTGTCAGTTTTGAAAACAAACGGCTAGACGCTGCCCTATTAACACATAGCAGCATCTAGCCGTAATAATATTGCCACTATAAAAATAAATATATTTTCTCCACATTTGTTTCTATCTTTCTTAGAGCACGTATCGAGATCTCGATAAAGCCGGCTTTGTAATACGTAGGTAGATACAGATATCCAGAAAGTTTACTTGACTGTCTTAGAAACTGTCAAATGTCGTATAAAATCATGTTTAAGCTAAGACTTTTTGATTTTATTGAGATTTATTAAAAAAATATATTGTTTTAAAGTGGCTGCTTTTAATCACAGAAGCCTATATAAAATATGAATGAGAGCTATTTTCAATTTGAATTAAGTAAAGAAAGCGGAGTAAGATTTCGGCGTCACTTATTGGTTGAATTCGATTATATTACGTAAGAGATGACAAATCGGTAGAGCATACTGAAATAAATACAGATATTCACTTTTTGGTTGAATTAGATGGAATTATATTTTTAAATCACTGAACGTTCTCATTGTTTCGCCTTGTTAGGACATTTTAAAACAATAATGAGGATTAAGTAGATTGAAGGTTTTTAAATTCAGTTATACAAGTCGGGATATTTAAGTTAAAATTAAACGCATCATGCTTGACATATACATTGGTAAAATTATGGGAAAAACTAATATTAAAGTGTTAGGCAAATCGGTGTTAGATTCAAA
Organism: Micrasema longulum; assembly: GCF_059751315.1. NCBI lineage: Eukaryota > Metazoa > Arthropoda > Insecta > Trichoptera > Brachycentridae > Micrasema > Micrasema longulum. The sequence continues at coordinate 357,243 of NW_028277449.1, forward strand.
TATTAAGAATGTTTTTTTTTTTTTTTTTTTAAACTCTTTGTACATGATTTTAATTGTACATTGGCGGGCTTATTGCCAAGTGGCAACGGCAAATCCCACTAACCAATATTTTATTTTTATAATTCAAGTAGACATATTTAATAAAAAGTAATATAGTTAAAGATTTATAAAAAATAGAAATAACAGTTATTTACTGTATAGTTACTGTTAGTTACTGTATTTGCATATAAATTACGATAATAAAAAAAATAAAAAAAATATTTAAATGATATAATTATACATTTTTACAATTTAAAAAAATTTCAATTGCTATGTTTTTACTAAAGCTAAAATCCCACCAAGCCACTTTCTGTAGCTTGTTGGTGGAGATTATATTTATACTAACATATATCATATTATCTACATTTATAAAAACAATGAATAACATATATAAATTAACAGCCGGAAAGATCAGAATATACATGTATATACAAATAATAATATTTAAATTATTTTTTTAAATACAATAAAATATATGGAAAATTAAAATATTTACACATAAGCTACACATAAACTATTCATATATAAACTTTTAATCAATACTATTACTCAATGGGAAGAAGGAAAAACGATGAAAAAAGATAGGAGGAGAGATTAAGCAAGATAAAGGTTTCTTCAGACGTGATTTAAACAGAAATACTGTAGCAACATCTTTGATGGTGGATGGGAGATGATTTCACAGTCGAGCCACATGGACACTATATGAGTTAGAGAAGAAAGAGGAATTGTGGATGGGTATTAAGAGAGTGCTTTGAGAAGTAGAACGAAGAGTTTTACAGAATAAACGCTAACTCAATAAACACAGAACTGTATTCTTCACCCGCAATATAACGAATCCACCGTAGGTATTTATTATTTGGTCCTTTTATCCGATCAGTTACGCGTATCGCATCACGTTGCGAATAAAAATGCTTTGAATCAATCGCGAAAAAAGGTTTTTGTCCAACGGAACAATAAGTTACTTAGGGGAAGCCATTGTTTGAATTCCAACATGAAAACAGAATCATGTTTTCGCAATTCATTTGTTTTTATTTGTTTTGAAAGTTGAAGAGGCGGAGGCAGAGGGAGGCTTTAAAGGTGGTTTAAGGTCAAATATACCTCTCACGTTTTATTTAATGTGATTTTAAAAATTGTCGAAGCAATAATGCTGTTGTATTTTCTAGAATGTTTCCCGTCCTCAGGCGAGTTGAGTATTGTCAAACTGTAAACTGACACATACACCCCCGGGCTGTGCTGGACCACTTTGTGGTCTTTAACTCTTAAGAGAAAAGACGGTCTGACTTTTCTTCATAGAAACGTATTCCAGTATTTTCTACCTGAATTATGACACTAGAGAAGTGTTTTTTTGTACAATATAGATATTTATTTTTATTTATTTGTTTGTTATTTCAAGTTTTACATATTTAAAAAAAAAATATGAATACCTCACTGAGCACAACCCGTGTCGAGGCATTCATTTACATGATTTAATATATGATACTTATGGTGTCTAAAAAATATATATAAAATACATGTAAAATATTACATATTCACATTTAAATCCACACAGATATATATATACATATATAATAGAAAGCGATAAAGGAAAAAAACTAAGCTGTCAGCTCCCGGTGGCCCAACATCCGCACAAATGCTAAATGTACAAGTTTATGACATATATTCATACAGACTCTGTGTGGATACAAATACGAAACACGAAATGCAAAAATAATTATATATTAACAAGTTTACTGCTTTGGTGGGGTGACCATCTCGAGACAGTTCTCGGGACCCAAATCAAGTGGCCTTTTTTTTACAAATAGTTTAAATTGGTCAATATTTTTATCTGCTTTTGTGGCAAAAGGTAAATTGTTAGTTTAATTTAGTTAGTTAGTTTAATTAGTGCGTTTTAATCATCGTTCTGCTTTTTTAATCATCGATCTCTTATTCCATACAAAAACCCAAAAAAGCACCTGGTTTTATCCGCCATTTCGGGCTTACGGTGTGCGGACATGATAAATAATTTTGAAAAACGGAAAAGTACCGATACTAAAAATTTAGTTCTGATACTCTTAAAAAAAAATCATTTCAGGTTTGCGGTGCGGGAAACGGGACAACGAAACTCGATTTTGTCAATTTTAAAGAGGCACAATCACTCCGAAGTGCAGTTGTTTTTTCCGCAGAATATCGGGGAGGCACCTGCGAGAGAGTGACAGAAAAACTATGTTCAAATACGAATTCATCAAATTTTTCGCATATCCTCTTAAAAGACTTTGCTAAAAAATCCCTATGTAAACGGTGTTGTAACGTCGGGAGACATTAAGAGGTAAAACTACTTCAGAATTTTAAGCCACTCGATAATCCTTGTAGTCAACGAGGGAAGAAGAAGAAGAGGACAACGTTAATTTGAAAGGCCAAATGTATGATGCTGGCATTGCAGATTAAAGGTAAATCGAAAGTTTCTATTGTTAAGTGTAAATTCAAACTTTAAACGCGTTTTTCTCGAAACATGTTTTTTAAACAGGCTGGACATATAACTTAGACCATATGCAACCTTTTATTTAAAATTTTAAAAGTATCTTTTTAGCTACAGTCCATCAAACTGAGTACGGAATTCGCGATTGTTAAAAATAAATAAATATTGTGATTTTTTCTTAAAAACTAAAGGTTTAATTAAAATCTTGATAACTTTTTTTAAACGGTATTTTTAAATTTTTGTACGTAATTCTATAGCTTTTCGTATAGATTTAGAAGATTTAGAAGTGAAGTCTGTCTGATCGCGGAATGCTTTGCACCAAAAAGATTTTCAAAAAGGCAGCAGTCGGCTATCGCCGCTGACAGTTTAAATAATTCTTCGCAAATTGTATGTAAAGCAAGTTATGATTTTGCTTATAAAAATAAATCACTTTACAATAAGTTGATTAAAACATTATTCTATATTACCATATTTAACGGACGATAAGACGCACCCCAAATTTTATCTCTGAATTTTTGGAAGAAAAACAAATGTTTTGGACGATAAGACGCACTTTTTTCTTCTAAAAATTCATCCAAAAATTGGGGCACAATTTTAATTTTAATTTATTTATTTGGGAAAAAATCACAGATTTTACAAATATTGCATACATAAAATAAGTATATATATATCGATATATTTAGGATGCCCCTTAATTTATTTTAAAATAAATTAAGACTCATTCTTTCTGACTGCGATACGCTCCCACTTGCTATTTAATGATGCTCACGCTTACACACACCTCAACACTTACTCCCACACAAACACACCTCTACACTTACTCTTATACAAATAGACACAAACACACCCTTTTGTTGTACCACAATTTAATATGTATACTTTTTACTTAGAAACTTCGCTGGTCCATCTTTAAACCGTATCTTTTTATGTTATTATATTAACAACGAGTTTGTTTCTGTTGAATTAATAAAATAAAAATACATACATAAAACAATATTTTGAGTTTGTCCAAATTTTTGTAGACAAGGACTGGATTCAACTCCCTGGGGAGCTGTTTATATTAACATATTACAACAGAGATGAAGAACATTTAAGAAAAGGTAATATAGAAGTCTAGGCATCTACAGGGCTTATGACCTGTCAATGGCTGGTTTAAGTGGCCTGTCAATGGCTGGTTTAAGTGGTTTAAGTGACCTGTCAATGGCTGGTTTAAGTGATTTCAGCTCTTTAACTTCACAAACATCAACAGATGAAAGAACTGAAGGAATATAGATGTTCAAATATAGGCAAAATGGTGAATGTTACACAGTGTGTAAAGTGGCCACTTAAACCAGCCATTGACAGGTCATAAGCCCTGTAGATGCCTAGACTTACATATTACCTTTTCTTAAATGTTCTTCATCTCTGTTGTAATACGTTAATATAAACAGCTCCCCAGGGAGTTGAATCCAGTCCTTGTCTACAAAAATTTGGACTAATTCAAAATATTGTTGATAAATTACCTTGTCCATGAAGAAGTATAGAAATTGAAAAAATAACATTTTTAGGCGTTGCCTAGTATGTAGGTGAAATAATTCAATTAGATGAATCTCACCTGCATAAATAAAGGTTTCAGCTCTTTAACTTTACAAACATCAACAGATTAAAGAATTGAAGGAATATAGATGTTCAAATATAGGCAGAATGGTGAATGTTACACAGTGTGTAAAGTGGCCACTTAAACCAGCCATTGACAGGTCATAAACCCTGTAGATGCCTAGACTTCCGTATTACCTTCTCTTAAATGTTCTTCATCTCTGTTGTAATATGTAAATACATAAAAACTAAAATTGTGAAAACAGTCAATATAAATTTTCCACAGTGATGTAAGCTATTGATTAAGTACACTATAAGTATTCAAATAAAAGCAATTTAAAAATAGAGAAATTTTAGGCACTTAGAAGTTGCAAATAAAATAAAAATACATAAATGTATAAGTATATTAATAAAAATAAAATTAATTTAAAGAATAAGAAAAAAATACAGTTATTTAAAAATAATGTAAAAGGTTCAAAATACAATAATAAATATTTAAACATAATTACTGTCAACGTATAACTAAACAAGCGTACTATCTATAAGGAATTTTCTTTTATATATTTAATATAGGAGAGATGAAAAACGTATGCGCGACCGGAGAGAACAGTGTTGTAATAAAGACATGCTCTAAAGAAAAAGTCATTTTTCCTTGAGTTAGTCCTAGGTACTGACAAATTAAATGTAGTATGGAGTCTTATTCTGTTGGGTACAATATATTCTAAAGAACTCGTAAGTAAAAGGCAGTCTACAAATGTGTTTACTAGTTTAAACAGGAATAATTGATTTAAACAAAGTTTGAATTGAATTTGGTGTACTATGAAATCTGTGTTTTATTAAATTTATACATTTCTGCTGTATTCTTTCTAGATTGTTTATTCTTTCATATTTTACCTAAGCAGTAAATGAATTTCACTTTACGAGGCAAACTTATCTCCATTCGATTCCTTTATCCGGTGTTTTTTTTTTAGAGCAGCCATCGAGTTGAAGATATCTCGTCCTGGGTTCTGGTTCTATTTCACTCACAGAACCATATTCTTTATGGAAAAATGGTGCTATGTACATTTGGGAGGGCCTATATTTTTTTCCGAATTTTGAAATGAAAAGGATCTAAAAAGTTGACTTTTGGAATACTTGGAATGCACAAAATTTTGAAAAAAATATCTGATACTACTTTTGGCCTTCAACCAAAGCTTGATGTTTTCGAAAAAGTCGATTTTTAGGCTAAACCGGCTGTCATTTCGTATTTAAGTAAGAAAATCAATCCAATAAAGTTTTATAATATGCAGCCTTATTAATAAAGCATCTGAGGGCGTGAGTTGCACTTTGTTTTGCAATAAATGGGTAGCATTGTTTTAATGAGCCATTGTCTTCGTCAATATTAGCCAGGTGCTCAACGGAATCAGTTCCGTGGAGTGTAAACTTTTTGCATTTCGGTAGTTTTAAAACATGTTCAAATTTGTATTGTGATTAAGTTATATCTTTACTAACAAAAAATAATTATATCAATATAAATAATTAACAAAATGTTCAGACAGTGATAAACTTCAAACCTCGGTTGAGGACCAAAAGTAGCATTTAATATTTTTTAAAATAATTTTCAAGTTCAATGTGATCCAAAATGCAACTTTTTAGACCCTTTTAACTTTTTTTTTTTTTAATTATTGGGGATATCAACAGTAATACATGTAACAAAAATATAACAAATAGAATATACAGAAAAAAAAAACCAATGACAGATATCCACAGAAATACATTATATACTCGTACAATACATGCTAGTGTGTTTGTGTGAGTGTAAGTAAGTGAGAGGGTGGGTGAGTGGGTGTTATATTGGAATGAGGGTGGACATGTGTGTAAATATTATTGCACAAGTGTCGAAAATATAAATATATATAAAATATTAAGAATTAGAGATAAAATAAAATAAAATAAGTTAAAATAAGACTTTATTATAGAAACTAAGTATAAGACAAAAAAGAGTGTTTTAAAACGCGCATTTTAAATGTTATTTTTTTACAATCAAATGGATCAATAAAGAGAAAGTTCAAATAATATTCACGAGCAAAACGTACAAGTGGAGAGTTGTGGACATAGTTCGTACGAACTGCTGGCACATGAAATAGAGAACTCGACGTGTGACGGGTGGGGTAGCCGGAGACATTTAATGATAACTCCGACATAAGAGCCGGACTATCAAGGCGTCCACTAAGTATGTCATGAAGCACCCCCATGTCTAATAGTAGACGGCTATCTCCTAAAGTAAGCAAGTGGTGCTTTTTGCAGGAAGACATATAATTTAGATCGGTATTCCTGCATCTCCAGATAAGATGTCTAAGAAATGTCCATTGAATTTTCTAATGTCTAAAAAAATAAAAAACTTCATACATCATTGGCCCGCTCTAATGTACATCATCCACCCAAAATAATGAATAAAAACGAAAGCTTTAGCAGCAACATATATTCGTGCAAAGTATTTCAAAGCGGTGTAAAAATTTTCCCCATGAAATCAAATAGACTCCCAAACCACCGCTTCTTGTAAAAGCAGTTTTAGCACGTTCTGGGATATTCTAGAAGTTTAAAAATCTTCCCTCGCAACGTGACATTTCTAGACACTTTAATGGCTTCTGTATTATCTCTTCATAATGTGCGGTATGGGAGCTTCAACCGCGTTCTTTCGGTTTTTACTTTTGACAAAAATCGTTAAGAAAAACATACCGTGAATAAACATTTATTTCAATAGATTACAACAGAAAAATAACATTTAAACAAGGAAACATCGAAGTCTAGGCATTTACAGGTCTTATGACCATTGGCTGGTTTAATATAGTTGGAATATTTATAGAGCGCCATTTTTGTGAAAATCACCTCAAGGGCGCTGTACAATTAATAAATATCCCAGTATGTCTTGCAGCTACAGAGCGCATGGACGGTTGGGATTCTAGTTCCTCTTTTTCAATTAAGATCAATCAAAAATTATAACAGATAGGAGCTAGATTACAGGACGTCTTGCAGCTAAAAAGCGCAAAGACAGTGAGAAATTTAGCCCCCATTTACACATTTTAAAAATTGACAAATAAATTTAGTGTATTGATGATATTTAAAAAAAAAATATGAATAATAAAAAAGGAGTAAGATTACAACACGTCTTGCAGCTACTAAGCGCATAAACGATTGGAATTCTAGACCCTATTTACAAAATTTAGGTATTTTAAAGTTGATATATGAAAGCTAGATAACCAATCATCGTGCAGCTACAAAGCTCATAGACGAGTGGAATTCCAGCAAAGTTAAAATAATATCAATATATTTATAAAAAATAGAGCATTGTAAATTGGTCAAGTGTTCATACCAAGAAGTAAGCCATAAAAAACTAAATTAATCAAAAACTGTTTCAACTCATGATTAACAAAGGGAGATAGATGTCCGAAGAGAAGCTTTTGTAGACAGTAGGCTGTTTGCCCACTGGCTGTTTGATAATTTCTGGAAACGCACGTGTGTAGTTACTGGGGGATTGAATCGGGTTGTGGTCCCGTGGCTAGTGTCTTGGACTCACGGATCAAAGGCACGTGGTTCGAGTCCCACTCTACCCCAACTGGATTCCCATTTTTTAATAGTGAGTTATTTACAACTCGTCAAAAATGGCTATTAAAAATGAAATATTTAGGTAAATCAGAAGAAAGCAAATATATATATTTTTTTTAATAAAAAAAAGTAGCCACTTTACACACTGTTTAACATTCACCATTCTGCATTCTGCCTATGTTTGAACATATATATTCCTTTAATTTTTCCATCTGTCGGTCTTTGTGAAGCTAAAGAGCTGAAACCTTTATTGTAGCGTGTGACATTCTGAGCGAATTATTTCACATACTTTCTAATAACTCCCAAGTGGGTTGAACCTAGTTCTTGCCGACAAGAATTTGTTGAAGAGGTGGTCATTTACGGTGCTTTGACCGTATATGTATTAGAGAAGAAAGAGGGATTGCGGATGGGAATTAAAAGGGTGATCTGAGAATTAGAACGAAGAAGTAAACCATGAATTGACAAACGTTGAAATTGTCTTCCCACTATATCCAGGCATAACTTAGTTTTTTTATTATGTAAATAGCGACGCGTGTAATTATAAGTTAGTTAAATTCTTGACGATGAGGTAGTAACCTCGAAACCGGTCGAAGTGTAATTAAAAAAATTAAGTGGTTTATACAAATTTATAATCAAATAAGTGTAAAATGTCATACCACAAAGTGAAAAATGTTTTTGATAACAATAAATGAAGTTTAAACTAAATACTTTAGGATTCTGACGGCTGATCAGGTATTTAGGTTAATTTAATTTAATTTAATTTAATTTTTTCAAGAATTAACGGTACAAGTACCTTTAACATTACATACATACATAAGTATTTACAGTGGAGTATATACAGTAACAACTTTTTCAATGTTTACTTAGAAATAACATAATTAAAATATTTATTCCACACTAAAATGCTTTACAAGTAATTATTTATAAGCTGGAAATTTCAATAAAAATATGTCACCTAAATCCGAATGTTTATTACCGAGCGCATGTAGACAATTCAGTACTGAATTGCTAGAATATATTGAGATATGATTGTTGCAGTGATAAAGTTGAACTAGCCTAGTCACTCTAACTGGTACTTTAAAACCAATGAGGGCCAAAATTTCAGGGCTGTCCAATACTGAATTAACGATTTGAAATAGAACTAATAAATCATTAATAGTTCTCCTGTCCTTTAATTTAATCAAATTTAATATATTAATTAAATAATAATAATTTGAAAAAAAAAAGAAAAAAAATGTTTAAATTAATATAGGTCAAATATATATAAATAAAAGTAAGACCAGATATTTGTTTTTTATAGTTTTTCTTTTTTTTTTTCTTAATTTTTAATATTTAATTTTTTGAAAGGTTTATTATTTTATTTTTAAAGCGGTTGAAAACCTTGAGCAGGAGACAATTAGTATTGTACCTAGGGCATCTTTATATATATATATAAATATAATGTCTCGGTACGTGTGATGTCACCAAACTCCTCCTAAACGGCTTAACCGATTTACATGCGGTTTTCAGAAATATATAGATCTTTGCGCTGTGCGTGTTCGTAGATTGTTTTTGTTGTTAAAACCTTCAATCTAATTTGTAAAAAAGATGTTAGGAGAATAAATGTTTTATTTATCGATCTACCAGGGAGGAGAATGCATTTACAAAAAAATAGAAAGATGTTGTTTTTTGTGTATTAAAAAAGATTGTTTTTGAATGTTTACAAATAGCATTTGTTTTTTTTTTAAATTACTTATAATTTCTACCCATTTATTTATTTTTACTGGATTTTTGGTAATATTTAAATAATATTAAATTCAATACATTATTAATAATCGTATTCGTACACCCCTCTGTTGGTGAGCCGGAGTTTGACGTTTGCAAAAAGAATGTTATATTTGAAAAAATATTTATTTTATGTTTTAGAATTCAACCATAAACAAGTTCCTAGGTACTTACTTATCGATGAAAAGGTTTTTTTTAAGGTAATAAATAGCAGGCAAGCCAACGTTTGGGCAGGACAACGTCTGTCGGGTCCGCTAGTTCAATATATATTGCAACAATACCAACAAATCAATAATTTATGATTTTTGCTATTTCAAATATACCGCGTTATCTTTTTTTAAAATTATTATTATTTATTTTTTTACCTTAGTATGTTTAGTATAAAGTTATTATATGGTAGTATGTATAAAACAACTGTGTAATATGTATGGAAATATTGTTATATTATTTCATAATTTTAAAAGTGAATACTGTTGTGTTAAATGCATTTATGTTTATGTTTATAAAAGGCATTTGTGCCGTTTACACAAATGAAGTAAATTAAAAATATATTACATGAATTTCATCGGTGGATTATCAGTTTGAGAACCACCGTTTACAAAAAATAAACTTGAAATAAGTTCTTAAGTATAAGATTAAAAAAAAAACATTAGGAATATTTAAAAAAAGCAAATATTTCCTTTTTACAAATGTCATGAAAAACTGTTTTTTTTTATTCCCAGGAATTAAAAGAGGTATGGTATGGTTATCGCAAACAAAAATAATTATACATAAATAATTGTTTCTAAATGAGTATTGTTGCAAATATCAATTCTATTGTTTGAATATTCCATATCGAATTGATTATAAATTGAGCCAAATTTATTTCGTCACATATTTATATCATTGATAAATGCGTGAATTTGCGGTAAAACAATATTATCAGAAATTTCCAATTCAATTTCATTTTACCTAAACCAGGCAGCTGAATACCATCATTACGTGTCTATGAATCCTTTAAAATGAATTTTCCATTTCGATCCCGATAAATCTTGCAAATTTTACCCCAATTTGCATATTTTGCGGCTGCATATTCACGTTATCACGTGCATATTATCAACGTCAATGCTCCGTTCTCTGCATATTATACCCAACCGCATAATATTCCAACAGCCAAATATTTTTGTGCCTAAATCTATTGATTTGCGCTCCATCAAGCCCGGCATAAATGGAATCTTAATTTGATCACAAGACGATCGTTATCTTTTGACGAATTGCAGATTTTAAATTTGATAATGTATCCAAAATAAAATATGTTTATTGGATTTTAATTGTACTTTGTTTCTTTTAATGTACAAGAACGTATATTGTGATGTGATATGAAAATGTTTTAACAAGACGAAACGCGTAAAAAATTGAGTTGAAACGAATTTCAAGATTTTTTTACTCTCGTACCTACCGAAATTCAAAAGCAGCGAGTTTATTTTCTAATTACTGAAACCTCTTTTTTGTACACGTCCGTAATCAGCATTACCCAGAAAAGTTTGATTTTAACTTTGACAGCTGGCTATAGCTAAATTCTGCCAATTGCCTGCATACACAATAAATGAAGAGCAGGTTATTTTATGTACAAATTACACCTCCAGAAATAGATACACTGCCACGTCGTATGTTTATATTTGTTAGTTTTGAGTTACGAATGCAGTTCAGTCACATTTTTGTTATCTTTGTTAGAAAAATACTGTATTTTTATGATTTATTTAACGAGATATACCAAAAACTTCAGTATTTATTGAAATCAATTGAATAAAATATTTTTAAAAAAACACTGCTGAAATTATGATGCTAAGGTATTTTTGTAATATTTTAATAATCAAATAAGCAAATACTGGGCATTATAATATCAGTATTAATTCTTTTTTTTTTGGAGTAATTTTTGCCTTGCTTATTATGCACAAGGCAAATATTGACTGCAATTTGTTCAGTATGATTCAACCCCCTAAGGAATTTTTATTATTATATGTTAATCAATCAGAGATGTAGAAGATATGGAATTGGGTCTTTGTCTATAAAAAATTGGAAAAACTCTATATTCTAAACTTTTCCATCAGTGGACTTTTGTGAAGTCAAAAGGCCGAATGTTACACAGTCAGTAAAGTGGCCACTTAAACCAGCCAACCACAAGTGAGAAGCCCTGTAAATGCCTAAACTGCAATATTCCCTCATCTAAGGTGTCCTCCATCTATCTTGTAACATATTAATAAAAATGGTGAACACAGCGTGTAAGTGGTCACTTAAACCAGCCAATGATAGGTCATTAGCCACGTTAATGCCTTGACTTCCATATTTATTTATTTTACACTTTATATACATATAAGGGCGGGCACATTGCCTTAAGGCGATTTCTTCCTACCTACCCAAACCATTCAGTTTGAGAAAATTACAAGTACAAGATAAAAAGATGGGTAATAGTAAAAACTATCCATCGTTATCTGCTGCTTTCTTGCTCTCATTTAATAAATTTAATTTTAATTCACAGTACTCTCAATTCATAGTGCTTTTATGTGTAAAAACTTCGTTCGAAATCGTCAAGTGTATGTATTTAATGTATTTTTAAATCCAATAAATAGCAATACGCACCGTTCGCGTCTGATAGAAAGACGCGGAAAAATATAGAAGGTGGGACTAAAATTTGAATTTCAATGAAAATTCTTACCGGATACCGTCCAATAAAAATGGTTTATGAAACACAAAACCGTCGGTTATCGTAACGAGCGGTCAACGGTTCGTTAAATTTACGGAAGTTTGATAGATGCTTATAAAATCGGCCCTTAAACATTTGGACATGCTCAAAACACTGTTTGGTCTTTGGTTTTTAAGAGAGCGTTCGCAAAATGATTACGAATCGATAGTTGATCGAGTAGTGGGAGACTTAATGCTAAGCCCCTTGGTTCTAACAAATTTGATGTGTAGCTTCAATTAATGCTTTCAATGGCCACTTCGATCGCCCTGTTTCCATTAAATGGGCTATCAATAAAGCCTAGAATTATGGCCTCCATAAGCCACCCTTATTGGTACAAGTATCGCTAACGTGAGCCATACGGCGAGCTTATATAATGTACAGGGGTGTGTATTACACCCCCAGCTAATTGACGGGAAGTCTATGTACACAGTCGTTGCCTCTGTGTGGACTGTGTTCAGAAAAATCCTTCAAACTATTGGGCGTTAACACTTAAAAGACTGTGCTAAAAAAATATTTTTTAGCGCAGTACTACAACGCCGTGTTACATAACCCGAATGACACGATATTCCGAAGTACAGATATTTGGAAAAAAAAACATACATACATACTGTTTAATAATTAGTTTTCCACAATTTATAAAAATAAACATTTTGTTTTTGCGTGTAATAGCAAAATAAATTAAACCAACAAGTTTTGAGTTTGCCCAAATTTTTGTAGACATGGACTGGATTCAACTCTCTAAGGAGCTGTAAATATTAACATATTACCACAGAGATAAAGGGCATTTTAAAGAAGGGGATATAGAAGTCCAGGCATGTACAGAGCTTATTGTGAATTTTACACAGTGTATAAAGTGGCCACTTAAACTAGCCAATGACAGGTCTTAAGCCCTGTAGATCTTAGACTTCTATATTACTTTCTCTTAATTGTTCCTCTTCTCCGTTGCAATAATTTGAATAAATTAAAAATCATAAATACACCGCTCATATTACGCGCGTGCGTCCCCCATCACTGTCATCAACCGACTGAATCTATTTTACACAACATTTAACACAGAACAGCGTCTCTGTCTTCCTTGTTATGAGTTCTATCTTCGTGCTCTTTCTTAAAGAGATGTGTTGCTAAATTAGTCGGCATTCATTATCCAGCATAAATTTTACTTTCCAAATCCGGTGTGAAAATGTCCATTTGAAAATTGCAAAAATACGAGTTCATAATTTTAAAAAATAACAAAGATATATCGAGTCTGGTATCCTATGTCGACACATCACAGCCACACAAGAGTTAAATAAATAAAATTCCTTAGCATATACATATAACTATTTTTTGACATGTAATAAGCCCTGTAAATGCCAAGACTTCCATATTCCTTCTTTAAAATGTTCTCCGTCACTGTAATAAATTGTTTTACAGATTCAGAATTCAGATTTTCAGAAAATTACGGGTATCCTGTCAATTCTTCTACACTTCACACTGTTTTCGGGATTTCAATGTAGTGTTAGGGAATTCACAGTAAATTATTTGCCTCTTAAATCTTGTATCTAATTGCCTTGGTACATTAATTTGTTCAAAGGTAATTAATCGGTTGATTTTAAATGGATCCTCCGTACAGTTCGTTAGCAATACGCGCCTCGCGAGTGTAGAGAAATAAATCCCAAAATCGCGCGTTTCACTTGATTAATTGAACACGGTGATTAATAATTATATATTACAATTAAATAAAACATTTTGGTTAGCAGGTTTTGGGCCTAAATTATGATTATTATTGATTGAATCGGCATTTACTTTGTGGAATAACATGATTACAATAGAATCTGTTCAAAAAAAGTTCTTAAAGTACCTTTTGTATAAATTCCAAATTTCTAACCCACGTTCAAATTCAAATTACGAGCAACTTCCAACTCTTTTTCATTTTAATTCTCTGATAAAACGCCGCGTTGTTTTCGATATAAAATTTCTGTATAAAATATTAAACTACAAAGTAGATACTAACCTCCTAAATAAAATACAAATAAATGTGGGATTGAGAACACTCAGACATCGGGAAATATTTAAACTGCCTTTGTTTTCAAATAATGCTACATACCACACACCTATGGCCCGCATGTGTCGGGAATATAATATATACTGCCGAAACAATAAAATTGTCATTTTTCATGAGACTCTCTCAGCTTTTGCGAATAACCTCTTAGGAATAAATCTTATTCAATAAGTACACACGTACAACTTATTTTTTATTGCATTGTATCCCGTATAAACAAAAATATTAAAAAATATGTATTACAATTTAACGTATAAATCTATTTTGTGTAATTCTATAATTGAAGATATATATGCATGTTAAATTATTTCGACGAATGCTTTTAAATTGTATGTTTTCTAGTATGTATCTTTGTTGAATTACCTAATAAAATAAAATAAAATAATTAATTTTTAAAAATAGCACAGATCTTTTCGCGAAAGCACAGATTCAAAGATGAATCAAAGATCCAAAAAAAATCAGGGCTTCAAATTTGTTAAAGCCTGTAAAAACATGTTTTCGTTTTCTATCTGCTATGTGTGTCTCCTAGGGTGGGTAACATAAATACATATATTCCTGTAAAGGTTTAAGACCAAGCTTAACTTCTGAGAGAGGAACATTCTCTGTTTGTATAGGATCGTCCGTGGGTATTTTTCGAGGCCTAACTTAAAAAAAAACAGGAAGATAGAACAATAATTATTCTTTTTTCTTCGACAGCTTCCTAAAGACAATGTGAGATGGACGGATTGAGAACTTTGGCAGGTGTAATTGGAAAAAAAACCTTGACTAACTATTTTTATACTCTTGCTTGGAAGCTTGCTGGGATCCGGATTTCAAAATGCCGCGATCGTGAAATAAAAACTAAAATTAACAGATTGTTCAATAGAAACGGAGAACCTGTTTGAATAACTAACTGAAGTCACTGAAATTAAATATTTAGGTGTAATGTTGGATTCAAAACTTACATTTCACCAAAACGCTAAGATGGTAATAAATAAGATTGCAAAAAAATTATCAATTTTGGGAAGGATCAGAAGATTTATTGATGAGGACTCTTGCAAAACTATTTACAAAGCAATTATTGAACTACACGTTAACTACTGAAGTAGCATTTTATTTTTATCAAACAAAGAAAACATAGATAAACTAACTGTTTTACAAAATAAAGCCATTAGAATCATTTTGAAAAAAAAACAGATACACGAAGGTAAAGTCGATGGTAAATGAAATGAAATTATTAACATATAAACAAAGAATATTTTACAATACAATGATATTTGTTCATAAAATTATAAACTCTAATAAAAAAACAGAATTTTGGAAAAAAATTGATCGGAACTAGCATGAACACGATCACAATACTAGAGAAAAGAACAAAATTAGACTTCCATTTAGGAAAAAGACTAAGTCACAAAATTCAATTTTTTTTAAAGCAATTAAAAAGTATTACGAAATGGAAAAAAATATTTATGAAGAAAAAAACATATCAAAATTTAAAGTAATGGTCAAGACATATGTGATAAACAATTTATAAATTAAATATATTTTCAATGTTTTATTAGAACACACATAACAATATGTATGATATGTGTGCCCTACTTTAAGATTTAAATAAATAAATAAATAATATTATGAGAGAATACGGAAGTCGTCTACTATCTCTTCGTTCTAGTAACTAGAGAAACCTTTTAATACCCTTTCATCACTCTAATTTTCTTGCCTCCTCTTTCACTGTAGTAGCTGTTCGATTGTAGAATAATCTACCTACTAATGTTAAAGACGCCCCTTCTTTATTTACATTTAAGTCAAGATTGAAATGTTACTATCTAAATATTTAAATTGTTCCTTTATCCTTCTTCTTTCCTTCCCATCCCCTCTCCTCTCTTAATAGTATAGTGTTATTTTTTTATATTTGAATTTATTAATTATTAAGATTCACTATGTCCATGTACTAGTAATTTTCTCAAACTGAACGGTTTGGGTAGGTAGGAAGAAATTACCTTAAGGCAATATGCCCGCCCTAATATGTATATAAATTGTATATGTCAGGGGCGAATCGTCAAAGTAAGCGATTATGCACAGCTTACCATTATATTTGACTTTAAATAATAATAAATTATAGTAACCACGTTTATGGGGAAAAAAATAAAGTAATTGTCATTTATTATAAATCACCGTTCATATCTTTCTACAAAAAATATCTATGAAGCGCGCCCAGCGCCAGCGCCCAGCCCATTCTTACTGAACGATGAAACTAGCCGATTACCTCAGCTTATTCATCCATACAAAAAAGTACACTGTATTTTTCGTCTTTAACCCAAGTCGGCTTTTTTAGTACTAAAACAAACTTGCAGATTACAAATATTTTTAGAAGATTCTCTATTTGGAAACTAGTATTTCGAACATTATTTCCGAAGGACTATTTTTCTTTGATGGGATACCGTTGACATATTATGTATCGCAAAGGACAGGTGGCGTTCGCAGTGGCCGTTTTAGGCATTATTAATTCTAAAAGAAATCGGCCAGTGCTCGAGTCTTGACAGTACTGTCAATGACAGATCATAATGGAAATATCTGCGGAATGTCATTGTGGTATTTGTTAATAAACTTTTGTGCAAGTATTGTATTAAAATAGTTTACGTTTATCGCGTGGTTAATAATAATTGTTGTTTGAGTTGATTTTCACAGAATAACAAAAAAATTAGTCATTTATAATTATATTACTTACATGTTATGTAAGTACTTATATGTAGTGCAAATTAATGAACATTTTCAATAAATTACATATGAAATAAATCACGGCTCGCCACTGGTATATGTATATTAAGTGTTAAATAAATAAATAAGTCGAGGCTTTTACAGGGCGCAAGCATTTAGATTCTTAAAATCTCCGGTCTATTTTTTACTTGTGACGTCACGTTTTCTTCATATTTACGAAATCATTTAATCTTCGTCTTCTTATACGCATCTAGTGGTGCATATGGCACTGCATTAGCACTTCAATTACTGTGTATCTAGATCATTTTTGTTATATGGAAGCTAAAATGACCAGTCTTACGCTAGATCTCCAGGAATATTGAAATATTTACAACCAATGTTTTAATCTCAATCTGCCAGAAGTCGAACCCAGGAGCTAAAAATTGTAGCCAACCATTACCAGTTGGACTTATTTGTACTCGACTATTTTCCTTCAGGATTTTTACCTGAGGGTAGCCATATCCAAAACGCTTAAATAGTGGGATTTGCACGTTAGTGTTGTCAGTGTCCTGACGAAGAGACGGCAATTGGATCGAAAACAACTTTGTCTCCGAAAATGATCAAGTTGTGGTAGAGCTGGATTCGAACCTCGGTCATATGATCCGTGAGTCTATGACACAACTAGTAGCTCAATCACAAATAACTACTGACGTGCTTAAAAACATGCTAAGCGTTTGAGCGATCACAATGAACAATAATGAACATGCTTAGTCATAGGTCAACGTGTGTGTAATCTCTAAGTCAACGCTCGTGTCGATTTGTTTTTTGTTTTCCTCGTAAAGAAATATTTTTTCAATCCTAGACTGGAGCCTGAAGCGTAGGACTGATCAATTTACCTTCATGTAACAGATGATCGAACAATGTTGAATTTGGTTTATCAAAGCAGTACACTATGCAGTGTTGGATGCGGAAAGAGGGGTGATGAGTTTTAAAGTAAATTTATATACATATATATATATATATATATATATATATATATATATATATATATATATATATATATATATATATATATATATATATATATATATATATATATATATGTATATATTTATATATATATATATTTATCTATCGAGCTGTGGGACGTGGTTGAGAATCCTAGTTTAAGAACGGCCAACCGAAGGTTTAAGGTTTCATTAATTCTCTAAGGTATTTATTAAATAGCGCCTTCCACCGACTAGGAAATGGGTTCCCAACAGATTTTGCCAATTTTCTTTTCGCTTCATGAATATTAATTCACCCTTTTCCCTTCCTTTCGATTAAAGCACTTTTGAAACGAACATTTATATTTTTATGGTTATTGAAAAAGTTAAATTTGCCCACTGAATTGCGAGGCCATCTTGAATTTATTCGTTTTTAAAGTTTACTTTCATTCATGTAAATGCATTAATTTATTTAATCGGCATTCTCTTAGATATTTTGAGTGTGTCAAAATGTTTTTAGACAAGGACTGGATTCAACCCGAGGGAGTTATTTAGCATTTTTTTGCACAGAAACAGGACCAATTACAGCCCTTCAGACTAGAAAAAAAAATCGAAATATAAAAGTAAATAGTTTTCGGGTTTCAAACATAGATGGCACTAGCGGCACGTGTAGTGAACATACATTTCAAAAGTTGTGTTTGTTTTATAGGTTAAACAGCTGTCAACAATGATCAGTCATAATACCAACACTAATTTATTTAAACATGGAAGATTTCGAACTTTTTGCCAAATGAACACCATCTTTTCTGCTTTAACATGAAAAAAATGCAGCTGAAGCACGTCGTTTGCTTGAGGAGGCTAACGGTGAATATACATCAAAATTAACCTGTGAATATTAGTTTAAGCGCTTCAGATGTGGCTATTTCGACACTGAGGACAAGGTGCGCTCCGCAAGACCGAAAATAATAAAGACGCTGATCCGCAGGTGTTATTAGATGAAGATGAAACGCAAAAACAAGATCAACTTTCAGAAGCACTAAACATGACTCAACAAGGTATTTCCAAATGGTTGCATTCCATAGAAAAAGTTTGAAAAGAATGAAAACGGGTGTCGCATGAGTTGACTGAGAGAAACATTGAAAATTAAAGAGCCACCTCTAAAATTTTCCTTTTGTCGCATGAAATAAAGAGTTTTTTTTTAAATTTTAAAATTTTTTATTAATAAATTTCATAAATGGTACATGTTTTTTTTTTATAAAATACAAATCTTTTTTTGTACATCTAGTATTTTGAGTCACTTATTCATGGCTAATTCTTTTATTTTTTCTTCTTTATAAATTTGTACGACGGAATTTACTTTATAAATAGTGTTTACTGTATGCACTTTAAATAGTTTAGTTGGAACTTCCTTATTCAATGTTGAGGGTTTCATTTTATAATCAGATTCCGCGCAAAAACTGTATTTACTTGCATCACAATAGCCTATGTTCATTATAGTAATTCCATCACCTTAAATTACATTATAATTACCGTTATTTTAAAAATTCCCATCTCCGATGCCATTCATAAAAGTCACTAAAAAATAAATCATGAATGTAGCACCTTTTTTGTGGTGTATTTACTATGTGGTTTCCTTTGATCTGAATAGAAAATTCCAATACCGTGCCGTCCCAAACTGCAGCAAGCGCTGACAAGCGTCCTCAAGCAAGCAACACGCCGGATGCCAAGCGTCGAGAAGCGCAAGCGTGTGGAGCAGCTCGCTCGAACTCGTTAACAGGTTAATAAATATGGTAAAATTATTTCGTTTAGGTCAGAAGAGAGCTTACAAACAATATTTTAGAATCTTTATGGTTTCAATCTTTATATCGTTCGCATATTCCTAGGATTTAACATCCTTGTACGTATTTAGACCCTTTGCTTGCTACTTTTCCCTAATGATAAAATTTATGCGTGTCGTTTTGATCGTAACAACTGTCACCGTGATTAAAATCGCCGGTTTAATTATAAATTGTGCTTGAATTACTTTATTAATTGCTAACAACAGCCTGCCCATTTCTGCTTGACACGAAATAAAGTAATAGTAGCAAATAAAGTTCACGATATTCTGTCAGTTTACAAAAGGTTCGGAGAAGTTTTGGGACGTTCTGGAAGACTCACGAGAATTTGACTGAACGGATTCGTTTCCGATCGTTTGTACGAATGTTCGTATTTGGTGGTAACGTAAATAAATATGAGTTTCATTTTCCATAGCTGAACATTTTCTTTATGATTTTTTAACATGTATATTTTTATATTATGTATTTTTTTAAAAATCCGTTAGGGTTATACAATAAATATTATAAGGTCGAGTCATGTTATGTCTTGTCTGGTTAGTATAGTCATCTCATCTAACCAGATTGATTTGAAATTTGTATCCAGTTAAATTTTTCAAGTGGTAAGGTAATTCATTGTTGTGTTTAAGTACGTTGAATATTATTTATGACTGTCTTACGTCTGTTTTAGCTTTTTTAACGCGATAGTGTTGTTGCTCTCTGATATTATATTTATGTTTATCAGCATTTTTGGTTAATGTTGTGTTTAAGTCCGTTGAATATTACTTATGACTGTCCTACGTTTGTTTTGGCTTTTTTTAACGTGATAGTGTTATTGCTGTTTGATATTAAATTTGGGTATATCAGCATTTTTGGTTAATGTCATGTCATCCATCATCTTTCATGTTTCCAATTGCAATTTTGTGTATAACATTTATCGTCTCGATTTTCATTAAGTATTTTATGTCAAACTGGTGTATTTTTGCATACAGTTTGGTTGTAGGGGTCAGGTAGGGCTAGTTGTACGTGAATTTAATTATTTTATTTTGTTGTCTTTGCATCCTTGTTATGTTTTTATTTTCGTTTAATTTACTTTTAACATAAGCTGTGTATATAACGTTTTTTTCCTTTTTTGGTATGTGGTCTTTAATTTTTTAGAAGAGGCTATGTAATGATCTGTTCGTCTATGCTTTTCGTTCATTTTTATTGTCTTTCCATGATGTGTCCTATATCGTTGAATGTCGTTGTTTATTTTTATGTTCACGTTAGGGTTCTTTTTTTGTGTTTCGAAGTGTATTCTATTGCATTTTTTGACATTTAGTGTAGATAGTTGTTATTTGTTCATTTTAATAGTTTTTGAACGTCTTTATTGTTTTTTTTGGTTATTTTAGTGTCGTTTTTGTTTTCGTGTTAGAGTCCTAAGTCGTCCGCATAAATTGTCGATTTTCACGTTTTCTCTTTCTTTTAAATCGCAAAATCCACTTTTTAAACATGGAAGTTCACTTTTTACCATTTCAAAGTTATCGCAATAAGTTATTTTGTACCTGAACAAAACACCGAAGTCCACTTTCGTCATAAAAATGCTTATTTAAGTTAATACAAAGTTGAAGTCCACTTTGTCCCAGATACGCTTTTTTAATATGTATTTTACTATCAAAATATAATTATTTTACATCGCAAGTTCTTTATGTATTATAATATCTTATTTGGTAAAAATAAAACATGTATTGGAAATCGCAATCAGAAAATCTTGTTTCCTGAATATTTCGTTCAATGTGACTCCGGTGGTTTATCCTCTAAGGTACGAATTTATTTTTTAATGTTGACAATACAATAATTTCTTTAAAACATGTCTAGAATTTCACTAAAATGCCCAAAATGTCAACAGTTTATTTCAACTGAAGCGACGAACACTTGAAAATTTTTGTTAAAGCGACGTTAGTATAATTTTTCGAATTATCAGGCCTATTTCTAAATAATTGCAAGAACATTTTGAACGTCATAACATGTTATTTAATTGACATTTGTATTCGTGTTCTTTTAAGTTTTATTTGAATTATTTACGAAAGAAAGCTCTATTTGAATTTTGTGCTAAGCCAGCTGGAAGGCTAAAGTACTCGTAGGTTCGGGGAATTTCTGGCAAAATTGTTTTAATCACTTGTCTTTGAACAAATGAATGTAGACATTATCCGAATTATCCAGTAACTCGGTTTGATATTTACAGCAAATTGAAATATCCTTCTTTCAACATTTGAATTTCTTTTCTTTAATCACCCAACTTCTTAGAAAGATATCACAAACTTTATCCCGAACTGTTGGGAAGTTTTGAAAAGGTTTAATAAAATCGATTTAATATTCTAAAGTGGGTACTTAAAATATATCTCTTACGGGGTGGGAGTTATTTGTTAGGATAAAAAATTACACTTTTAAGTCATGCGGTTTTCTTTGAATATTTTAACCTTTCTTAAGAGATTTTTCGGCCAATCTGACTAAAAAAACAATGATTTGACTTTTATGAATTTGAATAATTTATTTATGATATGTATATTACTTTTTTATTAATTTCATTTCAAGCGAGCAGCTTAAAGCTGATCTTTAAAAAGGCTTAATTATTTTAAGGAAAGTTAGTTATTGGGACACTTTAACACTTTGAAAACAAATCATGTCCATTTTTTAACTTATTGAGACTACACGTTGAGACCAGTTTTTGTGGCAGCTTATTCCAACCACTAACAACCATACAGCTCAGGAACTATTTCCATGGATTTAGATTGAATCTAGTTTTCTCCAGCCTGAGAAAAAGAAAGAGCCTAAGACTGGATCATCTTACCTTCATGTAACAGAAATGATCAAGATGCGCTGCGATCGGTGTACCAGTGAAGTACCCTATGCACCATTAGGTGCGAAAAGGGAATGTTGATGATTATAAAAATTTAATAAATAGTAGGGTCCTCAAATTATATGCATTCACTTAGTTTCACATTAACAATATATTTACTTGTAGTATTACGTCACTTCTTTTTCTTCTTATTGTTCCTCTCTGCAATGGAGGTTGGATATCATCCAAGCAATTCTTACTTTGTTGGCAGCTGCCCTGAACAAGGACTGAGTACTGCAATGGAACCAGTCACGCAAGTTCTTTAGCCAAGAGATGCGCCTTCTACCTGCACTGCGTCTTCCTTCAACCCTTCCCTGTAGAATGACTTGTAAAATGTTATATTTTTCGCCTCTCATCACATGCCCCAAGTACTCGAGTTTTGTTTCCTCATCGTCTTCAGTGCCTCTTTATTTTTTCCATCCGTCGAAGAACGTTATTGTTTCGGACTCTGTCCACCTAGGAGATTTTAAATATCCTCCTGTGGCACCACATTTCAAAAGCTTCGATCTTTTTTGAAGTGCTTTAGGCGAGTGTCTAACCGTAAAAAAGCACTGAGAAAACGTAACATCGTACAATGCACATTCGGAGGTCTAAATTAAAGTCTCTACTGCAATGAAGGTTACTCATCCTGAAGAAGCAGTCTCGCGCCATCTCTATTCTGACTTTGATCCCTCGCGAGTGATATGATTTATCATTCAGCCAGCATCCTAAATATTTATATTGATTGAGTTGCTCAATAACCTGCGCTCCAAGTTTTAAAGTCATTGGAAAAGTTTGTGGCTTTTTTCGAATAATCATACATTTATTCTGGGAATATTCAGTTCTATCCCTTTATTCAAACTAGCCGTGTGAACTTTGTCCAACAATAGCTGCAGGCTTTCCATACTATCTGCTAGAAGGACAGCATCATCCGCGTATCGGATATTGTTTATAATTTGTCCATTTATGCTAATGGCGACTGTTAGTTCATTTAGCGCATCTCTAAAAATGGCTTCCGAGTGCAAATTAAAAAATGTAACGTCACATAAACATATTTTACCGCAGACAAGAAGTTCTTTTGGACAGATATCTTTTAGCTTTATGGCTCCTAGAATTTATAATAAGGTTAAATATATTTTATTCACCCAACTTGATGTAACAGTGGCTTATTATGTCAGGAAGAAATGAATCTGAAAGCTTATTAAATTACATTTCAAGGTAAGTAATATTAATACTATCCACGACAATTTAAATACTATACAATACAAAGACAAGAAGGATAAAATTGATAAATATATATATATATATGTATATGTATGTAAGGGTGAGTATGCATGTGTATATTTATGTATGTTTACGTGCATGTATATGTGTGTATATGTATGTATGTTTATAAGGGTGCACACGAGTGTGTATGTATATGGAGATACATAAATAAACAAATATGTTAGTCTGCCTTAGCACGGGTCTTTTCCTACTAGGCATAACTTTATAATATTAAATAAAAAGAAAATAAAATATGGAATCATAATAAATAAATAAAATCAAGAGACGGTTCAAACCATATGTAATGAAATAGTGATACTTGCTCGTCACAAGATGTCGCTCTTATGCTAGCCATATGACGGAGGAGTGCGCGGAGCCACGTGGAACGTGGCGATCGGCAGGAGGCCGAAGGCATACCATTATGACGCCACTCAGATTCAGTGATTCCTAGCTATAGGACCTAGTTCTTTATACTCAACTCTATCTCTACAATAACCATATTTTCTTTGGTTACTCTCAGGTAATTACACTATATAAAAAATAAAATAATGAGAAATTGAAACAAAGTTCTTGATATTAATTAAAATTATTAATTTACTATTTCACGTATTCGATAACTAATTTCAAACAAATAATATAAATATTAATAAAATAGTCAAATATACAAGATTTTTAATTGACATTGACAAAATGTTGGTAATAAAAAACTGAAATTTGAAATAAAAAAAATATGGACAAGACAAGGAGATAGTGGGAAGGAAAAAAGGGAAATTGATAAGGACTGGTGAAGGATGATTGAAGGAAATTAGGAGTGGAAAATTGCATTTTTTGCAGTTCATAATGGAGTTCTGGTACCAACCCTAATGTATGGAAGCGAAGCATGGAGTTGGAAAAAAAGGGACGAAAGTAGACTGAATGCTGTTGAAATGCGATCCCTCAGGCGAATGTGCGGAAAAACAATGTATGATAGGTGCCCTAATGTCGAAATTAGAGCAGAATGCAAGGCTGAGTTAAGCATTATCGACAAAATTAAGAAAGGTCTTTTGCGATGGTTCGGTCATGTGGAGCGAATGAATGATGAAAGAACGGCTAAAAAGATTTATGATGCGAATGTGTCTGGTTGTAGAAGTCGAGGAAGGCCGAGAAAGACATGGCATGATCAAGTACAACAAATTCTTGAAAGTGGTCATGTGAAAAGTCGGAATAATCGACGTGCGTGCATGAGAAGATGTATGAATGTGAAGGAAGCAAAGGAAGTGTGCCAGGACAGAGTGGTGTGGCGTTCTATCCTCTCTGCCTACCCCTCCGGGGAAATGGCGTGATGGTTAGTTAGTTAGTTAGTTAAAATTGCATTTGATATATTGATTAAGAGCAAGAAAAGAGACAAAACGTCTATTCTCTGTTATTTTGAATCAAGCCTATTGGGGTGTTAAATATATCAAGACCAGGGCTGTCTAAAGCATGCGACCCGCGGCTTATATTTGTGCCGCCAGCGTCGTGTTTTTGATCTGCAGCAAATATTAAATTTTTTCTTTTACAAACTTTATTTCGTAGAACGCTATTGTATTTTTAGGCCATCCCAAATAAATTAATGAAATATTTGAGGGTATTATAAGCAAACTTTGAAATCTCCACCAAAAACGGAAAATTAGTTATTGATGCCGAAATAAACTGTATATAAAACCTACCTACCCAAATAATAGTATAATTTTAAACCGTCTCTAAATCTTGCAAAAACCGTTTTCAATTATTCTGCTTGACACAGCAAACTAAGCATTCTCCATTTAGTTAGTGAAGCATGATAAGAAATCTCACAATTCTTTTTTCAAAGATTTTCGCAAAAGTCCTTCATTTCTAAGATTGCTAAGATTGCTTCTAATATCCTCATTTCTTCATATAGCCAGAAGTTTTCTGTCACCGTTATTAGGAAAATTCCAGAACTGTGTATTTGTGTCTTCAAACTAACGAATCTTGGCTTAAAAATAGGGTCGTTGATGGGCAGTACGTATCTTTGGGAAAGTGCGTAATGAATTATGAATTTTATAAAATCTAAATATAGATCTTAACTGTCAAATGTCTTAACTTACAAACGCATTGCGTCTGTCAACAACTTATATGAATGTTGATATTGACAGAATTGTAAGAAAAAAAAAATTAAGAACTAATAAAATTATTATAATATTTTAACTTTTTTATGAATTTTTATTTATTTTATTTTACAAACGCCCAAGGGGCATTTACAAAAATAATACAGTAAAGTACAAACATAGTAAGTATTTTTTGAAAAAATAAACACGTTTTTTGTATACATGTATAAACAGAAAAAGCATGCTGCAATGCAAAATCAAATGTGAAAAAATATAAAAAATATGTATATAAGAAAAATGTAAATAACTTGTAAAAAGTTTAAACAAAAAAAAATGTACTAACGAATTAACATTAAAAATTAATAATAAAAGTTAATTTATGGTAAGTAATATAAGATAATAATAAATAACATATGGTACTCATATTTCAAAAAATTGAAAAATTAATTTCAGAAAGAGGTAAGAAAATAATAATACACATTAAAAACGAAGACAGAATTGGATCAAAAAGAAGTTTTATTACGACTTTAATAACTAGTTTTAAACAATGCGTTTATAAAGGTTTGAATAATTGTTGTATTAAAAATGTCCACATATATCACAAGTAAATTTGTTGGCTAAGGAATGTGAACGCGAAATCGGAGAGTGTCGTGCGTGGTTAGTACCTACGTATGTAGTTGCAAACAACTCAGTACTTCTATTATGACAATGACATTTCTGCATTATTTTTTTTTGGTTGAAGTGTTTATTTCTGTGGCTCTAAAATCTATTAAGTTATCAGAATTGGCCCGGGATCGTACCTGGTTTGAACAGCCCTGATCTAGACTCTCAAAATTATTGTTTCATGTTTCTTATATACGAGAGGCGGTATAATGTTTCCGATTTATAATGATTTTAATTATATTTTTGTGGTAAATAGAGGATCCTCCAATATAAATCTACGAGGAATATACTCCAAATAGATATGTTTCTGAAATGGAATATGGATTTCCCGCTACGAAATTTGGGACGGAAATTAGTGTAAAAAGGGGAAATGGGTCAACGTAGAAATACACCCGCATCATGTAATGTAATACAGATATAATATTATATGAAACTTCATCGTGAATTCATTCTTATGTAAACTTTATATAAACAAACAGATAAACCGTCACCGTTCCTTTGAATCGACAATATTTCGACAACAACAACAAACCATCACGCCGTTTTCCCGTAAGGGTAGGCAGAGAGGATAGAACGCCACAACACTCTATCTTTGCATACATATCTCACTTCCTCTACATTCATACATCTTCTCATGCACGCGCGCCGATTATTCCGACTTTTGACATGTCCATCTTCAAGTTTTTGTTGGATTTGGTCATGCAATGTCTTTCTCTATTTCTGCATCCATCAACATTCGCATTGTAAATATTCTCGGCCGTTCTTTCGCTGTCCATTCGTTCTACATGTCCGAACCAGCGCAGAGCTCCTTTCTTGATTTTGTCGATAATGCTTGTTTCAGCTTTACATAATGTACGGATCTCAACATGTGTGCATCTATCGTACATAGTTTAACCACACATTCTCCTGAGAGATCGCATTTCAACAGCATTCAGCCTACTTTCATCCCTGTTTTTCCAAATCCATACTTCGCTCCCGTTTGTCCAAATATTTGTAAACTGAGACTGGATTTAACCCTCTAGGGAGCTATTAGAATTAACATATTAAAACAAAGATGGAGAACTTTTTGATCTTGTTTAATTTAAATTTTGAACCTTTAAATACCCCTTCACCGCTCTAATTTTCTTACCTCCACCTTTACAGTAGTAGCTGCTCGATTGTGGAATAATCTACCCACTCATATAAGAGACGCCCCTTTTTTATGAACATTTAAATCAAGATTGAAATGTCACTTTCTAAATGTTTGAGTTATTCCTTTCTCCTTCTTCTTTCCATCCTATCACCTCTCCTCTCCACTATTCATAGTATAGTGTAATTATTTTAGTTGATTTTTGTAATCGACATTCGAATGACGTATATCATTACAATCTTTATTACTTTGTTTTACTTTTGCTGATCATTTTTAAAAATGAAAAAAACAGACACAGCTTATGTTAACATCTAATAGTATAAAAATTCAAACGTCCTAAAAAAATGTAGATAGCAATGTAAAAGGCGTTTCGTAAAGGTGATCAAACAAAAAAAAAATATACAGAGAAGTAGTTCTTCATTTGTGTTGAAACGTTGGCCAAGAATATTTAGAAATCAAATTCATTTTTCGTTAATTATAAAAATGAAAAATGTTCTTACGGGGATGATAGTCACGGAAAACATTTAAATAAGGGTAAAATTAATGACTCGTCAAGAGCCAGACCTAGAAACAATTACACAACGTTTCCGAGCTACGAATTCCCCACTCATCACGCCACTTGTACAAAGAAGTGCTTCAGCAAAATTTACAAACGCATTTAAACACTTTTCAGAAAGATTGTGGAATTCAGAATTCTGCCATTAGCGAGCTTACCATAAAAATGGCCAAAAAACATTTAATAAAAAATTATTAATCCTTCCAAGCAGTGGTTCTCTAATATTGGTTAAAGCGTCTTCTACTCGCACAGATTCTCAAACTTTTTGGTCTGTATCTTATTTAAAACGATCAGCCGTCTTTCGAAACCAGTAGGTATTTTAATTTTATTTATTCTCAAAACAATTTTATTTACATTAATTAAAAGTAGCAACTCTATAAGACTGAATCCCTGTATTAAGTTGGGATGATTAACATACTGACATAATTTAATATCGACCTACAAAAATACTATTTTAATATACTGTTATACAAATATTCTTCTTCTTCAGCTTTATTCTCTCCACTGCTGGATAAAGACCTCTTCCAAAGGTCTGCATTCCTTCCTATCACCCGCTTTTATCATCATCTTTTATCATCAGAGGCAATGTGGCCGACCCATCTTTTCTGTGGCCTCCCAACACTTCTCTCGTTTGCCCATGGTCTCCACTTTATCATTCTGGGTGTCCACCTGCTATCATTTTGTTTCGCCAAGTGTCCTGCCCACTGCCATTTCGATTTCACTGCACGATCCATTATATCCGCAACTCCGGTTCGGCGTCTTATTTCTTCATTTCTTACTCTGTCTCTTAGACATACACCGAGCATCTGTCTTTCCATAGATCGCTGCGTGCATTTTAATTTCTGGCTACTTTTTTGTGTTACAGACATGGTTTCTAGTCCGTATGTTGTCACCGGCAGTACGCACGATTCATGAACTTGTCTTTTTAACTTGGACTTTTTTCTTTTAAATTTTTTTTAATGAATATTTTTTTTTAAAATACAAATGTGACCTGGAATTTGTAATTTGAAAGAACCACGCTCAAGGCGTTGGTAATTTTCTTAAGGTTGGTAGAACTATTACAGATACACGTAGTAATTTTTACCGCAAACTCTTATGTAGTTTGGTTGTGGCAGCCGTATAAACAAATTGATTTTTGAAACGTTCAGCGAATTTTGCTCATTTTTTTTCAAAAAGGTAAACTCAAATCCATCGCTGAAATAATGCCATCAGCGCATCATTACGGAGACGTGGGTATATGAATATGACGCGGAAGCAAGCCGAAATTTTTCGGAGTGGCGCTTGCCAACTGAGCCAAAACCCAAAAGCCACGCCAAAGTCGCTCAAAAAGCAAAGATGTTGACTGTTTTCATCGATTATTGTAGTGGTGTGCACTCGGAATTCTTTTCGACAGGCTAGACTGTTAAAAAAGAATACCTTTTAAGCGCACTGAAGCATTTGTAAGAGAATATTCTTAAAAAATGCTAGATTAATGAAAAGACAACTCTTAGTTTTTGCATCACAAAAATAACGTAATTGTCAGCTTAGTAGTTTCAGCAGTTTCAACTCTATTACTTCACTAAAATCAACAAATGGAAGAAATTTTGATGTTCACACATAGGCAAAATGGTGAATGTAACACAGTGTGTAAAGTGGCCACTTAAACCAGCCAATGACAGGTCATAAGCCTTGTAAAATGCCTAGACTTCCATATTCCCTTATTTAAGGTGTTCTCCATCCCTGTTGTAATTTGTTAACGTAAAAGTCGTTGCCCATGCACCAAAGTAACTTGATTTAGCTCCGTGTAATTTTTTCCTGTTCCCTATACTCAAATAACCACTTTCCGGAAAGCATTTTGACTCGACTTAGGTGATAAAAGAAAATTCGCAGAGGGAGCTAAAAGCCATTCCGAAATCGGCTTGCGAGAAGTGTTATAAAAATTGGAAAAAGTTGTCATATATGTTTTGCCCCTAAGAGTGATAACTTTTAAGGGGATAAAATAAATATTGATGTACAATTGAGCTAAGTTTGTTTTTTTTTACAAATTTTGGGTTATATTAGAACATAAGATAAACTAAACAAAAACACTATTGAAGAAATAACACATAGCGCATCAATATAAAAAGAACAAATAAAGACATTTGGTTTAAATGAAACAACCAATTTAAATAATTGAAAAATAATTGTGGATTTCCAACTTAAATCCACAAAGAAAATCCAATTCTGAACCACTCTCTTAAGAATAGATTTTTCCTTTTCCTTGAGAGCTTTATACGCTCTTTCAAAATATTAAACACTTTTGGTGCGATAAACGAGAGTTGTCTCAAAGCAAATCTGGACAAACTCAAAATACTGTTGATAAATCCACCTGGTCCATGAAGAATTGTAGAAATCGAAAATATTTTTTTTAGGCGTTATCTAGTATGAAGGTGAAATAATTCAATTAGATGAATCTCACCCGCGTAATCTAAGGTTTCAGCTCTTTAATTTCATAAACATCAACAGATGAAAGAATCGAAGGAATATACATATTTAAATGTTTAAAAAGGGCATAAAAAAATGGATAGTGGAGCTAGATAGAAGTAAAATGGATTGTCTCATTCGCCCAAACCAATATTGAATCAACTGCTCCACAAGTGTGTAGCTTATGTTAGGTTTTTGTTATTTTAATTGTGCGTTTTTGTAATATAAATACTATAGATGTATATTTATACGTAGTTTTTAAAACAGTCTGAGTATTTTGTTAATTATCTCTATTTATTAAGTAAGTCTACTTTGTTTATTTTCAAATGTAAAAACATTTCAAAAAAGTATATTGTTAAGTGTCCTCGGCACGGGTAAAGTGAGGGCACATTATTTTTATTATTGTCGATAGTTTGTAAGAGTAAAATATGAATAAATAAATAAACAAAATATGGGCAGAATGGTGAATCTTACACAGTGTGTAAAGTGGCCACTTAATCCAGCCAATGACAGGTCATAAGCCCTGTAGATGCCTAGACTTCTATATTACCTTCTCTAAAATGTTCTTCATCTCTGTCGTAATATGTTGGTAGCAAAAATATTAAGTTTAATGTTTGAATAAATTAATTTTTACTAGCAGAAAGCCGGTCTTGTAATATGCTTTAAGCGGTAACTTTTATATTCCACTAAAAAGTTATATCTCCTACTAGGATAGAAGTTGGTATGGTGAGATTATTTTAAGTTACGTTTAAGCTTTGATAATATGCGAAGGGTGCTTTTTAAGTTGTTTTAATACCATCATATAATATTATTTATGTTCAAAGAATAAACTTTGTGGTCAAACATTTAAACTAATTTCAGTAAACATTAGAATATAAACACTTACCGACTTTTTACGTTTACCGGTTTCGAGTATTCTAACGAAACCGGTAAGTCATTATAGACGAAAAAAATCGGTAAGTCATTATATTTGTGCGGGTCATAGTCCATGATCGATGACACACACACACGTGCTAAATCATCTCTAAAATATTTAATCGCATATTGAAGAATTGGTGGGGAGTTGGGGTAAATATATTTTTAATAAGCTTACTGTATGCTTTCAGTTTCAGTGCTGCAGAGCAGCGTTTATTTTATGATTAAAAAACACATACAAGAATTTGTTACCCACTAAGTCTAAAGACTTTTCGGTGGGACACATTTTTTTCATGACAGGTTTATATTACATTAATTTTATTTATATTTTACAAATTTATTTATAAACAGGAACTATAAAGTCTCTAGAAGATATTTCTTCAGTTCTTTTTTTTCATTTGAAGATCTTTCATGTTAATGATGGTTTGTGGGAGATCATTGAACAATCTTGGAACAACGCAATTTAATGTTCGCTTTCCGAAGTAATTTGTAATTCGGAGAACAAACAGGGAGCCCTTAGTTTTCAATCTAGTGTTGTGAGTGTGGAAAACTCTTTTTTTATATTCCGGATCAACAAAGTGATCTATAATCAATTTGTAGTCACAAAGTTGTTTTACTGGCAGGACATTACAGAATTAAAAAATATACACATTTGCCCATATGTTTCGCCTCACGGATTATGTTATCCGGTACAATCCCCCTCAATAGTCTCACCTGAATATCATAAATTTTACCCAGGTGAGACTGGAAGGTGAGACCCCAGACACGCACTCCGTAAGATATAATGGATTCAATGAGCGAGGTATATATGTACCTTAACGTTTTGAAAGGGAGTATGCTTTTGATTTCATAAATCACCTTAATCTGTCGCAGATTCTATCAATATGAACATTCCAGCTAAATTTAGAATCAATAATTAATCCTAAATATTTATGATTATTTACAACATCTATAATAGGACAATTACATTTATCTGATTCTATATTTAAATTTGAATGAAGGCAAAAATGTACATGAGCTTATATTTCTATTTCAAATTCACATTTAGTAATATATGGTGAGGATACATGATACATGCTTTGACAGGGTGGTGTTCGCATCTCTATAAATCTGCATGTGATTTATGTATTTTTTTAAAAACTATGTATATAGTACGGTGATGGTGACGGTGGACGTGTATTTTAGTATTTGCATGTTGGTGTAGTGAGTGTCCCGATGAAGAGACGGGTACGTCTCGAAACAGGTAGATCAAAAAAGTCGGTTAGTGGCTATATACTAATATTTACTAACATTCGTTACATATTATTATTTTCAAATATTTATGGAATGCGCTATATACGAGTGCACAGTATGTATGGACACCATAGTAGTTTTATATTTTTGTAATATACGGATGGTTGGTTCTCTTGCCTTTTACTTGTGTACTTTACTTTTTGCTGACAATGTTGTTTTTTCAAAGGTTAAAGATGAAATAGAAATAATCTTTTTTACAATGTGTTCAATCAATTGTACACAGCAAGACACAATACCGAGTCGTGTCACCAAACAATGGACATCTCCCGCTTCCTGTTCCAGAGTTTCCTCGCTCGCATCCCAAATACAGATAAATCCATATATTTGTATTGAGGACACGTCCTTGCAAGGACGTCGAGCAAATTGAAAGGACTCGCATATCAGGAATCGAATTTATAGGAGCTGTTTTTTTGGGAGTTCTGTATCGCGACGCGGACCTTTGGAACATTAATCAGTTATTGTAGCTTTGTACGGGACGCACGCAGAATACGTGAGGTATAGAGATTATTACACCGGGAGTGGAGCTCCACAAGGTTACAGCTTGGTTCTCGTATATTTTAGAGACTTCGATATTGGCACACCCAGAATTAACGCAGTAACTAATTAAGTAATCCATACTAGCCCTTTCTTCTTTAGTACTATTATTAATTCGAAAGTGTGTTCTTCTGTTTTTTTATGTTTCCTTGACGTTTCGATTTTATGATTAGGGATAACCAAAAAGCTGAGAAATGTCACATAATGGCTACCTAGTTTTAATTCCGAAATTGAAAAAAGTTCCCTAAAAATAATGAATTATAGGAGCAAAGTGCAACATTTATGTATTTGCAAATGAGTCGGCAGCAAGGTCAAAAGTCAAAACCAATAAATTTGAAATTTATTTAAATTTTATATTTGAAGCACTAACTTTGTAGTTATTAACTACAATAAAATAATTAAAACAACCATGTTTTTAACCGCTTATTTTTTATTTAAATTTATTTCAACAGAGAGGGAAAACATTGTTAATAAGGAAATACGGAAGTCAAGGCATTTACAGGGCTTATGACTTATCGTTGGCTAGTTTAAAGGGCCACTTTACACAACGTGTAACATTCACCATTCTGCCCATGTTTAAAAACATCCGCATTTCCTCAACTCTTCCATCTGTTGACTTTTGTGAAGTAAAGGAGCTGAAACCTTTATTATGTGGGTGAGATTCATTCGGCTGAAACAAATCACCTACTAGGCAACGCCTGAAAACAATTTTCCAATTTTTATACTTCTTTTTACCAGGTAGTTCATTCAACAACCTCTTTAACAATGTTTTCCTCTCTGTTGAAATAAATTTAAATGTGAATAACTCCCTAGGGAGGAAATCCAGCCAGTCTGCAAGCTTATTTTATATTTTAAGTATATATTGTACATGTGCATGTACATGTACATGTTGGTTTAATCGGTGTCCTAACGAAAAGACGAGCACGTCTCGAAACTGGTAGACATAGAAAAGTCAGTAAGTGGTTATTTCATAACATTTAACAATAATTCGTTTAAGGTCTTCGCAAATTCATTGTATCTTTTTTATGTTATTTTAAACATTATTTAGACAACATTGCAAAGTCTATCATCCAGATTGATAACTTGATTTACTATACAATATAGCTTGATATGTTAAGGAGTTGTATTGACTAAATGCCATAATTTTATATGTAGGTATATAGAATAAACATTGCTAGCAATGACGATATGCCGAACATTGTGAATATGATTTGTTACATCATAAATAATATCTAACTTATATTACATTTAGAGACGAGATTTATTTTTTAATTTTTATTTTATTTAAATCTTAAAGTAGAGCACACATATCATACAAATTGTTATGTGTGTTCTAATAATAACATTGCAAATATATTTAATTTATAAATTGTTTATCACATATGTCTTGACCATTATTTTAAATTTTGATATGTTTTTTTCTTCATAAATATATTTTTCCATTTCGTAATACTTTTTAATTGCTTTAAATAAAATTGAATTTTGTGACTTTGCCTTTTTCCTAAATGGAAGTATAATTTTGTTATTTTCTCTAGTATTGTGATCGTGTTCATGCTGGTTCCGATCAATTTTTTTCCAAAATTCTGTTTTTGATTTAAGAAAAATCTTTTTTAATTCTCTAAAATGGTTTTAGTGAGGTTATAAGGAAAGAAAACTATAATCAGGGTTGTTGGGTTAAAGTTCATGGTTAAACTAGGACGAGATTAGAATTTATATTAGACTCATCAATGTTTCCGATTTCGAAGTAGTATTTCAAAACCAATGAACCGTTAAAGTCTTTACTGACAGCGCTACCAATATTAAAACGAAGGAAATTCATTAAAATAACGTACACTAGCTGTTATTTGGGTACACATTTTGTGGTTTTTAGATTATACGAAAGGAAAAAAGTTATATTTTGTGCTTATATGTATAAATTATTCATTAACAGAATATCCTCTGATTTTACTTATGTCCGTACAATCAAAACTCTTTATTACTTAACTGTTCGTTCGCCCTCTTCTAGAATATACCTCCGTGGTCTGGTCTCCATTATATATCAATCGCATTCTATATCAACACATTGAATCAGTCCAATATCGGTTGTTTCGAAAAGTAGGGTGGATGCTTGGACTAGAGAGAGGTAATTATTCTTATGCTGATAAAGAGTCAATGTTAAATATTTCTAGTCCACAAAAACGTAGAACTAATATTGACTACATATATATGTTCGGCATACTAAATGGTATAATCGATGTTCCATCATTACTGACAAAAGTAAAATTCAATATTCCGACTCGTAGGTTGAGAAACAATGAAGTACTGTTCGTCGATCAGCATATAACAAACTACGGCCTTAATTCTCTAATGACACGTCTTTGTCGTATTGTTAACTTAAGACAAGATCTGGACTTTTTTGGTTTTAAGTTTACAACGATTTAAACGAGCACTAAATAATTAGTCCAGATCTTGTCTTGATGTTTCTTATGTTTGTCAATGCTTTTTTTATTTTTTAAAAATGTTTTGAACTATTCTTTTGTTGTAATATTTAAACCCTATAAATTGTATATATGGACAAAATAAATAAATATCTGTTACATTGAGACAAATTAAATGCATACGCAAAAATTTGCCGGTTGGTGCCGCCCGTCAATTAATAAATGCGTTTGTAGTGTCTAGAGTCGATTATTGTAATGGTATCTATGCAGGTCTACCAATGAACAAAATGACTCGCCTACAATCTGTATTGAATGCCGCAGCGAGACTTATTTTCGGATTCTCTAAGTTCAGTCATATCACTCCACTACTTCGGGAACTACACTGGCTACGTTTTCCACAGAGGGTCGAATACAAACTCTGTTGGCTTATGTATAAGTCACTGCACAACTCGGCTCCGGAATATCTAAGGGAACTATGCATTCCAGATGAACTAGCTGACAGGCGTCTCACGCTTAGATCAGCTACGTCTTCGGCGAGAGGAAAAGTTATTGTACCTCTACGCAAACAGCGCACTAAATTTAGTGAACGCGCATTTGCGGTCGCAGGCCCTATGGCATGGAATGCTCTCCCAGCAGAGGTGCGAGGCTGTGAAGTGAAGTGATGTTTCGGAAAAAACTTAAAACCCACTTGTTCTCTAAATCATTTGAATAAATCCGTAGCACGTGACAGCAAAATAAATTATTTTAATTAAATTACAAATTTAAAAGCTTCAATTAAATTAACTTAACAATAGAATCACCATGTAAAGCGCCCTTGAGGTATTTTATTACGAAAATGGCGCTGTATAAGTTATCCATAATAATAAATAAGATGATCCAGTCTTAGGCTCTTTCTTTTTCTCAGGCTGGAGAAAACTATATTCAATCTAAATCCATGGAAACAGTTCCTGGGCTGTATGGTTGTTAGTGGTTGGAATAAGCTGTCACAAAAACTGGTCTCAACGTGTAGTCTCAATAAGATAAAAAATGGACGTGATTTGTTTTCAAAGTGTGACAACAACTATATATGTTCGGCAAACTAAATGGTATAATCGATGTTCCATCATTACTGGGACAAGTAAAAAAAGGTTTTTTGTATTTGTAACTTATGTATACCTTTTGTAAAATGCAAAGAAAAATTTATAATAATAAAATAATAAATTAAAAAAACGTTTCTCTTAAGTGACTGCTCGGTTGACCGATTGACTACGACTACTAAGGATGCAATTCCTATACATGTACAAAGGAATTGTCTAGTGTTCACTTAACTTCCTAGTGGGGACTTGACGTCGTATACTTTTTTCCTGGCTGTCACAAATGGGATATTCTTGCGTTTTGAGAAATTTTTCATAATTAATTTCGATGTTTTGATAATCCATTGTTTCCACATAGAAAATGTATAATTCAATTTCTGCACAGTTAATAAGACGATTATAAAACAGATTAAAGTGGGCAATCGTTTTCGAGTGAGTCTAATATTACTGGTTAGGCCGATTGAAAATGTGTCAAAGCGTAAATAAATTCCTATGCCTGTCTCCTTTTCTCTCGCCCACTTGAATCCTGTCCCTTTTGCACCTTTATAGTTCTAATAACCATTGAGTTGATGATTTTGCCACCTGGGGTCAGTGTCCGATTTGACCGCGATCGAAGTGCATGTTCGGTTGGAAGTTTCGCCGCTCGCTCCGCCTTATCGCCGCCTCAGCTAAGTTTGGAGAAAACAAGAAAATCAACTAAAAAGGTCAGTCCGTTCACTCCATTTCCTTGCATCCATTTGCGCTGTGACATTTGCAAAATTTTATATACCTACTGCCGAGAACCAGCTCACGCATCGCCAATTACTAATATGCATTGTTAGAAATTTTAAAAAAAAATGGCCATGTAAAACAAGGTTCCTGTGTTACTTCCATCTACTAGATCCACACCTAAAAATATAAAATTTTGATAAATATCGAAAAATAATAAGAGGCCGGGGTTGAGCAATATATTCCTTCGTTGATATTTCAAGGGCGGTGGTGGGTCTGAAACTAATGCCTCATATTTTATTCCACCCCTTGCTGAAGGGATGAATATTATATTTTGTCAATATTTTCTGCTGAGTTTTTTTTATAAATTCTGAATAAATGATATACCCACTCGGCACTAAATATGTCAAACTTCAGAGGAATGAACTTTCGATATAAAAAGGACGAAGGACGAAATATGTATCAGGGGAAATATTTTAATCGTGAAAGGAATATTGTTTTCATTTTGTATTTATTTATTATAAAGAGTGCTTTTACATGACTGGTACAATTTAAAAATTCAAGTGTTTCATTACAAAAGTTGATATATAAATCTAAAAAATAAGTATCTAATAAACATACATCTATAAATAACCTATTTATAGCCTTTATTCAGAAAAAAATATTGCAACATATTACATATGAAATACATTTAATTATTATTAACTTTGTTATGGTCCACTAACTAGTATCGCGGACTCACAGGTCAGAGTTCCGAGGTTCGAACGCCGCTCTACCACAACTTGATTCCCATTTTCTTATAGTGTGTTACTTACAACTCCTTGGAAATGGCTTTAAAATTGGAAATATCTAGGTAAATAATAATAACGCAAATATTTAAGAAAAAAAAAACTTAATTTATTTTTTTGATTTATTCAGTACACATTAAAGGCAGCTTTCAAAAAGAACTGGGATTGCGGTTAGGAGTAGCAGGCGCCACATTCAACAGTATGAAGGCTGTCTGGAGATCGGATTCTCATTAAAAACCAAATGCCGCCTACAAAACGCCTACATAACACCTATTCTCCTCTTCCGATGCGAATTGTGGCACTTCACTAGGTTCTAAAACAGTCAAATTCTGAGTTTTGAGAATAGGTCTTAGAATAATTTTGGTTGTGCGGTGGTTTGACTTTGTGAGGAAAGTAATAAGAGAACGGACGTAGCAAACTCCGGTGACAACTGTCGTCAAGCGGAGGCGATACGTTTGGCTAGGCCATATACTGCGGATGCCTCCTGAGAGCTTTTACCACGCTTGCCTACTTTACAAGGCACCAGATTTTCGACGTCCTGGACATCCACTGCTGACCGTGCGTCGGCAGTTCATGTCAGAACTTCGGGACGAGAACCTGACTTGGAAGGAGGGAAAGGAGTTGGCAGCCACTATGAGACTCTTTTTGGATACCATATGCTCCAACTAGGTAGCGGACATGGAATGAATGAAAAATATTGTAATACATAATTTTATATTATTTTTCCAAAGAGTAAAATTTTTAGCGTCTCAATTTTCGTCAAGTATTTTAACGTGTTTTTTCGTACAGTCAAGTAGGGTCAATTGTATATTAGTATGATTATTTAATTTTGGTGTCTCTGTATCCTTGTTTTGTCTGTCTTGCAACTCCAGAAGGCGATCATTTAGCTCAATTAGAGATTAAAAGAGAGCAAACTTTCTTGCGTTCTTGTTTTTTAACGTTTTGACAGCGCCCTCTGTTTGCCGGTTCTGAGTTCCATGCAACGTTCAGGCACATAATTCCACTTCCAGCTGATAGTGATATACAAGTATGCATGTGACCATGGTCTGCTATAACATATTTTTCATTCCACCGGATTCAGGAATATGTTTTTTAGGTGTGAAATATTGACTGGTTATTAGTTAGTCGAATTAAAACGTTAATTAAAAGTCTTTACTGAAAGCACAAAGGGTTCTGTTCCAAAAGCGACTTTTTCCAAACTTGAACTTTTTTAAGAAACTTTATTTTTTATTATATTATAGACTGTTTGAAGTTAAACATGATAAAATGATGATACAACAGAGAAATATCAAACACTACGAATACCGATAAAAATACAAGAAATGGATTTAGATAAATGAATTGCATTTTAAAAATCAATATGGATATTGCAGAGAAACGTTTTCGTTCATAATTTAAAAAAATAATTTTTTGAAAAAAATGGCCCCCGAAAAACGTGATTTTTTTTATTGATAATTGAACGTGGTTATGCAAAAAGCAGCCAGCCATAGAAAAGTGAAACTGAGATAAAAGCATTTAAAAAAAAGAGCGAATAATCAAATCTACAATATTAATGTTTTTGACTTTAACAAATGATAAACAATGAATCCATTAGTTTTTTTAAATATTACAAACAAGAATTTTATTATGTATTTGACCAGTTTTAATGATTTTTATAGTACAGTAAGATTTTCTTGGTGCTGTGGGTGTTTTCTGCAAATTATAAAATTCCGTTTTTGTGATCGATATCATTTTCAAAAGGTGTTAAATGCAGTTTTTTGCATGAAACCGGTCTGGCTGTTTTCAGCAGAACATATAATTGACCTTACTGCACCTTACCGAATCGTGACGTATTAGGGAAAATGAATGCGAAGGATCGTTTTTGTGGAAATTCAAAACGATTTTTCATGCTATTAATTGGAAGTAAGAATACTTATTTTTATTTTACAGTATTTTATTGATCCTTGTTAATTTAAAATCGTGATATCTCCAAATTAAACAAAAATAAAATTATTCTATTGCATTTGTTTCGTTTGCAAAAACCTCACAATTTTTTTCCAATAAACAGTAGTCACACCTAGGACCAAAATAAATTTCTAGCTGCATTCCGGGAGTTAGAAGATGAAATAAATTCTGAATTTCTAGACGGTTGGTTAAAAAAGACAACTTATTTGTAAACTTCAAAATCAGCCAAAATCGGTTGATTTTGACAAAAATGAAATATATCAACATGTTTTGCGGCCCCAAATTAATCTGCTGTGATATAAAATTTAATTTCCCATATTTTGGAAATACTCAACTTTGGAAAAAAACCTTTCTTGATTTAATATATCGTTTCCCGATACAGTAACGAATATCGATTAATCACTCGAGAATTTCATAACTGTTTCCAATTTAACTCGTCGGTATTTACAAAGGAATATACTGATTAAGTTAAATTGATTTATACCAGGGAATTCATTATTCAGTACGGATACAAATAAAAAATGTCATATGTATAGTAAAATAAATGAACAGGTCTCAAAATACTAGAATAATAACAGACTTCATTTACAAAAAAATAAATTATTTATATTCAAAGCATTAATTTTGTGGTCAAAAAAGTGTTTGTATATAACCACTTAAACCAAGATGCAAACCATGTTGGTTTAATTGGTGTCCTGACGATGGGTACGTCTCGAAACCGGTAGACATAGGAAAGTCGGTAAGTGGTTAAATACACATATTTAATAACATTTAGTAAAAAAAAAATACCTTACGAAGAATGTTATATTGTTTTAAAAAAACGCAAAATATTTAACTATTTTTTAGCAATAAATATTAACCATTATATTTTTTTTAATTTTGGCCATTTGACGGCATTAAAACATTATGTAGAAATGAAATATTAAAAAAGGAAAAAAAAACGTAATTAGATAAAATGGGTATTAACCAAATAAGTGCAAATTTTCGAAACGATTATTAAAAATATAATTTAAGAAAAATACCAAAGTAGTTTTGTGATTTAAAATGCTCGAATTTATTTTAATAAGATAAAAGAAAATTGGCACAGGAAGCTAAAAGCCATTTCGAAATCGGCCTATAAGAAGTGTTACGAAGATTAGAAAAAACGTTGGAATATGTGTGATACTTTTGAAAAAGAAAAAATAAATATTGATAAATAGTTGAGCTAAAATTGATTTTTACAAATTCCTGGTCATGTTGGTTTGTAAATCGGGCTGTGGTCCCGTGGCTAGTGACTCGAACTCACGGCTCAAAGGTCCGTGGTTCGAATTTTTCTCTACCCCAACTTGATTCCCATTTTCTAATAGTGAGTTATTTACAACTAGTAGTAAATGGCCCTCAAAATGAAATATTTTGGTAAATCATAAGAATGCAAATATTTATTTTTAATAAAAAGAAAACAAAATTGTTATCGTTCATAAAAATAAACGTTTAATTTAGCCCTGTTATAGAAAAATGAATTAAAATATCATAAATGCGCCGATCATCTTACGTGCGCGTGTGTATCCCCCACCACTGTCAATAATCGACTGAATCTTTTCTCACAAACACCAGTCACAGAACAGCGTCTCTGTCATTCTAGTTATAAGTTCTAACTTCGTGCTTTCTCTTATAAATATTTATTGCTGTATTGGAGTTACATTCATTCTTCGAGTAGCAAGGATAACAAAAAATGTATTAAAATCCACTATAGTTATACAAAGTTTACTTAAAAAATGCGGTGCGAAAATGTCTATTTAAAGATTATAAAAAATACAATTTCAACAT
This sequence comes from Micrasema longulum, assembly GCF_059751315.1. Taxonomy (NCBI): domain Eukaryota; kingdom Metazoa; phylum Arthropoda; class Insecta; order Trichoptera; family Brachycentridae; genus Micrasema; species Micrasema longulum. Next base: position 399,375 of record NW_028277449.1, read on the forward strand.
TTTAAAAAATAAGAGAGATATATCAAGTCTTGTATCGTATGTAGACTAGTGAGACATCACAGCCACACAACAGTTAAATAAATAAGATAAAATTAAAATACAATAAGGAACATAATATTTCTAACCATGATTTCGTAAAATTTGTTTTAATAAAAGAAAATATGTTGCACTGAACTGAAAAAAATCATCTTCCCATCTTTAAAAATAAATTAAGACTTTTTATTTCTGGCTGCGATACGATCCCACTTAATATTAATGGTGCTCACACTTACACACACCTGAACACTTAATCCCACACTAATACACATAAACACACATCTACACTTACTCTCATACAAATACACATAAACACATCCTTTTGTTGTAACATAATTTAATAATATGTATTATTTTTATTTAGAAACTTCGCTGGTCTGTCTTTAATCTGTATTTTTTTTTATATATGTTACCATACTGTTTGTCTCTTTAAAATAAATAGATATGATAAAAATCTTCTCCTTATATTGCTTTTTCAAATTTTAAATATTACTTGCTATACCTGTTGTACCTTCTTTTTTCTCTGCTGCCTCTGACATGTTTTACTTTTAATTACTTATATTGTATATGTATATGAAATCAATATATTGCTGCTCTTACTATGTGTCATTAATTTTGAAGATGTTTTTTAAATTGACATAAATTTATTTTCTTATTTAAAGATTCTTCAAAGATTATTCGTTTCTTTGAATTTCTTAAAATATGTATGTGTATATTTATGTTTTTCTTAAGTATGTATATAAAAATGTTATTATTTTATTTTATTTTTATATCTAAGCATATTTTCTATCTTTACTTTAAATCTTAATTGTTAATTACCTTTAAAAATTTTCTTAATTTTTTTACGTTAATTTTAATTTTTAAACAACAACTATTTATTAACATTTTACAACAGAGATGAAGAACATTTAAGAACAGATGTTTAAACGTTTAAAAAGGCTATAAAAAAATGGATAGTGGAGCTAGGTAGAAGTAAAATGGATTGTCTCATTCGCCCAAACCAATATTGAATCAACTGCTCCATAAGTGTGTAGCTTATGTTAGGTTTTTGTTAATTTCATTGTGCGTTTTTGTAATATTAATAATATAGATGTATATTTATATCTAGTTTTTAAAACAGTCTGAATATTTTGTTATTTATCTCTATTTATTAAGTTGGTCTACTTTGTTTATTCTCAAATGTAAAAATATTTCAAAAAAGTATATTGTTAAGTGTCCCCGGCACGGGTAACCCCAGTGAGGGCACATTATTTTATTGTTGTCTATAGTTTGTAAGAGTAAAACATGAATAAATAAATAAACAAAATATGGGCAGAATGGTAAATGTTGCACAGTGTGTAAAGTGGTCACTTAAACCAGCCATTGACAGGTCATAAGCCCTGTAGATGCCTAGACTTCTATATTACCTTCTCTTAAATGTTCTTCATCTCTGTTGTAAAATGTTAATATAAACAGCTCCCCAGGGAGTTGAATCCAGTCCTTGTCTACAAAAATTTGGACAAACTTAAAATATTGTTGACTTCTATTTATGTTTATTTTCCTTCTCTTTTTTGTACTTTAATTAATAACCTTACATATAATTATTATATAATATGGAAACTTCACTGGTCCATTAGAGTTAAGTCTAACTGTGTAAAATATAAAACTATGTAACTGTACTGTATGTTTCCTAAATAAAAGAAAATTAAAAATTAAAAAATGACCGAATTATGAATTAATTTTTTCAAAAAAGGTTATTACAAGGCCAGAGAAAAATCGTATGTTGTTTTGAATTCATAAATTTTAGCAAGCGGTGGTTCAAGATACTCCCAAATATATATTTTTCCATGGCCTCAAAAGAATTTAATTAAAACCGAATTCCGTAGCTTGGAAACCAAAGGGGAACTAAAACAAAGGGAGGAGTTTATTAAAAGGAAAGAGGATGAAGGTAATAAAGAAGGAATGTCACTTTTGAGGTTGAGTCAAATATTTTGAAACGATCATTTACTTTATTTATAACGTCTTATTTTTGGTATAAAAATATGAAGTTGAGTCAGTTTTTAAAAAAAATAAAAAACAAGTACCAAAAGACATGTAAAATGATAAAAGTTTCACGTCATTCGAAAGAAAATTTTCTGTTCTACAAGATGTTGTGTTTGCCCTTAAGTTACCTGTATTATTTTATTTGATTAAAAGCCTTCAAAAAGGAACGTCAACTGGACGAATGTGAGCATTTTCGACACCTCCTTCTGTATGCGCTCAATCGAGGAAATAAAGCTGCCAAAGCTCCTTGCGATATTTGCACAGTATACGATGAAATGTTATGAATTATTGGCAAAGTTGTTGTATAATAATGGAAAAGAAAAGATTATTGACTAATTTGTTGGTGTAAATATAAGTTTTTTTAAAATGAAGAGTTGCAAAATTGTATGACTTCCGAACTTCTTATCAGACTACGGCCTTAAATAAATAAATAAATAATAATCTAAGACCAAATGTTACATTTTGTTTGTGGTGGTTTATCTTTGTGTGGGATGAGGTAATAAGAGAAGGGACGCAGCAAACTCCGGTGACAACTGTCGTCAAGCAGAGGCGATACGGTTGGCTTGACCATGTGCTGCGGATGCCTCCTGAGAGCCTTAACCACGCTTGCCTATTTTACAAGGCATTAAGTTCTCGACGTCCTGGACGTCCACTGCTGACAGTTCGTCGGCAGTTTATGTCAGAACTTCGGGTCGAGAACCTGACTTGGAAGGCAAAGAAGTTGACAGCTGACAGAGATTCAAGGAGGCTCTTTGTGGATTCCATATACTTTAACTAGGGAGCGGACATAGAATTATTTTTTTTATTTTTATTATTATGGATAACTTATATAGCGCCATTTCCGTAATATAATACCTCAAAAGCGCTTTACATAGTGATTCTATATATATTTTTTAATTGAAGCTTTTTAATTTGTAATTTAATTAAAACAATTTATTTTGTTGACACATACGGATTTATTCAAATGATTTAGAGAACAAGTGGGTTTTAAGTTTTTTCCGAAACATCACTTCACTTTTACAGCCTCGCACCTCTGCTGGGAGAGCATTCCATGCCATAGGGCCTGCGACCGCAAATGCGCGTTCAATAAATTTAGTGCGCTGTTGGCGTAGAGGTATAATAACTTTTCCTCTCGCCGTAGACGTAGCTGATCTAACCGTGAGACGTCTGTCAGCTAGTTTATCTGGGATGCATAGTTCCCTTAGATATTCCGGAGCAGAGTTGTGCAGTGACTTATACATAAGCCAACAGAGTTTGTATTTGACCCTCTGTGAAAAATATAGCCAGTGTAGTTCCCGAAGTAGTGGAGTGATATGACTGAACTTAGAGAATAAGTCTCGCTGCAGCATTCAATACAGGTTGTAGGCGAGTCATTTTATTCATTGGTAGGCCTGCATAGATACCATTACAATAATCGACTCTAGACACTACAAACGCATTTATTAATTGACGGGTGGCATCAACCGGCAAATTTTTGCGTATGCATTTAATTTGTCTCAGCTGGTAAAAGCATGAACTTATCGTTCTACTAATTTGAGCGTCAAGAGAAAGGTCAGAATTGAGTAAAACTCCCAGTAGTTTAACGGTGGGTAAAGCGGTACTCCCTACATTGGGTAGGGCCGTATCTTGGATCAAATTCTGTCGTCTGGCTGAAGCCACCCATAGTTGTTCCGTTTTTGATGGGTTTAATGTTAGTCGGTTTTCAGCCATCCAGTTTCTTATTTTCTCGATGCATCCATCAATTAAATTGACAAGCACACTTCTCTCGCATGATCATGATGATGATGACGAAACATTACATTTTTTTTGTTCTGCCCCAGTGTTCAGGAAGTGTAGATTAGTCAATTCGTCACACAACTTTATTTTTTTTGGTACAGATCTTACGGCTTTTTGTAGATCTCTTCGCCATTAAAACAGTGTGAGATGAAGACGGATTGGCATGCTTTAGTTCGAAGTCATATATGTTTATCGTGTTCATGAATATATTGAATACCATTATTTTATTGCCCTTGTCTGTCTTTGCTACCTTGTTAAATGTTTTTTCGTTCAGTTTCTGTTTATATGTTCCTTCATGTAACTGTTGTAATTGGCTTAGGTAGTTTATATAATAAATAAATGTATGTAACCCTTAAACGATCGAGCCCCTAAATAATCGTTATAGGAGCTCGCATCCATCTTGTGTAGGCTGGACCTACAAACCCCATCCATTAGTATCTCAAGAACAACCCGATACCCCACGTTCGAGGGTCCGAAGTCACTTGAACATATTGTGGGAAACTTGAACACACGTGATGTGTTGTATAATGCATATATAAATTAGCCAATAGCTTATTTTTCACACATGTTTTCAATTATATATATTTATTTTTTCGTTTTTTTGTAACCATATAAATTTTTTTATACGCGATACGCTTTTTTCTTTTTTTTGGAATTGTATTTAGTTATAAAATATCGTAAATAAAGTATATAAAATATTATTAAAAATCATAAACGCATTGCTTGAAACAAAAAAATCAATGATGTTTTGATTATTGCATGGGCAATCATTGAAAATAATACAATTAAACAGGTTTTTCTTATTTTCTCAAAACTAAGTACTCGTCAAATGAGTCATATTTTACGTACAACGACGATATATTTAATACTATAATTCGTCAATAATTTTGGTTTGTTTTTTAATGTTATATTTTTTCTTAAAATGGCTATTGATTTCTTTTAATAAATAATCAAATAAAATATAGAATTAAATACTGGACAAAAAATTATTGGATTTAATAAATAGAGATTTGCACTAAAAAAATGCTGAAAACACTATTTAATAACGGAATAAATAATATTTCTTTAGCTGCGTAAACGTAATAAATTAATGAACATATTGGCATTCATACTTCCATTTTAAAAAAAATTGTCTATTGAACATATAAGAACTAGGGCGGCGAATAATTGTGTATCTTTTATGTTTGTATGTATGTGTATGCGCATGGGTACATCTATGTGTGTATATGTATATATGCATTAATATATCGGTAGTCAGATGGCAGAAGGGACCATCTGTACTTTTCTTTGTTATAGTTTTCAAAAGTTTAAATTAAATTTTATTTTATTTAGTTCATTTATTTTATTTATTTTATTTATTTTATTTATTTTATTTATTTTATTTATTTTATTTATTTTATTTATTTTATTTATTTATTTTATTTATTTTATTTATTTTATTTATTTTATTTATTTTATTTATTTTATTAATTTAATTAATTAATTTAATTTATTTATTTTATTTATTTTATTTATTTTATTTATTTTATTTATTTTATTTATTTTATTTATTTTATTTATTTTCTTTATTTTCTTTATTTTATTTATTTTATTTATTTTATTTATTTTATTTATTTTCTTTATTTTCTTTATTTTATTTATTTTATTTATTTTATTTATTTTATTTATTTTATTTATTTTATTTATTTTATTTATTTTATTTATTTTATTTATTTTATTTATTTTATTTATTTTATTTATTTTATTTATTTTATTTATTTTATTTATTTTATTTATTTTATTTATTTTATTTATTTTATTTATTTTATTTATTTTATTTATTTTATTTATTTTATTTATTTTATTTATTTGATATATTATTTAAAAAATATTTTATTTGGTATTTATTTTATTTACAATAAAAATATATAGTAACATAAATATGTTACATTCAATTAAGACACAAATGTCAACTCCATGGAATCAAAGTCCCGTGTTGTTATTCTCCAGATTTAGCCCCATGTGATTTATATTTGTTAACTCGACTGTGGAATCATCTCCCATCCACCATGTTACTACAGTATCTCTGTTAAATCACGTCATAAGAAACTTTTCTTTTCTCTTCCTTAATCTCTCCTCCTTTCCTCTTTCCTCTTTTTTCCTTTTGCCCATTGAGTAATAGTATTGATTTAAGGCAATTTTCTATTTTTATATAACTTTAGCTTTTTTAAAAATCTTTACTTTCAATGGAATATGTTTAACTTGAATAAAAAAAATAATACTTTTACTTTATTGGTTGGTTGGAAGAAATTGCTATTTGGCAATAAGCCCGCCAATAAACAATGATACAATTAACATTATGTACAAAAAGTTGAACAACAAAAAACAATTTTAAAATGAGATGGTCAATTAAAAAATAAAGTAATTTTGCAGAGTTGTCGAAATCGTCCTATAGGGAAGAAATCAAAAAGCTGAAAAATCGCTGTAATAAATCATTGTATCGAGCTAAAAAGGAACTACAGTGGTGCCTCACACAACGAACTTAATTCGTTCTAGGAGCAAGTTCGTTATGCGAAAAGTTCGTTATGTGAAACGCGTTTTCCCATAACAATACATGTTAAAAAAAATAATTCGTTCTGTAGCATAAAATATGGTAAGATGACATAAAAAAAAGATAATTTTTTTGTTATTATTTTTATTTAGATACATCTAAAAACATAATGAAAAAAACACACATTTTTTAATTTTAAGAAATAATCGAATCTTGCACATCTTCATCCATTTTCCGTTTTTTGGCCGATGGTGCAGTGAAAAACCTGTCCAAAGTCGTTTGTTTCTCTCTTTTCTTCAACATCTGCCGGAAATAACGGACAAGAGTATCGGAGTACAGGTCGTTAATCCTGTTTGCTTCAGCGGAATCCGGAAAGTGGGCATTGGTAAACTCCTGAACTGCTTTCCATTTGACCAGGATGTTCTTGATGTCAGCAGTTGGAATTGGTTGATTGTTTGATTGTTGCTCCTCGTTATCAGATGACGCTTCCCTTTGAGCATTGTCCTGTTGTTGGGCCAGAAGTGTTTGGAGCTCTTCAGTTGTCAGCTCTTCTTTGTGTTCCTCAATAGGCTCCTCTACATCCTCTTCAACGATTGCTGCGACACGTGCGTAAGTTAAGCGTACTGCTCAGTGACTAACGACTGCCTGCGCGGAAGGATGCAATAAATCGGCAGTGATCGTGTGAAGTGGGCGACTTCGTTGTGTGAAGCGAAGTTCGTTGTGTGAAGCGAAGTTCGTTGTATGAATCGTGAAATGAACGAAAAGGAAGTTCGTTGTGTGCAGCGTTCGCTGTGCGAGGCGTTCGTTATGCGAGGCACCACTGTACGTTGAAGAATAAAAAGATTTTTGCTGAAGAAATTGTGTTTTAATTCTATGGCTCAGTAATTATCAGCCCACTTAGTAATTATAAACCTAAAAGCAATAGGTTTTCTTTCTTAATTCAAGAAAAAAAATATCCTTTTGAAGTCTTGAGGTTTGGTTCTGAAACATTGTGTAGACACTCCAGGATTGAAACCAAGGCTTTAAAAACTCGCCTGAATATGTTTAAAGTTTTTCACGAACATTTTGTGTTGAAACTTAAAACACTTGGTAGGTTTTAAAATTGCCCAGCCGTACTAGGGTTTTAATACTTTTGAACGAACTTAACTTAATTTGATTCTCAGGTTCCAAAACCCCCCAGCAAAATTATAACCGGGTTGCGGTTCCGGGTTAGTGTAGCGGACTCACGGATCAGAGGTCCGAGGTACGAACCCCGCTTTCCCACAGTTTAATTTAATTTTTTACAAATCGTTAAATGTATGAGGGCGACTAGCACGATAATCAATGCCCATTGTCGTCTGATCTACTATCGTATTAAGTACAGCGCAGAAGGTGAATCTCGTATTTTCTGTTCGTAAACAAAAATAATATTAAAACATCCATAATACTCAATATCTAGCACTAATGTTAAATAGCTGACATTAGAGCAAAAGGTTTGAATTTATGGCTAACATTTAAGTCTGAGAACGGACGCAGCAGCATTTTGAGAGTGCGGCGGTGGACCTGGTTACGGATGTCTCTCAAGCCGTCTCTTTTTCACACCATCTTTCGTCATCATCTTTCGGCTTTATTCGTCGGAACTCAGGGAAGCAGGATTAACGTAAGGATAGGGTCTCCCTGAGGCGTCTGGTGATATCCACATGCTCCACTTAAAAGCGGATGTGGATAAAGAAGATGAAAATAGTAGCCTTGGCAACTTTGTGCCGAAATAAGGCAATTCAGAAATACCTAATATTTACATCATTTGATGGAGAAAGAGAGAACAATGAAAGCTTCTGAATGCTTCATGACTAGGTATAATTGATTGGACATAATCAATTCGCCGAAACGATTACAAAACTTTTTAAATGTAATTATTGAAAACTACCAGATTTGTTATCCGACAGGTATATTTGACTTATTAAGGAGCCAAAGACAACAGCGAGAAGCTCCACTCAGTGTTTATAGAGAGATGCAAAAAAACAAGACTACATGGCATGTTTAGATGATTGTTTAGGATGTCTGATGCAGTAGAAAGGGCAATTAAACTTAAAAATTAATAATTGCAGCAATCAAAATAAAAAACAAAATAGGCATACGCGTTATGGTGAATGTTTCTTGGAGCTATGAGAAGTTACCTACACAGGTTTGAAATAAGGAATTAACACTTTAGACCATGCGATAACATCTCCTCACAGATTGTCAAACATCTATTATTTCAATGACCGTTTATCAGTTTGCAACGCCGTTATTTGGGGCGGAATGGAGGAAAGATGATTATTAAAAGTATTATTAAAAGCGGGTTGTTATTAAAAGTAGTAAGGTATAATGCGGTTTTGTTCATGGACTTTGCAACAATGGTGTATGGACGCTACTACCATCATGCCATTTCCCCATAAGAGTAGGCAGAGAGGGGGGACCGCCACACACGTCGATCCTGACTTACATTCCTAGTTTCTTCCACATTCACACATCTTGTCGTACATTCCCTGCTTTTGACAAGCCCAGAGTTAAGATGTTGGTTTATCTGATCGTGTCACGTCTTCCTTGGTCATTCTTATCCCACGTTATCGTTCATTCTCACCTTTCATACCTGTTTTACCATTCTTTCGTCATTTATTCGTTCAACATGACCAAACCAACTCAGAGAACCCTTCTTAATCATATTAATTATATCTGATTCAAATTTACACTCTCTTACGATAATTAACCAAAATCAATTATTAATCTTCCCATTTCCAAGAGTCTAAATTGCAAGAATTTTATCAGAAAACCATAAATTTGCACATGATGCGTCTAAAGTATTAAAAAAAAAAAAGATGAATGTTACACAACCACTCAAACCAGACAATGACGGATCATAAGCTCTGTAATTGCCCAGACTCTTATTTTCCGTTCTCAAAAACATTCACCACCCCGGTTAAAATATTATTAAGCAAAATGGACTTAGTTAACTACCGCTAATGCCGTCTTCCTTTAAGAAATTGAAACAACAAAGCTCTTTTTTTAAAGATTAAACTATGGGCAGGTTTTGAAACTCAACGACTCGTTTAACTTTAGAGTTTTAGTGCTTCAAGAAATTTTGATCCGATTAGCCCGCAGTGCTGTCAAAAGCTCTCCAGTTAAACCGCAAACTTGCGAAAAACGTATCAAGTTTATAAGCAGAAATCCCTCGGTTTTAGTTAACCGGGCATTAAACGACGTGCTCTAGTTTTTTTGCCTCTGATAACGAACAACAAAACCATTTCGTAATTAAAATCTGTGCCCCAGGAAGAGAAAAACGTAAAAGTTGTATGGAAAACCAGCGTACAAATTTGAAAGAGAAATTGTGCTTTTTAAATTTAAAGCCCACTTACGTCATACTTCCGCATAGTAAAATACTTAATTAAAAAAATATTTTCATCACCACCATCATCTTCTCTTTTTCTGCAAAATAGATGCAATTCAGTTCGATCATCTGTGACGCGAAGATAAGGTGATCAGTCTTACGCCTCAAGTGCCAGTCGAAAAACAATGAAATATTGCAGATTAAATAAACTTTAAAATCGATATTTCACCCTGCCAGGAATCGAATTCACGCACTCAAGAATGGTTTGCGAACGCGTCGACCGCTACAGAAGGAGGCGGACTTAGATTTAAATTTGTTGCAACGGAGAGGGAAAACATTTTTGAGTATGGAATATGGAAGTCTCGGTGTTTAACGGGCGAAAGACCTGTCATTCGCTGGTCACTTTACACACTGTGTAACATTCACATTTCCTCAACTCTTCCATCTGTTGGCTTTGGTGAAGTAGAAGAGCTGAAACCTTTATTGAGCCCGGTAAGCCCAGTAGATGTTACTACATTATCTCTGTTTAAATCACGTCTGAAGAAACATTTCCTTTCTCTTCCTCAATCTCTCCTTCTTTCCTCTTTTCTCTTTTTTCCCTTTTCCCACTGAGTAATAGTTTTGATGTAAGGTAATTTATAAACAAATACGTTTATTTCTATTTTTATATATATTTAGATTTTTAATCATTATTTTCTATTGCATATGTTATGTAATTTGAATTATAAAAATAAAACTATAATTTTATTGGTTGGTTGGAAGAAATTGCCATTTGGCAATAAGCCCGCCTATGAACAAATAACATTATGAACAAAAAATTAAATAAATAAATAAAAAATAAACAAATGCCTAAACTTACAAGTTCCTTTTTCAAAAGTGTTCCAATAAATTGATATTTAAATATCTCCCTAGAAAGGAAATCCAGGCTATCTACAAACATTAAGACACACTAAAAAAACAGTTAGATTTACTACCACTCGATTTTCTTATTCAGGTTTATATTTAGAGCAGCTATTGAGTCAAAAACACTCGTCCTGGGTTCTGGTTTTATTTCATACGCGTATTCTTCACCCGCTTAGACCCAGACAGAAAGATGTATCAAAGGATAAGTAATATTTTTAAATAACCAGGTAATTTTATTTCGTTCCTTCTTTCTACAAGACCCTTCTTCGTTTTAGTTGAGATATGTTATTTTGGCTCGTCTTTTGAGACAGGGAGTTTTCGCTCAGTCCGCGCAGTATACCAGAGACAAGTATCGATTGCATCACTGCACTGAGCCGTTGCATTGCTCTCAATAGATCGTTCAGAGTGCATTTTGTACCAATCACTAGAACCGATGCACGTTGCATAATAACACCTCGATGCTCCGAATACAAAAGGCCGACAAGAGGTTTATCTACGTTTGTCGATATATTCAAATTGTTTATTCAAGATGTGAAAATAGAGATGAAGTAATTTATTGCAACAGAGAGGGAAAACATTTTTGAGAAAGGAATATGGATATCTATCAGGAGCGTTTTCGTTTAGGTAAGCTATCACTTGGCACTATGTATATACCAAGGGCGAACCGTGTAGGTATAGAAGCGACTATGAGCAGCTTACTATTATATTTGTCTATCCATAACAATGTTTTACGGTAACTTTATTTACAGAAAAACAAAGAAACATTGCCACCATTTGTATTTTTCTCCGAATATAAATAAAAATATTAACAAAGCAGGCCCAGCGCTAACAATGAGCCAAAGAACTAGCCGATTACTAAAACTTATTTCTTTATACAAATAAGTGTACTATATTTTGAACATCTTAAACCCAGTGGCGGGATTTTCCTCCTAGAGTAAACTTGCGGATTACACAAACTCTTTGAAGATTCTTGATTTGGAAAACAGTATTTCAAACATTATTTCTTACGGATTATTTTTCTTAAAGATGATACATTTGACATATGACTCGCAACACATGTGGCGCTCGACGCGGCCGTTTGTAGCATTATTCATTTCTAAAACAAATCGGCCAGTTGACATTTCAATCGTAATAAGAATACTCAATACTCAATACTGACTGAAATCATTGTGCTATTTTTTATAAACTTTATTTATTTATTTTATTTTCATTCAAAATTTAACTTAAGTTTTGTGTTAAATTAATAGATAATAAAGCTACACAATATAATATATGACAAAGTTACGTCGTTTGAGTCGATTTCATAAATGAGAGTTGTTGTATCACACAGAAGTGGTGCAGTGGTTAAGACTCGCTTGACTCACACACGGAAGGTTCCGGGTTCGATTCCCGGTGAGAACACAAAAATTAAATGTGATTATTCTCAAGTCTGGGTGTTATGTGATGTAATTCACCACTGTAATTGGGTCTCCTGGCCTGTTGTGGTGCAAAAATAAAATAAAATATAAAATAGCAATTTTAGTATGTGTAACTTACATTATGTTATGTACTTACTATGTAAGTACAAATAAATTATTTTTTTAAACTTTACCTGTAAATTAAATCAACGTTCACCGCTGGTTTATACTCGTACACAGGTGAAAATGTGTTACTTCTACTATTACAGATATTCTAATTAAGTTCGTTGAAATAAACTAAATAGAAATTTTATGCCATAGTTTCAGCATAAAAGAGGTATATTTCAAAGTTTAATGCAATAATACCATATTGTATTTAGATTTTAGTGCTATTTTTTTTAGAAAACCGTTACAATGGAAAATAAACCTGGATTTGGTTTGCTAGAATTGGTTCTACAGAGATACTAAAGCGCATGCGCGGACTTATGAATTTCAGAACTAGGGAACGGCCTTAAAGGAACTAAAACCCTAACGTAGTTCATCATTCCTGAATAAGACTGAGCGCAGTATATTTTACATCAGTTGTGTGTCGGGTTGCCACAACTTTTTAGAACTTATTAATGAAAAAACACCTCGCTTATTTATGATCGCTACGAATAGAAAAACAAACTAATTCAAAAGTATTTAGATCTGACAACAGCCGCTGAATCTACTCGTAAAATTAAAACCCTCGCTATAGTGTCCATCTATTTGCGTCAGTGCTGTGTTTGGAAGATCGCTGCCGAAGGCTTTTCGTGTTAAGCAATCATCGCAACTGCCACAGCATTACATAGTGTTAAGTGTCATGATCCAATCTAAAGAAGAGTGCTGCAGAAGAAGCCAGAAACAGGTAAGAGACCATCCATCCTAGTCCATCTGCACTAGTCGAATTTATGAACGACAATTGACACCAATGTGGTTAAAGTTACGATCACCGCCACCACAAATTGCATCTCATTATTGAATTGTTTCAACAATATTTTAAGTTTGTCCAAATTTTTGTAGACAAGAACTGGATTCAACTCCCTGGGGACTTCTATATTACCTTCTCTTAAATGTTCTTCATCTCTGTTGTAATATGTTAATGAATTGTTTATTTATTTGACGTGTTGTTCGTTCAAGATGTTTCGGAATCTACCCGGACTGGCTTCATAAATAGCAGACGTGTCACATGGAGATACCTGATGAATTATCCATCCAAGTAACAACCAAAACAAAACTAATAGGTGGTATTGTCGACTCACGGACCAAAGGTACCAGGTTCAAATCCCACTCTACTACACACCCATTTCCATTTCTTCAGCGCAAGTTATTGCCGACTTTTCGGAAATGGTCTGATAATTTAAATATTTGAGTAAATAATAAGAACTTTTGTATTTCTCTTTTTTCTTTATTTTATTATATTTGGGAAATCAACAGTTCTACATACATATTTATAGTAAACGAACAGATATAGTGTATAAACTCAGAACTAATAACAGATTTCCACAAAGTATACAAAGTTAGTAAAGAAAATATATTACACATTAAATAAATACATATAAGTTTATACATATAAAAATGTTATTTTCATGTATTCGTAAATATTTTTCAAAAATCAAAGAACTTTTTTATATTTTTTAAGAACGGTAAGTTATTGTAAATTGGGCGGGATTAGGACAAGAAAAAAGAAATTCTTTTATGGGACATTTATGGCAACGCCAACGTACTATAATGAAAACGAAAATGTTGATGTTGAGTGACGTTAGCAGCGCTAATCGGGGGTAATTTTGTGGCATTACGAATTTCAACAGTGCTAATAAATAAAAAACGAGCACCCAAATGATTCCGAAACATCCCGAACGAGAGACGTATTTCCGAGTGATACCGAAGCACCTCAAATGGATAGTGTCGCGTATTTACGAATATGCAAGCCGGTAGGCTTCGTACCCGAAAAAAATCGTTTTCCGAATCATTCCCACCTGAAAGTGATGACCCAATTTTGGTGTGGGAAACTCGAGTTTACTTTATCGACAGTAATCGGTACACACTACCTCTTTGTTATGCGAGCTCTGTTTAGCTCGGGAGGCTTATCTGCATTCGAGTCGATATACCGTTCTGGTGTATCAGGGGGTAGATATACGCTATTTACAATTAGCAGGGAAATGAAATGGGTCAACGTAAAATGAATACATTCATATTATACAGCGATTTGTTCAAATCATACACTAACGCGTTTATACAATTATTACTCATTCGCCCTCATACAATTCAAACACTAAAATGGTGGATTTTATTCACTTCACATCATATAAACTCACCGAGTCGTCACGTCACAATTACTAGAGAAAAATATTGAATTAACAAATTACATCAGAGATGAAGAACACTGTTGAGAAGCGAATATGATAGTCCCGGTAATTACACGGCTTACGACTTGCAATTGGATGGTTTAAGTGACTATTTTATACATTCTGTAACATTTACTAATTTTTTATATTTTTTTAATTGATAAATTAAATCAAAGTGCAAATCAGAATTGATGATCTTACCGGTGAAGATATAAATATCCTGTAGGGTTACAAAGTTGCATACTTTCACCACATTCCTCATCGTAATATAACGTAATGTACTTTTTTTTATTAATGTGTGTAAGCCTTATCTCCCAATTAAAAAAACTGCTGTTATTTTTAATTAATTAGGTTATTTTTTATTTTAACATATATGTATGTTTTGATATATATTTATGGTTTTTTAGTACAAAATTACGTCCAACTCTTCTTTTGACCAGTCTGTTTTAAGGTTGGCTGGAAGATACTGCTTTGAGCAATAAGTCCGCTAAAGTACTTATTGTTTGTACTTGATATAAAAACACCTTCAAACACTCAACCTTAACTCCTTTGTTCATCGTCAACTGGAGTCAGACCATCAACCCTCAACAACGAACAAAATCTTACTGCTCTTATTTCTTGCAAAATATAATGTATTGCATTCAGTTTAGAGTGATGAATTGCTTCATAGGCCGCCGCTCTATATTTCAGGTGATATGATTTGGCATGTCATTAAAACTTTATCAAACTTTATCCTATAATTGAAATCGCTCCACCCAGCATCAGGAGAAATAAAACCGATAGGAAGGCGAACGGTCTTTAAAACGGTTTCGGGTATGTAGAGGAATGTACTTTTAGATGGAAGAAATATGGATGTTTAAATAAAGGCAAAATGGTGCATGTTACACAGTGTGTAAAGTGACAGGTCATAAGAATTGCCTAGACTTCCATATAACCTTCTCTAAAATGTTCTTCATCTTTGTTTCTTTTTGTTATTATAGTATTTTTTATGTTGTTATTATTTTGTTGTTGACGTACAGGAAATGCATGATACGATTTCCGCACCTCCTTTAAGACGATAGTAGGTCAAGTGACAGTTGGCACTGGTTTCCGGGTGAGTCTTATAGTGCCTACGTGACAACTCTATCTCTGTTGAGGTTTCAGTTTACCTACCTAAAAATTACTTCGTCTTTCTTATAACACCCGAGCAAGTACAGAAAAAAAAGCTAAAGGAAAATGATTCTTATACTTCTTGATGTCACATGATATATTGTAGTTTTTATCAGCTGGTGACAGCTTATTGACAAGCTCTTAGAAAAGGGCCTATAAAATTTCTCAGTAGAAAATAAAATCAAATCATTTTATTGGAAAGGAAATTGAATGTTTTGACGTTGGGAAAATACGACAGTCCTTATAATATGATAAGAATTTTACCGACAAATCCGTTTTCATATTCTGAAAAAAATATCACATGGTGTCTTTCGTAATATTCGCCGTTGGATACAAAAATCCACTATAAATATAGTATATATATTTTTTCTTTTATAAACTATAATTAATAATTAAAAATAATGTGACCTCACTGGGGTGGGGTAACCCGTACCGAGGACACTTAACAATATATTTTTTACATAATATTTTTACATTCGAGAATAAACAAAGAAGACTAACTTAATAAACAGAGATATATTTTATTTTTATTAATACATTTCATAAAAGGTACATTTAAAAAAAAAAATTTAAACATATCTACTCACACATCTAGTAAATGTTATCACTGTAACTCTCCAAAAAAGAGACTAACTCTTGTGCTTGGAGAGTGACTAACACTGTTGTAGTTGTTTATTTATAAGAGTTTAGATAATTTTTGATTACGAGTACATGAGAAAAAAATAATAAAGGATGTATAAAGAAAAAACGCAAAACAATAATACATTCATACTAATTAAAATTTATTGTAGTTTTTACACGTGTTTAAAAAATTTCTTTAGATTTACTTTAAATTTATTTATTCATATATTATTTTTAATAGTTTTTAGTTCATTGGGAAGATTATTATAATTTTTTACACCTTTGAAGGCGAAGCTATTTTAACCATGACTTTTGTGAAATTTAGGAATTTTAATATTATGTTGATATCTAAGTCACTTATTCATCTAAAGTTCTTTTATTTTTTCTTTTTTATAAATTTGTATAGTACAATTTATTTTATAAAGAGTGTCTACTGTATGAACCTTAAATATTTTATATAGACTTTCCGTATTGAATGTTGAAAGTTTCTTTAAAATTACTTTAATAATTCATCTTTGTACTATTTTAAGAGGGTTTAATATATTGGCATATGCACCACCCCACTATACAATACCATATTGTAACAAAGATTGTACAATTTACTAATAAGCTATTTTCAAATCGTTGGATAAAAATTGGATAATTTTTGTCTTTTCCGTATTTAAAGATAACATATTTTTGTCAAACCATAATTTAAATTTAGTTATAACGTCATTAGCTACTAAATTTACTGAGTTCCAGTTAACTCCTTCAACTGAATTAACCGTATCATCGGCAAATTTTTAAATTTTAATTTTGACAAAATATGTCATTGACATAGAAAATAAATCAAAGTGGACCTATCACCTTACCCTGAGGTATCCCAAAATCGCAAGTCTCCATTTGACTATATTTAATTTAATTTTTACCATTTGTGGTCGTCAGCTTGTTAGCTATTCAATGGTTTTGTCACCCATTCCCACATCTTTTAATTTTATTTTAAGTTTATTGTGTGATACGCTATCGAATGCTTTTTTAAGGTCAATAAATATGCCAATACACTTTAATGATTTGTCCAATAAATTATGAATATATGTGGATAATTTTGCAATAGCATCCTGAGTGAGATAATTATCAAAATGCTCAGACAGTTTTAAATACTACGTATTTATGTTTATAATTAATTTATGTACATCTATATTATTTATATTACAAAACGCACAATGAAAGAACAAAAACATAACATAAGGTTAATATTTGTAGAACAGTTTATTCAATATTGGTTTGGGCGAATAAGACAATCCATTTTACTTCTACTTAGCCCCACTATCCATTTTTTATAGCCTTTTTGAACATTTTCTCGTTACCAATTGTTTTATTAGATAATGGAAGTAGATTATAGATTTTAATTGAATAATACTTAAAATCCCTCTGTCCGGAAGTGGTATTAATTTGTATTTGTTGTTGTCTTTGTGTTGAGGATCTAGTAATTATATTATTTGTAAGTGTTATATTGCTATACCTGTTATTCCTTGTTTTTCTCTGCTGCATTGACATGTTTTTATACTTTTAAACTACTTTTAATTATTTCATTAAAATTATTTATTGACAATTCTTGATGGAATTTCATTGTAATGATGTAATAACTGATATTTCCATATTAGTTATTAATTTACGTCATCAGTTTCATTTTATAATAAAAAATCTTTGGGCCAAACATTAATTAATAGTAAAGATCAGGTCGACAAATTGGAAAATAGCGGAATATACGAACTAACATGTACTTGTCCTGGTTCATATATAGGACAAAGCGGGAGAGCTATTAAATACAGAGTGAAAGAACATTTAGCTTCACATAGATTAAATAACGACTTATCAAACTATGCATCACATTTAAATGAATTTAAACATACTTTTGATAAAACAAAAACATAAAAATTTTACATGTAGGATTTAAAGGTCGAAAGTAAGATAGATTAGAAATTTTAGAAATAAATAGGATAAGAAATAATAGCGATAGAATTTTAATAAATCAGCAGATAGAATTTAAAAACTCACCCTTATTAGCCCCCTTAGTTAGACCCTGTACATTGTAATAAAACAATAAATATATTTCAAATAATATATATTTTCTTAAAATACACCCCCGCCAACACATGTTTCAATAATTTGTCTCACTCTGTTCCATTGCAATATTGCGTATTGTATCTTTTTCAACTTATTTTTAAATGTACCTACACTTAAGATAATATTTAGTTTTATATAAATTACCCTTACACTGTATAATATTCACCAGTCTGAAGATGCCCATTAGAGGATGAAAGCGCTAATTGGTCAAAATAAATAAGTGGAAGTGTACCAAGTATTTTTTTAATTAATAACTTATATGGAAATATAAGTTATTACATCATTACTTTTAATTACTTATATTGTATATGTATATGAAATCAATATATTGCTGCTCTTACTATGTGTCATTAATTTTGAAGATGTTTGTTAAATTGACATAATTTTTTTTCTGATTTAAAGATTCTTCTCATCGTTTCTTTGAATCCCTTAAAATATGTAGGTATATGTATATTTATGTCTTTCCCTTTTAAAAAAATGTTATTTTATTTTATTTTTACATGTAAGCATGTTTTTAATTTTTTATTTTAATTCTTAACTTTTAATTACTTTTACAATTTTTTTTCATTTTTTTAACTTAAATTTTAATTTAAACAACTTCATTTTATGTTTATTTTCCTTCTCTTTTTTGTACTTTAATTAATAACCTTACATATAATTATTTTATAATATGGAAACAGCACTGGTCCATTAGAGTTAAGTCTAACTGTGTAAAATATAAAACAATGTAACTGTGCTGTATGTTTCCTAAATATAAGAAAATAAAAAAATATAAAATATATATATATTAAAGTATGGTAATATGTATGATTTTTATTTAAAAACTTCTCTGGTTTGCTTTTAAACATATCTTTATTATATAATTTAATAATTGATGGCTGTGTTTTTTTTAAAAATAAATAAATAAAATATCAATGGCGGAGGATTTAACACCATATCACCCTGTCTTTGCAAACGAACTTCGCTTCCTCTACATTTATACATACTCTTTTATTGATGCAATATTTATTGAACATGCCAATTTAAAGAAACGGTTATTTGCACGCTGTAAACTTGAAGCCTTCATTCTGAGTTAAATTTGTATCGATCGATAATATGTTAGTCCCTGGTACTAGAATCGGACGTTAACAAGGGTCGTATAACTTATTCCATCTTGAAGCTTTCTATACGGAACTTAGTTCCTGGAACTTTCAACAACTATTCCACATAAACAACTATTGCCAACTGCTGTCTTGTTACAAGCGTCGTTGAAGAAATAGACAAGACACAGTCTCAATCTAATCCTTATTGATAACCAAACTAATTTAATACTATTAGACATTTTATATCAATAATATTTTGATTGCCAAATTATTTTAGACGGTAGACCAGGATGGATTTATGACCCAAGATATTTATTACCCGTATTAAAAGAATTAGAAAAATTAAAAAGTATTTTAGGTGAAATAATTCAGCAGATATGAATTACCTAACTGGTAAAAGAAGAAGCATGAAAATTGTTTTCAGGCGTTGTCTACAAGGTGAATTGGTTCAGCCGGATGAATCTCACCCACGTGGAAAAAAGTTTCAGCTCTTTAACTTCACAAAAGTCAACCGATGGAAGAGTTGAGGAAATGTGGTTGTTTTAACAAAGGCAGAATGGTGGTTGTTTTAACAAAGGCAGAATGGTGATTTTTTTTATTTTTTTTTTAATTTAAATATTTGCGTTCTTATGATTTACCCAAATATTTAATTTTGATGGCCATTTTCAACGAGTTGTAAATAACTCACTATTAGAAAATGGAATCAAGTTGGGGTAGAGTGGGATTCGAACCACGGACCTTCGGTCCGTGAGTCCGAGACACTAGAATGATACACAGTGTGTAAAGTGGCTTCTTAAATCATCTAATTACATGTCATTGGCCCTGTAAATGCCTAGACTTCCATATTTCCTTCTCAAAAATATTTTCCTTCTCTGTTGCAACACATTTAGATCTAAGTCCACTTCCTTCTGTAGTGATCGACGCGTTCGCATACCGTTCGATCCCGGCAAGGTGGACGTAAAATATGCATCCATTATTATTATTATTATTAAATCGGCCTCGTGGTGTAATGGTCAGCGCGTTTGCCTACCATGCGAGAGGTCTCGGGTTCGATTCCCGATATGGTTGAGATAAAATATTTATTTAAAAGGGGGTTTTCACACTGGAATATTTCATAATCCCTGGACTTGTACCTTAAGCGTAAGACTGATCATCTTACCTTTGTGTATTAAAAAAAATGATCAAGATACGCTGCAATTGGTTTACCAATGCAGTGCCCTATGCATCATTAGGTGCGGAAAGGAAAAATGATGGTAATTATTAAATATTAAACTTTAAGTTTTTTTACTTCACAAAAGTCAACGTTCCTCTACATACCCGAAACTGTTTTAAAGACGGTAGGACTTGCTATTAGTTTCACTCTTACAAATGGCAATTTTTTTTTACAATAAACGAGTGAAGGGCGTTGCAGTTAAAAAAGTTAAAGTCCTGATGATGATGAAGTAACCTCGTAACTGATCGACGTATAACTTTAATGTAAAAAGTGGTTTATACAAATTTATCAATAAATCAGTTCAATATTTTGAGCTTGTCCAAATCTTTGTGGACAAAAGACTGGATTTCACCACCGATTAACAAATTACAACAAGGGTGGAGAACATTTTATTGCCATTGGCTGGTATAAGTCGCCACTTTAAACACTGTGTAGTATTCATCATTTCGTCTATGTTTGAACATCCATATTTATTTATTTGTTTATTTTATTTATTTATTTATTCATATTTTTCGCTTACAAGCTATAATTAATAATAAAAATAATGTGACCTCACTGGGGTTTCCCTTGCCAAGGACACTTAACAATTTAGTTTTTTTTAATTACATTTGAGAATAAACAAAGAAGACTAACTTAAAAAACATAATTAACAAATATTCAGACAGTTTTTTTAAATATTATTATTTTTTTACATATTTATTAAAGCAATAAACAAGTAATTATTTATGCAGCAAATTAATTCAGTAGTAAAAGTAAACATACATAATTTTTATTTTTGCTGTTGGTTCATCTAAACTGCCTAACTAGGGATAGCTTCCTCGTTCTAAGGCAGTAAATTATGTATTTTATAATGATATTTAAAAGTATTTACAGTTTTATCATAATGTGTGCTTTTTCAGTCTTAAAGGTAAACAATGAATATCCAGAGAAAACATAAATGATACCAAAATCTCTATATCCTAAGTCCCAAGTCATTACTAGTAAAACAAGCAACCAGCTTACGTCCTTCTACATCGGACAACAAATTCTCTGACTCCCTCCGACCAATATGGATTAAGAATGCAGTCAACACCTTCCTCAGCCTGGCAATCCCACCACATTTCCACGAATAAGGTTATATACCCTCGAGCCTTTTGTACATCTATATTATTTATATTACAAAACACACAATGAAAATCACAAAAACCTAACATAAGCTAAACAGTTGCATAGCAGTTGATTCAATATTGGTTTGGGCGAATGTGATAATCCATTTTACTTCTACCTAGCTCCACTATCCATTTTTTTATAGTCTTTTTAAACATTTTCTCGTTACTAATTGTTTTAATAAATAGTGGAAGTAGGTTATAGATTTTAATTAAATAACACTCAAAATCCCTTTGTCCGAAAGTGGTATTAGTTTGTATTTGTTTAAGTTGTCTATGTGTTGAGGATCTAGTGATTATATTATTTGTATGTGGTGTATTGTGGGGGTTATGTCTTTCATTTGAGTAAGAGTAGTTTTTGAATCTGTAAGTGAGTATTGTTTTAGCGTATAATTGTTTTGGTGTCATAAGTTGTGATTTATGGAATATTTCTGTGGTAGATGTCTGTATCGGGACTCTGAGTATTATTTTAATTATGGATTTTTGTGCAACAAATACACTATTTAAAACTCTGTCACTCGCACCACCCCAACCGATTATATAGGTCGGAACCAAATATATTTCTTTAATTCTTCCATCATCACTAAAATCGGCATTGAAAGCGCCCACCCACTTACCCGACTCTGTTTTCAAGGTCATGTGGACTCTTTTCAGATACGCACATTGCAAAAACAATAAAAAAATTAGCTGTAATGAACGGTAAATTAATATTTTTTCAAAAAAAAAACTTTTTCCAAAAGATTGGCGGATTTTTATTTTTTGAATTTACATTTACACTTTAATTTAGTTAGTTTAATTCACAGTAAAATTCACACTAAAATCGACATATGGAAGAGTTGAAGAAATACGGATTTTTGAATATGGGCAAAATGATGAATGTTACAAACAAACCACCACGCTGGTTCCCTGCAAGGGTAGGCAGAGAGGATAGAACGCCACAACACTCTATCTTTGCATACAGATTTCGCTTCCTCTACATTCATACATCTTCTCATGCACGCGCGCCGATTATTCCGACTTTTGACATGTCCATCTTCAAGTATTTGTTGGATTTGGTAATGCCGTGTCTTTCTCGGTCTTTCTCTTTTTCTGCATCCATCAACATTCGCATTGTAAATATTCTTAGCCGTTCTTTCGCTGTCCATTCGTTCTACATGTCCAAACCAGCGCAGAGCTCCTTTCTTGATTTTGTCGATAGTGCTTGTCTCAGTCTTACATAATGTACGGATCTCAACATTCGTGCATCTATCGTAAATAGTTTTACCACAAATTCACCTGAGAGATCGCATTTCAACAGCATTCAGCCTACTTTCATCCTTGTTTTTCCAATTCCATACTTCGCTCCCATACATCAGGGACGGGACTAGGACTCCGTTGTGAACTGCCAATTTTGCCTCTGAATGAATGTTACACAGTGTATAAAGTGGCCACATAAACCAGCCAATGATAGATCATAAACAATGTTATCCATCCCTGTTGTAATTTTTTATATAAATTTCTGAAAAAAGTTTTTGAAAAAATATAACGGTATTAAATTTATAAAATTACAGTTTTCGGTACTTTTCGTTTTTGCAATAATATGGTCATGAGTCATGAGGATGAATGACAATAACCGACAAAGGTTCTCCATATAATTTGATTCACAGCGAAAACTTAATTCACAGTGAAACAAGAAGATGATCAGTCTTAGGCTTAAGGTGCCAGTCTAGGGAGTATGAAATATTCCAGTCTAAAACACCATTTAAAAAAAAAAAATAATGTCGATTATATCAGGAATCAAACCCGAGACCTCTCGCATGGTAGGCAAACGCGCTGACCTCTACACCACGAGGCCGACGCGAAAGTGGCGTGAAAGTAGTAGAGTTAAAATCGACCAATACCGCGATAGATGAAATTGAAATTTTTAAAAGAGCAATGAAAGTCAATATATGGAAGAGTTGAGGAAATGTAGAGTTCAAACATAAGCAGAATGGTTAATGTTACACGGTGTGTAAAGTGGCCACCTTAACGAGCCAATGACATGTCATGAGCTCTGTAAGACTTCCATCATAAAAATCTTTTCCGTCTCCACTGGAATAAAATCCATTGTATTTCCTTGGAGGATATTTTTTCAACTATCGACATAAAACCTTTTCTAAAAATGAATTAAAATTATTTTTGATAATGATTATAAAAATGATTGATCAAATCGAATTTTCCAACCAACTTTAAAACTCACAATAATTCCTTTTTTGTATCTAACGGTGCGTAAAGCACGACGTTGTTGCACCAATTGAGTCGCATCTATTTTTTTTTACATGAAGTTAAAATGACCAGTCTTACGCTTCAGTCGTCAGTCCAGGGAATATTCTAGCGTAAGAATACCATTAAAAATAAATTAAAATAATGTGGACCATGCCGGGAATGGAATTCGAGACCTTTTGTATGTTGGAAAAATGCGCTGACCACTACGCCACAAGACCGACGAGTAAATAAATAAAAACAAAATATGCCTGTCTCTGTTTTTGTATACCACATGCACCACGATTTTAATTTGTGCGCCTGTCGTAGACACAGTAGATTTGCCAAACATTCGCCTGAGAGACTATTTCTCGGACAATTTTTATGTACATTCACATCTCGCGTCATTTATTTTTTTCGCTTTAAGAGTAGAAAATAAAATTGAAGTATTTTCCGCCCCGAACCACGTTTTCTTTATGAATTCAAAAGAGAACCATAAAACCCAAAAGCGTACATATCTGTATCGTAAAACTATAAAGTAAGCTTGCTACCCGGAAACGATATATGGGGAGTGGAGTAGAGTAACTCATGTTTAATTCACCCCTATTCTGGATTTAAGCGAAAATATTTTAATGAAGTATTTTTTCTAATTTATTTTATTTATTTATTTTTTTTATATTTTTTTATTTATTTAATTTTACAATACGCCCAAGGGGCATTTACAAAAAATATACAGTTAAGTACAAACATAGTGCGTAAAAATTTAAAAGATAAACAATACATTTAGAAACAGTAAGAAGCATACTGCCATGCAAAATAAAAAGTGAAACTTTAAATAGTAAAAAGAAAAAATAATTTTATATGGATATAATAAAAGTAATTGAATTAAAAAGCAAATTGTAAGTAACTTGTAAAGAATTCAAACAAAAAAATAAATACATTTTCATATATTTATAAGTATAAAAATAAATATACAGGTAACTACAAACAAAGAAAGTAATAATTTTATAAATACACAACACATTAAAAGAAATAAAAAAAGATTTTATATACATGTAGAAACAATAAAAAGCAAACTGCAATGCAAAATAAAAAGCGAAACTTTGCATAAAAAAAAAAGATTAAAAATATAAATATAAGAACAATGTTAAAATTAAAAAACAAATTGTAAATAACTTGTTAAGAATTCTGAATATATATATACACACATATATACACATATATACGTATAAAAAAATGTTATTAACAAATTAATCTTAAAAACAAATAATGAAAATTAGTTAACAGTAAGTATATGTGTGAAAATAATATAATATACGGTACACAAAAATATTTGATAAATTAATATCAGAAAGAGATAAGATAATAATAATACACATCAAAAACAGAGAAAGAATTGTATGAAAAAGAAAGTTTTATTACGACATTAATAATTTGCTTCAAACAGTGCATTTAAGAACGTTTTAAAATTAATAATTGTCGTATTAAAAATGTCTATTTCACAAGTAAATTTGTTGGCTAAGGAATGTATTTATACTTTAACATTGTTTGTATTCTTTTTTTATACAGATTAATGTTTATACAAATTAATGTCCCACGCCAAGGGAAACAGTTTACAAAATGTGAAACATGTCTAAGATTAGCTATTTAACAAAGTTAACATAGTAATATCAATAAAAAAAACGCAATTAATCCAATAAACCAAATTATCATTGACATCATAAACAATAAAATACTAAAATAATTATAAAAAACATAACCAATTTATATAGACCAATAGAACAAATTATATAAACCGTACACACATTTTACCTATTTGGCTTGATCCACTTATTGATCCGTGCGCAACCCACCTCCACTACCCATTACTTAATAGCAATTTTATATTGTGAGAACTTACTAATTGTACTTATAGATAATGGAAGTAGATTGTACCCTTTAACCATGTAGTAGGCCAATCCTCTTTGACCGAAGGTTGTATTAATTTTTTTGCAGCATCAAAGTGGAGTATCTAGTAACTCTTGTATTTGTAACGGAAGGTAGAGAATAATGTTTACGTGCGTATAGTAACAAAGCTTTTACATAAAGTTGTTTTATTGATTTTACATTAAGATTTTCAAATATACCGAGAGAGCTAGTTCTGATTGGGACTCTTAAGATAATTTTTATTAAAATTTGTGCAATTATTACTTGCTTGATCAGTGTGTCATTCGCACATCCCCATCCAATGATCCCATATTCTAAAACTGATTGAGTTATTGCGTAATATATTTTTACAAGTTCTTTTAGGCTAATTATATTTCTTGTAGTTTTAAAAAAGTGAATTTGCTTTTTCAATTTATTTTTAATGTGATCAATTTGATTAGTCCACCTTAAATTCCCATCTTTATAAATTCCTAAATATTTAATTGAATCTACTCTGTCCAACGATTTACAAATACATTCAATATTCGGAATTTGGTTATTATAATTACAGCGGTGAAAAGTTAAGGAAAGATTTGGATTACATATAGTTTTATTATTAATATTAAATGCTATGTGTTTTGTTTTCGAATGATTTGGTGTTAGATAATTTGAGTCTAACCATTTTCTTTACTAAGTCATTTTCCGCCTTTCCAAATACAATATCCCATGAGCTTCCTTGAAATACAAAACAACTTTGTTTTCAACGACTATTTTTTTATTTTTTTACCAACCGGATTCAAAACCACAAAAGCTTCTTTATCAAGGTATAGTTAACTTATAAATCTTGTCCTAAGAAAGTTGTTAAATATTTATTTAATTATAATGAATAACCTTTCCTGTAAGTTAGCGTCAAATTCGCGCTCAGCCCCCGTACCGGCTGGGCGTAAATTATAGTTTACCTCTCCAATCGTAGCTTAAAATTCGAAAATAAGTTGTTAACTGTAAAAAAAAACATGGTCTTGGTGTTTATAAGTGGTCGATGTGTGGACAAAAGGTGGAAAAAGAAGACTATTCATTTTAAAGCATTATTTTACACTTTACTCTTACTAAAATATGTAACAAGTAGTGAATAACGGAAAATTTCAAACAACAGTGCGCCTGTTACTTTAACTCTTAAAAGACTGTGCTGAATAATCCCTTTGCAGCCGGTGGTGTAACACAATGTGACCACAAGCATAAGTCGAGATATTTTGAAATGTAAGCTAAAATACCAAATTATTTACAATGGTATGTGTTAAAAATGATCTTTATTCAAAGATGTTACATAAAAAATATAAAATTAAAGCATATTTATGCAAAATAAAGTTAGAAATTGTGTTCATTCCTTTTAAAATCCCGCCAGCAAGCGCTGCCGCCCGCGTCTGGTTGTCGACTGAATTCCGAATTACACTTACAACTGAATTTAGCGGAAATAGATCAACCGGGAGACTAGAAAGTATGCTATGCTAATACAACTCTTATTTGAATGCAAAAAAGAATATCATTTTTTTATTGCAAATAAATACTAGATTTTATTAGAATAAATAAAAACGCTGTTAAAACATATTCTTAGAATAATGTTGAAATAAAACCTAAAAAAATAGCAAAAAAAACTTGTAAGAAATAAAATAATAGTACGTAATACGTGATATAATCAAATCATAATTAAACATACACAAAAATGACAACGTAAACACGTTTTTTAAAACTAGTTACGAACAAATTTTTTGAACACTTTAAATGAAATAACTTTGCACACTTCCTTTGGTACACTTCCACTTATTTGTTTGACCAATTAGCGCTTTCATCCTCTAATGGACATCTTCAGACTGGCGAATATTATACAATGTAAGGATGATTTATAGAAATCAAAATATTATCTTAAGTGTGGAAATGAGTGGAAGTGTACCAAGTATTTTTGATTAATAACTTATATGTAAATGTATATAAATATTACATCATTACAATGAAATTCCATCAAGAATTGTCAAAAAATAATTTAAATCAGATAAACTGTGAATAAATTGTAGAAACATTTCGGGAACACGGTGTGTTAAATACAGCGTCAGCTCAGTTTACTACAAAAAACTTCACGCGACTGATGTGTTCTCTGTCCCACAAGTGGTATAATTCTGTATCGTGCTCTTTCGGTATTGTTTTCTCGGTCACTCAAGCTCCGCCCCTAACAAATAGTGTCCTTGTCGGTCTTCTGATATGGTATATTCTCGTACTCTTTCTTATACAATTTAATAAACTACTTATAATACTGGCATCTCTTTCGTTTGTTTTAATTTATTTTACAAAATGAAGAAATTGTTTTTTATAGAAAAAGCCCGTGCATTTTTTATAAAAATGTTTCCTTATTTTGGTGTAAAAAAGTCCATATAAGGATTACAAAAAATATGAGTTGGTTATTTAAAAAAATAAGAGAGTTATTAAATGTTTTTTACCCGAGGTAGACATCCGTTACCGCATAGCCACACATGAGTTAAAATCATAAAGAAGTATATGAATCCATTAAAATCGTTTAAGAATGTATTAATTTGTGACACATATGTCCCAAGATAAAACTATCTGAATACTACCTCCCACGATATATTACAACAGTGCTACTAAAAGTGAACTTATTGATAAATACTTGATATATATTTAAATATTCTTTCCAATATACATACAAACTGATACGTCAATTCTCAAACCACTCTCATACACACGTCTGTCTAATAATAATTTTAAAAAAATGTATAATAAGCGGTAATTTCGCGTGCCCATTATGATACAAAATAAAACAGACCAAAATACATACCAAGTCATTAGAACAATAGGCATATTTCCCCCTGACAACTACATATGGGCCGGGCCATCTTCCAGGAATTGAACAAACAGACACATTTTTGTTTGCCAAATGTTCGATTTTGCGACAGTGACTACCCAAAATCTACGAAAGCTACCATTGGATTTTTTATCTGTTTTGTTATCCATTATGTTGAAACGGTGCTTTATCTGTTTAGTTTTTTGTTGTTTATTTTTTAGCATGAACACTTTACAAATTTACTATTATGCTAAATGTTTATTTTGTAAATTTATTGATAATTTTCAGTTGCTAGAATTTCACTCGTCCATGCACTTTGTAGCTGCAAGACGATTTGTAATCTAGTTTCAATAGGTAAATGTTATTAACTATCAAATATACAAATTTAGTAAATGGGGTGTATAATTCCAACCGCCATTGCACTCAGTAGCTGCAACTATTAACTTCTATTTTTATAAATTTGTTTTTTATTTATTTTTAAAAATATCACTAAAACTCCCAACTTCATTGTTAAACAAAAAATAAATAAAAAGTAAAAAGGGGCTAGATTTCTTATTGTCCATGCGCTCTGTAGCTGCAAAACGTGCTGGGATATTTATTTATTGTACAACGCCCTTGAGGTGATTTTCACGAAAATGGAGCTATATAAATTATCAAAAAAATGTAAATACAATATGAAATTTTAAAATATTTTATGTTCGTCCAAATGTCTATAGACAAGAACTGAATTTCACCCTCTAACAATATAACTTTATTGTAAGAGAGATGAAGAATGTTTTAGAAAAAAGAAAAAATCCAGGCCTTTACAGGACGTTTGGTCTGTCATTGGCTGGTTTTACCCTTTGCTCCCTTGATACAAATTTGTCTCTATACCTCGGTACGTTCTACCAATTTTTCATCTCGACGTTATATGATCGAATCCAACTAATGAATGACGCCGAAAATTTAATTCGCGTTCCTTACTTAATTGAAATTTAAAACAGTTATCAATTAAATTTTAAATTAGCTTCTATGATAAAAAGTGGCCACTACAAAGCGAGTATTAACTCCAATAAATCCCAATTCAAGCTAAAAATTATCGCTTGAACATGATTTTTATATAACTTTTGACAATTACGAAGACGGTATGCTTAACGATTGTCTGTATTTATCTACCGAGCGATTACAAAGCCGGCTACGTACACTCAGGAAGATAGTAAAACAGATGGAATAAATGTCATAACCAAATTTTTTTTTTGTGGAGGCATCGTTTTTACAGCTAGATATTATAAGTAGATCGAATTAAGAGTATGATATATCGGCGCCTTCTAACATACCCGTCAGAGCAGTTGTTCCAATACATGAAGGTGCTGGATATGAGACAACGGTGTCTAAAACAAGCCCATACACACTTCTGGTCGAACAATAAGAAACGATCTCAGCAAAATGTTCGTAAGAGGTTTTCCCGGAGCACGAATTTCATCAGACCCAAAACCTGTACGACTTTTGCTCCGAGACATCTCTCTTTTATCGCACCAAGAGTGTATTCAATATTTTGGAAGAGCGTATTAAGCTCTCAAGGGCAAAAAACATTTTCAAGACGGGACTAAAGGACTAGATTTTCCTTAGAGGGAGGGATTTGAGTGAGAAACTCTTTGGTGATTTTCCGAATCTTTAAGTTTACTGTTGGCCATATTGATGTGCCGTATAAGTATTTAGTTTTTTTTTTTATAATTATTGTTATGTTGCTGATCCCATATAATATTTGTGATAATATATCATGTGTCTGTGTTAATTAATTGCTCATCATAACTCAACACGAATGGTTCACAGACATACAAACGACATTGGTCACAATTTGTTGTATTGTTCATCAATTATGTGTGAACACAACAGGCACAAATAAGTAAACAAAAAAGTTTTTAATTTATTTAGTTTATATTTTCAAAAGTTAACAAATGAAAGAATGAAATAAAAACAAATGTTCAAACATTGGTGGAATCGTGAGTTTCTCTTCCCAAAAATGTTCTCAATTATTTAAATAATATTTTAAATATCGACTGTGGAATCATCTCCCATCCACCATCAAATATGTTACTATAATTTCTCTGTTTAAATTACATGTGAAAAAAAATCTTCTATCTCTTCCTTAATCTCTCTTCCTTTCCTCTTTCCTCTTTTTTCCTTTTTCCTATTATTTTGATTTAAGGTAATTTATAAACAAATACGTTTATGTTTTTTATTTATATCCCTACAGAGATGAGGTAGATTTTTTTTCAAATTCAGGATTATGGATATTCGAGCGTTTACAGGGCTTATGACCTGTCATTGGCTGGATTAAGTGGCCACTTTAAGTACTACAACATTCCCCATTCCGCTTATTAGCGAATATCCACACCGGTAACATTTTTGATTTTTGTATTTATGTTATGAATTTGAGAAACCATCCACAAGCAAGTTGGAAGGCCATCTATGTATTGATATTGAAGTTAAGTATATATAAACACGTTTATTGCTAGTTTCATATATCTTTAGCTTTTTAATCTTTATTTTCTATTGAATATGTTCTGTAACTTGAATTATAAAAATAAAACTATTATTTTTCGGTTGGTTGGAAGAAATTGCCATTTGGCAATAAGCCCGCCAATGTACAATTAACATTATGTACAAAAAGTTAAATAAATAGAAATAATATGTAATTCTCGTTTTAAGTCTTTTTTTTGTCGTTTCTATTAAAATCAACGGTGGTAAGGCAATGCAGCAAATCTCTATCATCATGTAAACGGGTACCCAAAAGAAACCGAATTAATATTGTCGTAGGGGAGTTTTTGTAGTACGAGGTTTTGCTGATAGGATCATGTAGAACTACGAAAGATAAACATATCTGTCAGAATTTCAAGTGCTGCTGTTGAAGAAGGTTCTGTTTGGCTGATGTGAAATTTTGCAACAGTTGTTCTGTGAGATCTTCGTTTTTGACATGGATGATCGAGCGTGCGGCCGAGAATTTGTGTTTACAGCTCGCCAAAACTAGCACAAAAATTCTTGAAATGTTAACAACAGCCGCCAACACGATGCCATGGGAAACACTCGAGTGTTTGAGTGGTAAACCGTTGCAAAAGAGGTGACATGTAAACTGATGACATACCCAGCTCTGGACGTCCTTCGACGGCCTGAATCGATGAAAATGTCGTTATAATGTACCAAACCATCCGAGTGAACTAACGACTTACCACCAAAAAAGTTGTGGAGCTATCTGGAGTGACTTGGAGTCAGTGAAGCGAATGTTGTTTCAAGCAAACAAACGGCGATCAGATTTTCGTATTCTTTTAACAACACCCCGATCTCTATAACAGATAGTTAAATTCGCGACTTTGGTGTTATTATTGATACGAAACTCATGTTCAATATTCATATTGAATCAGTTCTGAAAAAACATATTAAATGGTCGGACTTACTATGCGTTTATCGAAACCATTTAAACATGCAGAGACATATTAATTTATTTATTTTAAAGAAACAAACAGTCGACAATGAAGTAATAACATTTAAAAAAATACCGTTTAAAGACAGACCAGCGAAGTTTTTAAATAAGAATCATACATATTATTAAATTGTGTTACAACAAAAGGGTGTGTTTATTTGTATTTGTATGATAGTAAGTATAGATGTGTGTTTATGTGTATTAGTGTGGGAGTAAGTGTTCAGGTGTATGTAAGTGTGAGCATCATTAAATAGTAAGTGGGATCGTATCGCAGCCAGAAATAATGAGTCTTAATTTATTTTTAAATAAATTAAGGGGCATGTAAAAAATATCAATAGATTACCATATTACAACAGAGATGAAGAACATTTAAGAGAAGGTTATTTAGAAGTCTAGGCATCTACAGGGCTTATGATCTGTCAATGGCTGGTTTAAGTGGCCACTTTACACACTGTGAAACATTCACTATTCTGCCTATATTTGAACATCTATATTCCTTCAATTCTTTCATCTGTTGATGTTTGTGAAGTTAAAGAGCTGTTGTATGTTAATATAAACAGCTCCCCAAGGAGTTGAATCCAGTCCTTGTCTACAAAAATTTGGACAAACTCAAAATATTTTTGATATCAATAGATGAAAAAAAAGCATTAAAGTTAGAGCAAGAACGATAGAGGAGAGAGTGTTGTGCATATTTAGTGCTACAGACTGGCAGATGGAATAAATACTTATTTCTTGCCACGCGAAAGGGTATATTTTGAAAAGCAGGTTAAAAGAGTCTACTTTATTATTTAATAATTTATTGTACTCGTATCATAATTCAGATACAGTGCGTCTATTTTCAAGGGTAAAAATCCATTTTGTTTGGCAGATTGGCTGTATGAAAAACTTCACAAAAAATTTGTTCGTCCCCAGCTAGAATACTGTATTCCCATTTGGTCACCTTTCTATAATGTAAGTAATAATAGACTAGAAAGGCTCCAACAAAAAAAAATAAGCAGGTCGACTACATACCGGTTGAACATTAACTTCTCTAACCATGCTGAAAGTATGCAGTACCATGGAATATACTCTTTTAAAAATCGAAGAATTTTGTTAGACCAGTTATTTTTATTCTAATTAATAAATAATAAAATTGATTCTCCTTACCTATTAGAAAGATTTCCATTTCGTGTGCCATCTAGACCGACAAGACAAAATCTTCTATTTTACGCAGAAAACGCGCCAACAAACTATTTGAAACAATCTAAAATACCTACAATATGCGACCAATATAACAATAGATTTACCGAGGCTGATATTTGTTGTTACAATGTATGTAAATTTAGGTGAAAAATCATAGAAATTTTGAGAGAAGAAGATGTTTAACTTTATTATTATGTACTTCATTTCGTTTTTTTTACACTTCTTATATTAAACATAATTTAAATTATTGTTTTAGTGTAAACTTTTTTTTTGGTGTGTGCATGAGTGTCCTACACTGATATACAAAGAAATTGATAATATTTGTGTACATACTGTTTGTTTACCGAATAAAATAAAAAAAAAAAAAAGATTTGGGGATGACTGTCAAATTTTCTATCACACAGCCCTCTTTGTGCACCAATTTTCTTCCAAAAAAGTATGACCGCTGCGTCCTACCGCTCTTATTTACCCGATCAAGCCTTTTGTGACTTCTTTTTACATTTATATATAAATTTCTGTAGTGTAATAAAGGAGAAGACATTACTGACTAGATTGTGTTTTTTTTTGTTGTGACTTCTTGTTCTCTTCATTTAGAAAAAAACGAACACAATTTGTATAAACTTCCAATTATTTATTTATACATGAGTCGATTTTATTAAACTTATTTGTACATTTAAAAAGATATATATTTCGATCCACCGTGTAGAAGTGTCACTATGGTATGTTAAATAAAGAGTAAAATGGATGAATTCATGGTGATGGAAAACCCGATAATAATGTTGGTAGCTACGAAAACTTAATGGACAAAACCTTTTTGGGAGTTTCCCTTTCCACTGGAATTTAATAGCTCTACTACTGCTATTGGTTTTGTGATCAAATCAATAATGATTGTTTGTATTTATGTGTTTTCATAATGGTAATCCTTGTTATTTGTTTCCTTTTAAATTGTTTTTTTTTTTGTAATTCATTTTCAGTTAGTGTTTTGGCGATAAAAAGAATTGCATGTAGATATACTTTATCTGTTTATTTATTTCCATACAGGTCCAATGGGCATTTTAAGGACATATTAATAAATGAAAAATTATTATAAAGGAAAGTAGAAAGACACAATGGTATAAAGTAGACTTGGTGGGAGTGGAAGCAGGAGAGAGATGTTTATAATTGAATTTAATTCAGTGATTGTTTAAAAGAAGATGACTTGTTATCAAATAAATCAAGACTGGTATGTTTGTTGGCAGACCTAAGAAATCTGGGCATAGGGAAACGAAAACCATAGTTAGTTCTATGGTTATCGGTATGAAAGAGTGAGTTTTGTCTGAGGTTCCTAGTTGGGATATTTAATTTTATTGAGCTCAGTAGTTCAGGCGCATCAAAGAGTGAGTTGAGAATTTTAAATAGGACTAGAACGTCGGATTTATTTCGACGATCTTGAAGAGAAGATATATTTAAGCTAGTTTCTAACTCATAATACGTATAAAGGTCTCTGGATAAGCCTAACCTCCAGCCTATCTTTCTCAAAAATCGATGTTGAACTGATTTGATATTCTTGATGTGAACATCATAATATGGAGACCAGATAACAGAGGAATACTCTAGGTGCAGGCAACTAGGGAACATAAGAGTATTGATATTTTTGAAGTCCGCTGTGCTTCTGTTAATAAATCCAAGAAGTTTTAAGGATTTATTGAAAATATAATCAATATGAATTGTAAAAGAAAGTTAAGTGTCAAGTATAAAACCAAAATCGTATACTAGATACAGATGATAATATTTCATTGTATAGTGAGTAGTCGTATATGTTTGGATTTTTCAGACGAACAAATCTCATAACCTTGCACTTACAAAGTTAAGATGTAGATTATAATAAAACACCTTTGAATTTTAAAAGGCAGTGTATCAATTGAGTATCTTCAAATTTAAATATCAATATTACTATGTTGCCTTAAATTGCGTACCCTTTTCAAACCTATATCTGTATTTTTAATTATTATTTTGCTAACTTTTTTAAATTTTAAGATTCTTTACAATCAAAGGAAAAAAAATGCTCCTGTTTACTGTACTGCAACATATGTATGTACTATATGTGAAATCATGTATTTTATACTAATATGTAAAATGACTTTATTTATTTTATTTTTTGCTACTTCTGTGTAAAATACATGCAGGTTCTTTTTATTTATAAATGTCAAACATGTAAAAGCCTACAAGGCGTTTAAATTATTAAATAATTTATTTGATTTATTTTGAATCTAGAAATGGAGCACTCATAAACATATGTTCTTATGTGATCTATAAAAATAAAATTTCATATCGTCGTTGCGCGGGCAATATTTGTTAAGGGTTTTGATTTTTTTTTTAATAAAAATTTCTCATTAAGATAACAAAATTTTGTTTTAAAAAACATACTTAATGTTTTTTTCAAAACAAAATTACTTGTTTTTCCTTTTTGTTATCAATAAATAAACACTCCACAGAATCCATCATCAAAAGGTACATTGTTTAAATCGTCTCCTCAATTTTTTAAAAGTAAAGTTTACAGTAGCCTGCACTAAGTAAAGAAAATCGGGTTTAAGAAAGAAACTACCGGCCTAATCGGCTTTGTAGATCGTCGTCTTTGCCATTCATACAGATACCGGACTCGTGCGAAAGTGACGACGCTCTACAAGGCAGTCTCTTTTTTAAGCCCGATGTACTTTATTTACTGCCTTGGACTGAAATGAAATATTTGTATATAACCACTTACCGACTTTTCTATGACTACCGGTTTCGAGACGTACCCATCTCTCCGCCAGGACACTAATTAAAACAACATACAAAACCCACTATACACCTTTACTATAATTATTGCACAAACAAATAAAACCAATACGACATTCATTTTAATCACACAACATAGTGCTGGATGTTTTATTTGATTTTATTTTATTATTTTTTCACGCCCATAAGGCTTTTACATACATAAAAGTTTTACAAAATATAAGTATATAAACAACATTAAATTTAAAAAATACAATATAAAGCAACAAAAGATAGAACAGTGTTAAGAAGTAAAGTTGGTATAAAAAAAGAAGATGAGTATATAAACAACATAGATTTTAAAAAAAAACACAATATAAAGAAATAAAATAAAGGAACAAAATAAAGGAACAGTGTTAAGAAGTATAGTTGGTATAAAAATAAAAAGATGAGTGTATTAACAACATAAATTTTAAAAAAATACAATATTGTTCAAATGTTGTTCAAATGGTGATATGAAATTTATATATATAAACAATGTGTTATATTTATGTATTTTTAAATAATAATTGTATGTATGCTTTCACTTTCCATTGTGTTGTATCCTAACTAAACACATGGCTTTTAGTCTCATGAAAATTAAGATGCGGTACTATAATAACATGTAATATATGTATAATAAAAAATACAAACAAGTCCTTCTTACCAGTTTCTACATCAGATGTATTTCCTACGTCTCTGTTGAGATATGTATTAATAATTCATGAATTTCTAGCTCCTAAAAGCATTCATCTTGTCATGTCTTTTATTTCAACACACCACTTAGCCATTACCATGTGTACAGAACTCATAAGGTTTACTCAGTTTAAGGACTCCAGAGAACCTGCGATAAAGGCTTTAGTTAAACTCATTTAGGACTAAATTGTATATTGAGGGTGGACATTAGGGAAAAGCAGACATCCTTTGTTAGTAATCGCTGTAAGGGTAGGATATCGTTACGTTTACGCTTATCGTTGTGGTATAGATAAAAACACGTTTAATTACACATGGGAGCTGTCTGATGTTAATTGACCCTGTGTTTCAAGCCTGACCTTTCTATCTATATAGCATCTATTCCTATTTCTTATATTTCTTACTATAGTATTGAGTGAGTTTCTAGTAAACATATCTCAATTATCATTTCAATTATGTTTTTATATATATATTATTTTTCTGTTGATTTCAATGATACTCTTATTTTGTTTTTTTTTTTAAATATTACTATACAAACAGAGATGAAGAACATTTAAGAGAAGGTAATATAGAAGTCTAGGCATCTACAGGGCTTATGACCTGTCAATGGCTGGTTTAAGTGGCCACTTTACACACTGCGCAACATTCACCATTCTGCCTATATTTGAACATCTGTAATCCTTTAATTCTTTCATCTGTTGATGTTTGTGAAGTAAAAGAGCTGAAACCTTGGCAAAGATTGGTAAAATGTTATGTGTGGGCTGTATTGTTGTATGGCTGTGAGACTTGGACTCTGAAAGTGAACACTATGAATAGGCTGGAGGTTTTTGAGATGTAGTTGCATCGCAAAATGCTTAAGATATCTTGGACAGACCTGATAACGAACTCAGAAGCGTTAAGTCGAGCTAGAACGAACAGAGAACTCTTAACCACCATAAAAGTTCGTGAAATTTCATATCTGGGGCATATAATGCGTGGAAAAAAGTACCACTTGCTTCATTTAATTTTGAAAGGCAAGATTGAGGGTCGCAGAGGGGCTGGAAGAAGGCAAATGTCCTGGCTGCGAAATATACGAGACTGGACTGGCTTCAGAACAATCAAAACTGTGGAGCAGATTTTCCGGGCAGCACAGGACAGGAAGACTTTTGCCAGAGTGATTGCTAACGTTAGGGATACCTGACAGGGCACTTAGAGTAGAAGAAAAAACCTATCTTAAAAAAAATGTGTCATACTGAAAAGTCTTTAGACTTAGTGGGTAACAATTTTTTTTTTTTTTTTTTAAAGGAATAACCCGCTAAGCCTCTATTTTGAGGCTTGTCAGCAGGTGGGATAGAGGGGATGTGGAAGGAGGTAACGAAAAATACACCACAACACCCAGACCAATTGAGAAAAAATATTTCTTGGATTTTTTTCATGCAACTGGCGGGAATCGAACCCGCGACGCCATATGTAATATTTATTTACACCATATCAAATAAACGCTGTTCTGCGGTACTGAAACTGAAATATCTGCTCACAAAACATTTCTTGATGAATGATGCAATAGCAAACAAGTATGTCGTGATTAAGTTTTGCCTTCACAAAAGAAACAAAAAATGTCCTCACTCCGATCATTCTGTTTGCCATATCTGTTGAAATGAAACAATTTTTTTGAATTAATTGATAGACAATGTTTCAAAATGCATTGAATGACAGCATTTGCAATACCTTGGTCACGTATCGAACCTTTCAGTGGCCACAATTATAAAAGTACTTCTTTAGAACCCGTAGACGACATAAATCAAACAAGAAGCGAAAGTTGGTCTATGTGAGTCGCACTTAAGAGGCTTAAGGGCCGCGGTTTGCCGACCACTGAGCTAGGATAATGAAACCATTAAGACCAGGTTGTGGTCCGATGGCTAGTCTCACGGACTCACGGATCAGAGTTCTGAAACGCCGTGGGTCGAACCCCGCCTTATCACAACAAATTTTCATGTTCAAATAGCGAGTAATTTACTACTTTTGAAAGTGGCTTGGGGCCATAGCATCTTCATCGTACACTGCGCAAATATCGCGAGCAGTTTTTCCAGATTTATTCTCTCAATTGAACGCTTGTAAAAGGTTGTTTACTTTCGTCTACTTGATATTCCATTTTGAAGGCTTGTTATCAATTAAAATCATGTATGTAACCTAAAAAAAACATAATATCTTGTAGAGAGCGGCCTCCGTGGTGTAGTGGTCAAGACGCTTGACTCACGCACGGAAGGTTTCGGGTTCGATTCCTGGTGAGAACACAAAAATTAAAATGTGATTTTTCTCAAGCCTGAGCGCTTTGTGATGTAATTCACCACTGTTATTAGGCCTCCTGGCCTGTTGTGGTGCAAAAAAAAAATGTAAAATGTTAAGTAGAATTTTTTCTTTCGAATGATTTATAACCTTAACCATTTATTTTACCTTTGTTGACATTTAGATTTGGATAGAAATGGACGAAACTTATGTTAACACATAATTCATGTTTTTTTTTTTAATTGGACTCGTTCCAAATTACAAAAGAAAACGTCCTTAAAAAGATTGTTATTAAAGTGGTATTAGACTTTTATTGCTTGGGTCTTATTGATTTTCCGTTATTCAGAAATTTGTTTTGAATATCTACAGTTTTAAATGATTTCGTGGTTTTTAGCATAAAAAAAGGTATTTAAAAGCACAATGAATTCAATAAAAAATATACATTAATTTAATACAGGAGTAAGACGTTTGCTCTAATTATGGTTATTAGAAAAAAGTTTTTTGTAT
The DNA here is from genome assembly GCF_059751315.1 of Micrasema longulum. NCBI lineage: Eukaryota > Metazoa > Arthropoda > Insecta > Trichoptera > Brachycentridae > Micrasema > Micrasema longulum. The sequence continues at coordinate 438,928 of NW_028277449.1, forward strand.
TAGTGATAGTTTTTAATTTTTCATAATGCAATATGTAATGTTTTTTAAGTAAAAATATTTTTAATGTATGTTAAGTGTAAATAATCGATGTAATTTATAAGAACCTGCTGACAAATTGTATGTATACAACTCAGCAAGACTTTAATTTATTAAAAATTAAAAAATAAATAAAAATAAATACTTACATCACTTCAATCAAGTCAATTTGATTAATCGTAAATAACTATTGATAACATTGTTAAAAATAAACATGCATCAATATACTATCGAGTAGGTAAAAAATAAATGTCTTCTTGTTCATCAATAAATTATAAAATAGTAAAATAGGTTGCTCTTTTGTTTCACAATCATCAAAGTACTGATTATTAATGAAATTTACCAATTACTCAAATGCAGAGTGACTTGCACATCAGCAGAATAATGTTTAACCTCACCGCTGATGATTAAGCCCTGTGTCTAAAAGAATCCATTATTGTGAATTTAATGAATAATTTTATTTCTCTGGTTGCGGTTTTTTATTTTTTTCAGTTGTATTCGTATATATACGATTTATGAAAATCATGATTTGAAAGCCCCATGGGCGTTTATAAATAAATGAGATAGTAGTAAAATGGTTTTATAATAGAGGTTCTAAATTTAAGCCTTGAGGTACACCTGAATAAAAAATAAACATCATTTGCTCATAAAACAAACAATTAATCCTCATACAGAATTAATCATATTTTGAGGTTGAAACGTAATTCTCTATCTTAGAACATGCTGAGCCGTGTTCGATAGTGACTAACCTAACTAGAGGATACTCCATATTTATGTTAAAATGTTCTAGTGTTATATGATTCCCTGGTAATAAATATATACATGTGTATGCTAATTGATATATGTATGTACTAGATGCGGTTATAAGCACCCATCATGTGTTCCATTCAACTAAGGTTCTGGAACATATCTTTTATTTGGTAAAAATAGCGTTTTTTTTGTTGTAGCTGCGTAAAGCACTTAAAAGGTTGCAATTTTTTTTACCCATTAATACCAAATGCTCACTCGTACAAGCATTACTACCCATTATAGATTACGCTGATGTTCCATGATTGATTTCAACTATCTTCAGAATACATGCATTAGGTATATTTTTGGTCTTGGGAAATATAATCACATTTCTGATTATTGTATGCAACTGAAATGGCTCAAAATTAGACAGCGGAGAGACTATCACTACCTGTCACTTCTGTTCTCGGTACTGCATAGTCCTAACGCCCATATATACCGCCGTGAAAAAAATAACGCTTATCAGATCATTATTTACCTCTTCGTTCTAATTCTCAAAGCACCCTCTTAATACCCATACATTGTCCATGCGGTTCGACTGTGGAATCATCCCCTATTTACTATCAATGATATTACTACAATATCTCTGTTTAAACCACGTCTGAAAAAACATCTCCTTTCTCTCCCTAAATTTCTCCGCCTTTCCCTTTTCCTGTTTATTTCTTTTCCCATTGAGTAATAGTATTGTTTTATGGTAATTTAACGCAATTAAAAAATGGATAGTGGAGCTGGGTAGAAGTAAAATGGTCTTATTCGCCCAAACCAATATTGAACCAACTGCTCCACAAATTTATGGTTATTGTTGTTTTTGTTATTTTGTTGTGCGTTTTTTGATATAAATAATATAGATATACATTAATGAAATTTACACATAAATACGTAGTATATAAAACTGTCTGAGCATTTTTTTTTTTTTTTTTTTTTTTTTTTTATTAACATACACGGCATAATTGCCTTTTACAAATTTATAATATAAACATATAAGGTTTGATATTTTTTAAACTACATATTTGCACTCAAAACTTAGGAACAATAATCAAGCCTAAAAATTATATAACATAATATTTAAGAAAAAAAAAGTTTAAATAAAACAAAAGTTTGAAATAAAAAGTATACGAGAACTTTAAAAATTAATATAAAAAGTAAATCAAATTTTAAACATAATAAGGTTTATAATAAAAATATATATAAAAACAGAAAATCATATATGAAGTAACTACATTAAATATGATTACTACTCATCTTTGAAAAAGTTTATAAGGTTTGTTCTATAAGAACAATACCCCACATTAAAAATATCCGATATGTGGGAACAACTATTGCCGAGTTCATGAAGTCGGCTCAATACGGCATTACAATCATACACTGTGCGTGAGTTACTACTGCAAAACGGTGGCACCCGCCTAGTTATCCTTCCAGGCACCCTGAAGTTGACGAGTGACAAAAGTTCTGGGCAATCCCATATAGAATGCACAATTTTATACAAATTTAACAGGTCTATAATTTTTCTTCTATCGTTAAGTTTAAGCAAATTTAATGTTTTTAATAAAAAATCGTAATTTAAAAATTCATGACTAATTCCAAGTTTAAAATTTATGTATCTTAAGAATTTTTTTTGGACCCTTTCCAGAGAATTTTGATGACAATTGTAGTAAGGAGTCCAAATTGTCGAGTTGTACTCTAACTGACTTCTCACTAAAGAAGTATACATCAACTTCAAAGTGCCTATGTTTTTGAATTCATTAGTCACACGTAACACGAATCCCAACATTTTCAGAGATTTACTAGTTATGTTGTTAATGTGACTAATGAAGGATAATTTTTGGTCGAAAATGACGCCTAAGTCGCGCACCTCAGAAGTTGAGATTAATTGAGTATTTCCCATCAGATAATCGAATAATATGGGATTTTTTATTCTAAAAAATCTCATTACCTGGCATTTTTTAATATTCAATTGCAGTTTATTAGCAGAGCACCACTGAAACATTTTATCTAAATTACGCTGCAGAATATTACAATCATTTACAGTATTGATTATTTTAAAAATCTTCATGTCATCGGCAAACAGCAATATCTCCACATCATCAAATACATCCATTACATCATTAACAAAGATGATGAAAAGTATTGGGCCCAAATGGGAGCCCTGTGGAACTCCACTAGTAGCACAGAAAGTTTGGGACAAAGTGTCACAAATTTTTACCGTTAATGTTCTATCAGTCAAGTAGCTTTGAAACCATTTAATCATAGGACCACTTATTCCTAGTTTAGATAGTTTGGCGATAAGAATTTTTAAACACACTTTGTCAAAGGCCTTACTAAAATCAGTGTAAATAGAGTCTACTTGTTTTCTTAATGTAAATGAATTAGTTATGACATTTTCGTATAATTGTTAATTATCTCTGCATATTAAGTCTTTTTTGTATATTCTTACATGTAAAAATATTTAAAAAAATATATATATAGTTAAGTGTCCTCGGCACGGATAACCCCAGTGAGGCAAGTGAGGTCAGATTATTTTAATTATTAATCATTGTTTATTATGTGGAAAAGAAAAATGAATAAATAAATACAGTTATTTCTATTTTCGTATATCTTTTGCTTTTATTTTCTATTGAATATGTTTTGTAACTTGAATTATATAAATAAAACTTTTATTTTATTAGTTGGTTGGATGAAATTGCCATTTGGCAATAAACCCAATGTGAACTCACAGTAAACTGGCTTAGACAGTTAATCTTTTTTTACTCTACTATGCGTTTTGTACGGCAATGTCGATAAAAATGACGCGACAACGCTTACTTCTAGAACATAATTTGTGTCTATCGTTCTATGAAGCATCACCTCTATTGAATTATACATCGGTGTGTGTGTATGCAGTAAATTTATATAATAAAATTAAAACCCGTAACTTTATGTGTCGTAAAATTTGTATGGTATTTGGTATTCATATGGTATTTTTGCATATTGATTTGTATTGCAACGTCCTGTAAAAAAAACGATGGTTGTACATAAAATTTCATCACTGTAATTTTATTGGTAAAAATGGCTTATTCTTAACATAAAAGTATAAATATTTTTTTTTATTTAGCAAATCACATTTTACAGTAGAATAAATTATTTGAAATAAGGTACTTACTTCTGTTTTCATATTCTCGTCAGTTCTTTATTTGAATCTCCTCCGATCTTGTAATAAACGGAAACTCACAACACTTTAACTTTCAAATAATTATTGCCTAATTACAACTAGAAAAAAAACAATTTCTGAAAAATTATCACTGCCAAAATCGATTCACTGCAAGAATTATTCAAAAACCCTTAAAAATGCGAAGAAACCAAATACATATTGGAATTAATTGACATATTATGCATTAAGCCTTCAAAAATTATGACACTTAACTCACGCCCAAACTGCTCAGTCATAGAATTAAGAATAGTCCAGAAACAGTATACGACCATCAAACAGAAGGCGACTAAACCACTCATAAAATAGTAGTTTTACGTTTGGACCCACTAGTTTCTTTGTAGACGTCGCTTAGTACGCAACTCCTGATTTGAATTCAACTATGCCATGTTGTGTCTTTTTCAAGTGTAGAAATACTGCTAGGATCTTAAAGAAACAGAATGCAATCACATTTCATGTGTAATTGAAAAATGCACGTGTAAGTATCAAATAGTATGAGTAACATTACTTAAAAATTGAATTATTTTTCCATCTGTCAGATTGTCGAAGAAATCAAAATGAACATTTCGCTAGTGTTGCCAGGGTAGTAAATTTGTTTACCCTGCATTGCTCATCAAATGAGAGAACTAATGAAAATTGGACCTCGGATTAAACAACTCTGTGGTGGATATTTGACCGACATTATCTTTAAAACATCAAATATTATTTAACATGATAAAAAAAATATCCGTTTCATGTAAAAAATATTTTAAGTTCAAAGTTCATTAATTCAATTACTTTTATTAAATGACCCTTTACTTATTAACTCTGTTGTGTCAATTAATATTTCCACGTCCAGAATAAAATTTTAGAGAAATTAACAGATTGCTTTTTTTTTACCTTACATTTGTGTTATGATTATATTTTTTCCCATCTTGCAACATTACCCAGCGACATCATGAATGCGCGCGGTGAAAGTGGGGCACAGTGGGGGAATTTTTGGATACAGTCCGATGTATTCAAATATGATTCTACGCTCCTTCTGGACTATTCTTTATTCTGTGCGCTCAGTCATGCCCAACGCGTTTTTAGTCGTTCTTCGACCAGCCAGGCGTAACGTTTAGAAGAGAAACCAAAATACTTGCTTGTGTCACGAAAGCGTGTAAAAACCTTTCGGATAAACATTGTAAAAAGGATTGTGTAACTTTTCGTTCTAGCTTATCAAGTAATTCAGAGTGAGCATCTGGATAACATACTTCCGCATAGTCAAGGAGTGGAAGAAGTAAGCTCAGGGCTGGTATTCCGAACGCGTTTACAGCGCGCTATAATGCGTATTTAGTACGTAAAAACGCGCAATACCGCGCTATAATTTCGTTTGGAATACCACCCCTGAACTAATGTTTGCTTAACATTAATTGGGAAGAAATTCTGTAATCTTTTTCTTAATTCTGTAGTCTTGAAACTAGGGATAAAAAAAAGATAAGACTGCCATTAACCCTCTCGCTCCTTGCCAGCACGTTTATGTGGGTACAAAAAAAAAAAGTCATATTATGTTAGATTCTGGCCACAACGATTGTTCATGTTACTGGCCACTTAGAACATAACATATTTTAATATAATGGCCCTAGTATCGGAAGTGGAGAGATGGTACAAAAAAAAGGAAAGTAAAGAAAATTTTGAAAAATATCTCAGGAGCGAAAGGGTCAAGGAGAAAAACAATTTCAAAACTCATCGTATAAGGGATTTAACCTCTACAATGAGTAACCTGAAGAAATAGAAGCGTTGAAATATTTAAAAATTAATTTTTAAAAAATATGTTTATTAATTTTTTTTATAAAAAATTGTAATTAAAAGTTTATAATTAGTTCATAAGATGTTATGAACTAACTTTAAAATGCATAAATAAATAAAGCCTTATAAGTTTGTAAATATGTAAACTGTAAAATTATTTAAAATGAATAAATATAAATAAGTAAATTTAATCTTGAAATGACTGAATGATTGTGAATTATTGTGTGCTCGAATGATGATTTTTTTTTATTCATCAAGTTTCTATCGAATATCCCTTTTAAATTCACTTATAGACGAATGTCGGAAATAACGAGTGATTAATGGAACATCTCCTGTACAAATGGTCGAATTATACAATTCGCAAACACATTCCGCACTAATTTCGGCTAAAAACTGCTTTAAAAAAACAATTTACTAAAGAATCAATCCCACGAGTTAATTGAGTAAAAAATTCATTGCAAACCGCGGCGAAAAAAACTAAAATGAAAGAAATGTTTACATCACGCGATTTTCCCGGCGTGACGTCACACCGACAGTGCTGCTAATCTCGGACTGGTTGCGAATAGTGAAAACTCATATCGCTCGCCTCTTCCCGCTTCCGCTACTGCGCATGCTCTGTCTCTCTCTACCGTGCCGCGTTGTGTGCGCATTGCGTCTGCGAGGGCGGGAAAACAGCGAGGCACTTGGTGGAAGTGAGGTATTTGTAAGTTGGTGGCGGGTTGAAGGTAGGGTGTGTTGTACGACTTTGCTTCGCGGAGGCTTTGTTTTGTCAGCCATTATTCGAGTGGCTGATTTCGAGTAATATACACACAGGTTATGTTGATTTTCTCCAACCCCTATAGCGCTCTGCGGTACCAGACGCTTAAAATAGTCGTTGCAGTCTAACGTTAAACGTGACAGTTTTTAAATAATATTTCTTAACAGTATTTTGGGCATGTCCAAATGCTTGTTGACAAGGCTGGATTCCACTTCCTAGGGAGTTTATCAGGATTGAAATTTATCGAACATACTAAAAAAATGTTGATTAAACTAACTGATATAAGAAAAAGTATAAAAACTGAGAAGTATTATCAGGCGATGCATAATTGGTTTATCTTACGAATCTCCAAGCCATTCTCATCACCAAATACTTTCAAACTTCTTTACTATACTTATGTGCGAAGTCAACTCAAATTCGCTTCATTAGTATGGTCCCCTCAATATAATGTATATATTAATCAAATTGAAAACATTCAAAAGAAATTTTTAAGGAGCCTGGAATATCGTTTTGGCAACATTGAAAATGATTACGGCGCATCTTTGATCAATTTTAATATAGAATCACTACAAAAAAGGCGCCTTAGATATGATTTAATTTTTCTTTTCAAAATTCTCAATAACATAGTTGATTCGCCGTATCTTTTACAAAATATTGGTTTCCGTTGTCCTCTTCGCTATACTAGATTAAATTCCCTTTTTTATGTACCAACTTGTAAAAACAATTATACCTCGAATTCATTCATTAGACGTACCTGTAGAAATCATAACGGACTCAGTATTGATGTAGACATTTTTAACTGCACGTTGCATTTTTACAGAAAATTTCTTCATGGGGTCGATTATTTGGGATAGTTGCTGAATGTGCATCTTGAGTGGTTTATGCTATGTATATGTGCCGCATGTAATGTATATGTTTGTGTATATTTTATATGTGCGTTCATGTGTGTGCGTGGATGGCTCGGAGTGTACATTCAGTATTTTAATTTATTTTAATTTATTACCTCCATGGAAAACGCAAATGTCAACAATTATTCTTTTCTCACTTAAAATTCTTATTTATTTTTTATTTTTTTGTCACATTTAATGTTTATATCTTTTTAATTTATGAAAACTTAATTGGTCTTTTTATGCTAAAAAATTGTTGTTTTTAATACTCATTTTGTATGACTGTATGTTTTCTGAATAAAATTTAAAAAAAAAAATTTAAAAAAAATTCAGCCATATAAATTTAACCCGTATTAATTTCAGCTCTTTTAGTTCATAAAGGTTAACAGATGAAATGTGTATATTTAAACAAAAACGGAATTGTGAATGTTACACATTGTGAAAAGTGGCCATTTGAACCAGCCAACGACAAATTATGAGCTCTGTAAATGCCAAGGCATTTATATTCCCTTATCAAAATTGTTTTGCCTCTCTTTTGTAATAACTTTCAATTGTTTCTTAACAATTTTTGAGATCTCGCATATCAACGGTATTATTTTTTTTAAAAACTCCGCATTGTGAGTTTATTATTTTTACCCAACTATTAATATTTTTTATTTCCGGACGGATGAAGTATACGAGTTTGTACGTGAGTAACCAGACCGGACTAGCGTTTTTGAGTTAAAAGTTACTCTCAGGTAAAACTCCTGGAAAGGATATCGAATTTCGATAAGTCCGCCTCGTTGTGTTATTGCTGGCGAGTTTGCCTACAATCTTTAGGTACTTCGTACGATTCCTGGGAAGATCGGCATTAAATATTTATTTGAAAGGTGGTTTTGTATTTTAATATTTCATTGTATTTTTTTATTTTTTTTGCACCACAACAGGCCAGGAGGCCTAATTACAGTGGTGAATACATCACAGAGCACCCAGGCTTGAGAAAAATCACATTTTAATTTTTGTGTTCTCACCGGGAATCGAACCCGGAACCTTCCGTGCGTGAGTCAAGCGTCTTGACCACTACACCACGGAGGCCGCCGCTGGACTGTCATCTGAAGCGCGAGACTGTTCACTGATCCGTTATCTAACAGATAATAAATATATTTGCTTTGCCAATGCAATGTTCTATGCACCACCGTGTGCGGAAAAGAACATGGCGGTTTTTTAAAACATTTTGAGGTCTTGCATAGAGGTATCAAACGTAAGCTTTCAAAATTTTTGCATTTTTGAATTTAAGCCAAATATTTGGATTTCCGGTGTGATTTGTGACCAGATGGATGAAAAATGTATAAACGTTTCTACCTAAAATACCAGAATTCTGGATGACTGGTTTAGTCTCGATGGCTTCTCTCAGGTAAAAGTGGTGATAAATGTGGTGATACAAATAAGTCAGCCTTGTAGTGTGCAAACCAGAAATGGGTTTTTCGGTTGTTTAAAAGAAGTAGCAGTAGCAGTTACCGTCTCATAAATTTATATATTTTGTAAAACGGTTTTTAAATTATGGTTAAGATGTGAAAAAACTAAAGTACAAGTGGCGGTTAAAAAATAAACATATTAAACTGTCACTTGTAACGAAAAACTAGTAGTAGATATTAGAAACAGTTTAGAAGCTTAGTTTGATTTGTGAAATAATAATATCCTCAACAATGTTATAAGTATGTCCAAATGTTTAGAACTGGCTGGATTTCCTCTTATTTATCATTGTGAAACAATATTATTATTTATCAAATAAGAAATGCCATATATTTATAAATTTAATAATAAAATCCTAATTCTATATGCCTCGGTATAACGAAAGCCACCCCGAAGGTATCAAAATAAAGTATTTATTGGGGAGGTGGCATTTCATGTTACGTATACCAAGGTTTCTACACTATTCATTATTCAAGAGGCCCTAGGAAGGGCTGCTGAGTCTATACAACGTCCGTAACAATTGTAATTTAGATTTAAATTTGTTGCAACACGGAAAAAAAAAATTGAGAAAGGAATTTGGAAGACTAGGCATTTGCAAGGCTTATGACTTGGCAATGACACCCAATGACAAGTCATAGGCCCCGTAAATGCCCAGACTTCCATACTCCCTTTTAAAAAATGTTTTCTTTCTCTTTTGCAACAAATTGAAATGATAAAATCCTGACCAGTTTTACTTTACAGAAACAGTTAACTTTTTTCGTGAAACTGTTTCAAGTGATACGGAAGAAAAACTTTTAAATATCATTAATTTTTTTTAACACCTACCTTTTGTGTAAAATGGCTACTTAAATCAGCCAAAAACATGTCCTTAGCCCCTATAAATGCCTAGACTCGTTAAACTTAAATTGACACGACTATCATTATGTTAAAAGTGCTATGCCTACTTGGATGGGAATACTGATTTTGAATTCATTAGGAACTAAATTAACGAATTCGTTGGTATGAAATTTATTTCCGATTCTGTCTTATTAGATTAACCGTTTTTTGGTATTGGGTAAACATTCCCGGTTATTGAGCCGCAAAAGTGGTTATTTAAGTCAAACGAAATTGAAAAAGTGACAACTGAAACCCAATACACAATGAGTATACAAGATACTTAATATGAGACTAAAAATTACTAGAAGATATTTTTTATTTTTTATTAACATAAACGGCAAATCTGCCTTTTACAAAAATTTATAATACTAACATATTTGGCTTACTACATTTATATATTTTTTTTTAAACATAAATTTCTTTATACCCAAAATTTATAAAAAGTATAAAACCTAAAAATCACACAAGATTTATATTTAAAAAAATAACCTAAAAATTATACAGCATACTCAGTAGAAAGTTTAAACAATTCAAAAATTGATGTAAAAAACAACTACTACTACTACTACTACCATCACGCCATTTCCCCGTAGGGGTAGGCAGAGAGAATGGACCGCCACACACTTCTATCCTGACATACAATCCTAGCCTCTTCCACATTCATACATCTTGTCATACATGCCCTTCGGTTCTGTCTGCTTTTGACATGACCAGACTTAAGATTTTGGTTTATTTTATCATGCCACGTCTTCCTTGGTCGTCCTCGTCTAACGTTGCCGTTCATTTTTGCCATATATACTTGTTTTACCATTCTCTCGTCGTCCATTCGTTCTACGTGACCAAACCATCTCAGAGACCCTTTCTTAATCTTATCAATTATACTTGTCTCAGATTTACACTCTCGCCTGATTTCATCATTCGTAACTCTGTCATACATTGATTTCCCACACATTCGTCTAAGAGATCGCATTTCAACCGCGTTCACTCGGCTTTCATCCTTCCTCTGCCAGTTCCATGTTTCACTTCCATACATAAGTGTTGGGACTAAAACTCCGTGGTGCACTGCCAGTTTAGCTTCGATTGACATATTTTTATTCGAAATTACTGTGCTTAGTGCTCCGTTCATTTTGTTGCCCGCATTCACTCTTCTTTCAACATCTTTTTCTACTCTTCCATCTCTTGAAAACATGCTTCCCAGATACACAAATTCTTCTACTTGCTCGAGACATTCGTTGTTTACATTTATTATGCAGTCAGTAACCTCACTGTCCCTTTCAAATACCATCACTTTTGACTTACTTTCGTTCATCGCCAATTCGCTCTCCAGTCAGGGAAATTTTGTTTTAAAATAACACTTTCGGATTAAGGAATTTTGAGTATTACGCAATTACAATCTATAACCTACTTCTACTGCCTATTAAAACAATTAGTTAAAGAAAAATGTTCAAAAAGCCAATCAAAAATATATGGTGGAGCTAGGTAGAAGTAAAATGGATTGAATTATTCGCCCAAACCAGTACTGAATCACCTGCTCCACAAACGTTAATTTTATGTTATGTTTTTGTTCTTTTATTGTGCGTTTTATAATAAAAATAATATAGGCATACAGAAATTCAATATAAGCATAAATACGTAGTGTTTATAAATGTTATAAAATTGAGTAATTTTTCTCCGTATATCAAGTCTTCTTTGTATATTCTCACATAAAAAAAAATATATGTACATTTTTTAGGGGTTCCTTGGCACGGGTAACCCCAGTAAGGACACATTATTTTTATAACTTATTATTGTTTATAATGCGATAAAAATGAATAAATAAATAAATAAAAAAACAGCTAGTGTAACATTGCAATATTTTACACAATTTATAAAATAACTTTAGTGGATATACGCGCGATTGTAATAAAAATAAATACAATAAAAAAAAATTAAAAACACCGTTGTTTTTTTTTTCTACCGACCAGTTTCAAAGCTATACAAGCTTCCCAAATCAAGGTATACTTAACTTATAAATTCTATCCTATTTTATTTTATCAGTATTGTGCTGTGTATGGAACTAATAAATCAAGTGTTTTTATCGTCTACTCCTGTCTAGTTTTGAGGGTATCATACTCATACCATCTCACATTACCATCTGTACAAGACGAAAATACTTTATTTATTAGTTCCATACACAGCATAATACTGATTAAATAAAATAGGATAGAATTCATTAGTTAGGTATACCTTGATAAAGAAGATTTATAGCTTTGAAACCTATCGGTACAAAAAATAAAGTGGTTAAATGCAAATTCGTTTTTATTTATTTTATTATAATGAAAAACCACAAAGTTATTGCTTCAAATATAAAATTTATTTATGCTACCATTTGTGTTTGAAACACGGTCATTGGCCATGAGTTTGAACGATAAAGGCCGCCCATATAATTTGCCAAACTCGTGGTGAAAGCGGTACAGTTAAATTAAATTAAAACATCGATATGCAATCAAAAATTTAAAAATAGTTACTTGTTTATTGTCAAAAAAACATTGCTTTTTTATGAGTGAAATCGGTAGGCAGTTCCACGGTCTTTAAAACGGTTTGAGGTATGTGGAGGAAGCACCTTCCCTGTAATATTTCAGTCTCTGAACTGGTAGCTGAAGCGTAGGACTGATTCCTTACCATTCATACAACAATGACGCAGCGAATGCCAATTCAGTGCTCCATGCACCACGGTGTGCAGAAATAAGAATGGTGAAGATGCAATAAGTGGATCAAGCAACTTTTGAGAAGCACAGACGAGGCCAAAGCATTTTGGAAGCATGAAACGCCTGCATATTAACTAACTGAGGCTCTCTCGGGGCATGGATGCATGAGGAAATATCTGCATCGCTTTGGGCTGCGAGACGACATTTGCTGCCTATGCGATGGCATCACTGAGCAGACTAGAACATTTTCTAATATACCGCCTAATATTTGATAGTCCGAGGTGGGAGCTTAAATGCAAATTAAATACTCGGATTGCTGCGACAAATAACCTAGCTGAGCCTCTGAACTGTAATGATATACGAAGAAAGACTGTTACATTCATTAAAGAGACGCTCACGGAGGCTAAGTTATTTAATGGTGGTATTTAGCTCCTTTTGTTTTTTTTGTGTTCACCTTTACGACTATTTTTATTATTTGTTAATGTAATATTTCAAGTGTTATTTTATTTTTTCTGATACTGCTTTTATTTTTATAATTGTTATCTTCGGTGAAAAATTTAAAAGTCAACTTTATACAACTTATTATTATTATATTATACATTACATATTCGATAAAACCTAGTTTTTTATTTCGTTTTTTAAAATAAGCTTCTAAACTTCATTGTCAAATAAAAATGTAAATAGGAGCTAGATTTCTTACTGTCAATGAGTTTTGTAGCTGCAAGACTTGCTATACTCTCGCTCCTATACATCAATATAACTTTTAGCATGAACACTTAATAAATTTACTACAGGGCTCAATTAGTATTTTTGAAAATTTATGGATAATTTTAAGTTGCTAGAATTTCATTCATCCATGCAGTTTGTAGCTGCAAGACAATTAGTAATCTAGCTTCAATAGAATGTTATCAACTATCAAATATCTTAATTTAGTAAATGGGGTCTAGAATTCCAACCGTCCATGCGCTGAGTAGCTGCAAGACTTGTTGTAATCTTACATTTATTTTTATAAATCTGTTTTTTTATTTCGTTTTTTTAAAATATCACTTAAACTTCATTGTCAATTCAAAAAAAAAAAATATAAATAAGGGCTAGATATCTTACTGTCCATGCGCTCTGTAGCTGCAAGACGTGTTATTTATTAATTGTATAGCGCCTTTAAGGTGATTTTCACAAAAATAGTGCCATATAAATAATGCATATATATATATATATATATATATATATATATGTATAGACCGAGAGAGATATTGAAAGGAGGGTGAGTGCCCGGAACAGGGTGAACGGTGTACTGAAATTTACTTTGGCATACAAATGTTTATCGTAGGAGGCTAAGCTAGCAGTTCACAACGGAGTTCTAGTGCCAACTCTAATTTATGAGAGCGAAGTATGGAATTGGAAAAATGATGATTTAAGTAGGTTAAATGCTGTCGAAATGCGATCCGTCAGGCGAATGTGTGGTAAAACGATGTACAATAGGTGCAAAAATGTCGAGATCCGTGAACTGTCTCAGGCTGAGATATGCACTATCGACATAATCAAGAAAGGGGTGCTGCGTTAGTTTAGACATGTAGAGCGAATGAACAGCAAAAGAACGGCTAAAAGGATCTACGATGCGAATGTTGATGATGATGAAAAAGACATGGCACGATTAAGTCCATCAAATACCCGAAGATGGACATGTGAAAAGTAGGAATGATCGGCGTGCGTGCATGAGAAGACGTATGAATGTAGAGGGAGCGAGGTCTGTGTGCAAAGATAGAGTGATATGGCGTTATATCTTCTTTGCCTACCCCAACGGGAAAACGGCATAATGGTTTGTTTGTACAGGGTGTTCTTTAAACCCTGTCACATCCGAAACCACGATGATCAGTATGGGCTAGATGATATATTGGCATATTAAAAAAAATATTTAGAACGAAGAAAATTTGTAAAAATAAAATAATAAAAATAACAAATGGTTGCTTACTTCTACAGGGAAGAAGCGAGGGGGGCGCGGCCGTGCGGTTGACGGTGTATCAGACTCCCCCCTCCTCGTTTCTCCTCTGCAGAAGTAAGCAACCATTTGTTTTTTTTAAATATTTTATTTTTTTAGATTTTAGTCTTTCTAAATATGTATTTAAATGTGCCAATATGTCTTCTTGCTTATACTGATCATCGTGGTTTCGGATGTGCCAGGGTTTAAAGAACACCTGTATACAACAAAAGCAAGGTACAAAAATCTATAATAAAAAATAAAATTAAATAATGGTGATGGTGATGACCTTGTTCAGCAAGTTGTGTAAGATCGCATTTTATGAGCAGGAAGTATCAATCATGGCGATGAAAAGCCAGTAAATGTATTTTCAAATCCCGAATGGGAAGGTTTTCTATTGTGCAACTGACAAATAACGCGGAAAGAGATTTCCTCACTGGAAACGCGAAAAAAATACGAATTTCGAATTTTCAGTTTTTCGAATATCGTTATTGAACAATGATTTAAAAATAATTGAATTTGCGTTCTTACAATTTACTAAAATATTTCAATAAAATAAAAAATTTAAAATCATATTTTTTTTTCCACATCTGCCCCTAAGTGAAGCATGTATATTCGTGCCTCAAAGCTAAAGGCACGAATATACATGTTTTGTCACATGTATTCAGATTCTATTAATGTTTAAAACATTGGAGTCCTCCGGGATATCATTACTGAAATAGATTTTTCTAAAACACCAGTAGTGCAGTAATAATACGATTTTAAGACAGAATATTTTATATATTTAATAATAAGATTTTAAGAGTAATTTTAAGACTAAAAAAGCACGCATAATGATAAAAATGTAATTACTTTTTAATATTATTATAAAATACATAATTTACTGCCTTAGAGCGGGGAAGCTATCCCTAGTTAGGCAGTTTAGATGAACCAACAGCAAAAATAAAAAAATACATATGTTTACTTTTACTACTTAATTAATTTGTTGTATAAATAATCACTTGAAAATGGCTGTGATAAATATGTAAAAAAAAAATATAAAAAAATACCCCTGCTTTTAAAAATCTCACCGAGAATCGAACCCGGAACCTTCCGTGCGTGAATCAAGCGACTTGACCACTACACCACGGAGGCCGCCTATTAGATTATTATTATCATTCTTTTTATATTTCTTAACTCGGAAACCTTTCATATATGTCACCAATAGATAAATCCCATAATCATGCATGTAACACAGTTCATTTAAAAGTTATTAACTCAATCCGCTCTTCCAAAGGTTTGAGTTTACTGTTTACCATATTGATGTGCCATATAACTTCTCGGTTTTATCAAACGAGTGACAGCGGACTTCAAAAATATTAATACCATCAAAATTCTGTATTGCTTACTAGTTCGACCCCATCTAGAATACGCTTCTCCTATTTGGTCTCCATTCTACAGGACTCATATTGACCATATCGAGTCTGTCCAATACCGTTTTCTAAGAAAAGTGGCATGGTTGCTCGGATTACAAAGGGGTAATTATTCTTATTTTGAAATAGAGCAACCTCTTAATCTGTCTTCATTGGAGAGACGTAGAACTGAGATGGACCTTATATGCATTTTTAAAATACTTAATGCTTTAAGTGATGTCCCATCTCTGTTGCAATCAATTTCTTTTCATGTTCCCAACCGTGTCACCAGAAATCAAAATCTGCTATTTATAAAATCTTCTAAGAGCAACTTTGGTTTTCATGCCCCAATGTTCAGAATGTGTAGATTAGTCAATTCATCACACGACTTGAATTTTTTTGGGATAGATCTTCCGGCTTTTCGTAGATCTCTTCGCGACTAAACAGTGTGGGATGAAGTTGGATTGGCATGGTTTAGCTCAAAGTTTTTGGTCTTTTATTATTGTTTTAATAATAATAATAATATTTGCCTGATTTATAAAGCGCCATTTTTGTAAAAAATCACCTCAAGGGCGCTTTACAATTGTATATCTAAACTTACATTCTAACTAAACTTAAGTGATACATTATATTTCCAGATTTAAAATTGAGGGTATGATAGTTTAAAGAAGTGGGATTTTAGTTGGGATCTGAACTGACTGGGACTGTCGATGATTCGTAAGTTTGAAGGCAATTGGTTCCAGGCAGAGGGGCCGGCGGCGGCAAAAGCACGATTTCCAAATCTAGTGTTTGGGGAGCGCCGGATTTCAACAAGTTTTCCTCTTCCTGAATCAAATGCTTACCTAAGAGTAGATTTTCTTTGACATGTATTTTCCCCAATACAAAGGTACAAATAACATTATTTACAAAAAGTTAAATAAATTATTTACATTTAAGTCAAGATTGAAATGTCACTATCTAAATATTTAAATTGTTCCTTTATCCTTCTTCTTTCCTTCCCATCCCCTCTCCTCTCTTCATAGTATAGTGTTAATTTTTTTTTATAAATATATTTATTTTTGTTTATCTTCGCTTTTATTTTTTGTATAAAATTGTAAGATTCAATTTGTCCATGTATTTATAATTTTCTCAAACTGAACGGTTTGGGTAGGTAGGAAGAAATTGCCATAAGGCAAAATGCCCGCCCTTATATGTATATATATTGTATATGTATATAAAGTGTCAAATAAATAAATAAAATAAACTTTGTTACGTTGGTGTGAAAGATATTCGTTTTCCTGTAGATATTTTTTTTAACGTTTATGGCATTTTTTCGCTATGAAGCTCTACTTTAAATGTCAAGAGAAGTAATTGATGAAAACTTGTGACATCACAGGCGGAGTAATTTTAAAATTACACAACTTTATTAAATGATAGCAATGATAAAACGATGCGTAATTTTTTAATTTTTTAATTGGCTTAGTTTGATAGTCTGTTATAAATAAAAATATATCGATGGACTTCCTCATTATGTTTAAAGAACTTTATATTTAACATAATCCCTTATTATTCCAGTTGCCCTTTTATTAAACGCTGCCTTGCTAACAGGATCCTTGAACTTGTAGTTTTCTATGGTCTGATTTTCGAGAGTTTCTTCCATATCCATAAAATCCTTAGATTCGTTTAGTAAAAGGGGTAAAAACATTAGGGAAATAGCCAGTCCATACGGCAACATCTTTCTTAGTTGCCAATCATAAATTTCCCTTGGAAAGCATTCAGAAACTTCGCAACCAAATTCTTTGAGGCGGAGACCAAGAGATTCGTAGTAGAAGTCAGTTATTTCGCTGATGTGGTTGTTTCTGTAGTCTTCATCAGTGCAGGTGAAGAAGAAATGAAGTATGTCTATAATTGGAGATGCTCGAACTAAAGTCTGGTAATCAAGGAACAATATTTCTTCAGGTTCATCATTCTGCAATGAAATAAAAAAAATCAGAAAACAAACAGAAAAAACATTTTTGTGGATTATTATTTAACAATTTAAAAAAATTGTTAACGTACACAATCGGCTTTAATTTTGAATATTTTTTACTACGTCAACGAGATTTCTCATCTTCAAATCTAATTAATGAATTATTTAGTATTTGTTAGAACTCAACCAGTTTAATGTTTTCTAAACTCATCATCAGGAGTAAATATCGTTTACAGATTTGAGTCTACTGAACACTTTATTTTATTTTTACAAATATAAACATATAAAAATAATAATCAACAAAATGAAGAAATATGTTTGTTTAAACATAGGCAAAATGGTTAATGTTACACAAATTGTTAAGTGACCACTTAAACTAGCCGAAAACAGGTCATAAACCCTGTAAACGCCTAGACTTCTATATTCCCTTATTTTAGGTATTCTCCATCCTTGTTGTAATTTGTTAATTTTAATGACTCCCGAGGGGGTGAAATCCAGTCTTTTGTCTACAAAGATTTGCACAAACTGAAATATTGTAATAAATTAAACATGAAAGTAAACTTTGTGTTATTTTTATTATATTCTAGAATAAAATATGCCTTCAATAGTTGTTTACAAAAAGAAGTTAAAATATTTTAGTTCAAACCCATTTTAAAGTTTTTTTTTCTTTATCATTAAGAATAATATTTTGGCTGTTCTATTTAAGGTTTTTAACAAAATTTTACTGCCGTCAAATGGCGAATATGAATATATGTATGTGTTTTTGTTTGATGCTTATTTATATATGTATTTTTGTAAAAAAAACCCATTGTAAATGATGTAAACAGAGCATTCCGTTTTGTTAACATGAAAGATTAATAATGAATAAATTAAAAATGATAATATTATTTGCTGGAAGGAAATTGACAGGAGTGATAAGTGGCGATATGGTTCAGCGTGTCACGAGGCCAACTGTTTGGTCACTACAACTTTGGAAAAAATGGATGACTGGAAAGAAGATGTTGATAATCAGCTATGCCAAAAGGTAGAAATAAATTAAAAATCAATGTGGCATAAAATAACAATGTTAAACATTGTTTAATTTTTAAAAATCATCAATTAATTGTCATTCGCAAACAAACTGTCGTGCAGTTTAAACATGTTTTATCGGAATAATTATTTTGGCATAGCTTAGGCACATCATGAAAGCGTTTGATATACCTGAGATATACTTAATATTTGCTAAAATGATTTGGAGATAGACATCGTCATTCTTCTGCTCAGGGACATGAATATATATTATGACAACACTAGGAGTACTTTATTGTTTCATTGCTCCAGTACTTCTTCCAACCAACAAAACAATTCATTGATACCGAGACTGAATAGGCTAGGTTAGGTTACACTTATGGAACGGCTGCAGACATTCTGTCCAGTTCTCTACTATTTTATAAGTCCACAATATCAAGTTTATTTGTAGCTGCTCGTCAAACTATTTTTGACAATTCAATTCCATAAATTAAAAAAATACTTATTTGTTTATTTTTATTACCATATACTTGTTTTTTATTTTTTACTATTTTATCAAATTGCATTGTAGTATTGGCAAATACGCATTTCATAGATACATCTTTTTATTTCTTATTTTTTCGTGATAATATATGCTTGCTTGTTTATTAATTTAACTTAAAAATGTCTTTCTTGCTTACCGTAACACTTTATTTATTGTTTGCTTTACAGAATTTATTTCATAAGCTTATATCTTTGCATTTTTTGTTTATATGCTTACTGTTTTTTCTTGCATACCTTTGTTATTATTGTTTTTTTTTTTACTGTGTAAAACTTTTTATTATATCCTTTTTAACTAATTTCACATATTTTTTCTGTATATTCTGTGTTTATTATTTAGTATGTTAGCATGTATTTCATTTTTATTTTTTTTAAATGCCTTTTGGGCGTTAATGAACAAAATAAATAAATAACACGGACAAGAAATAATATTGCTGTCAATATTCCTCCCTTAAACGCAACATTTAGTCAAAGGTGTAAGGATTATTTCTCTGTTATTTTTAAAAATACTTTCGCTTTCTCATAAAATCTGGCTGAAGCAACTTAGCATAGAACAATAATAAAAATATTTTATTTGCATGTGAGCAATGTAAATAAAATTTTGAACACTTTACGGTCTTCCTTACAACAGGTTTCTCCTGTGAGGAGACTCATAAATTAAATTATTATAAATAAACATAATAAATTAAAGATTACAAATAAAAAGACATCTTACCTTGTACTTAAATAGTACATTGTTAATCCAAGCATCTCCGTGGCAAAAGACATCGTAAGGAACAAAATTCTTGTAATTCGTACTGTACTGCACAATATCAGAAAACTTTGACTGAAATCCTTTTAACTTTGATACACAGTAATCGTCTTCTATTTCTAATTCTGCTCTTGTTCTTGATAAGTTTATAAAGGGTTTTAATTGTTCGAACATTGGCCAGGCATCGATAAACTCGGCGAACTCTTTGTACAATATTGGGTGGTGCTTCTTTAATGCAAACGACAAACTGTGGTAGTGCGCCAGATTCTTGATGGCCATTTTGATGTGTGCATGGTCTAAGGTTTTCCTTCGATCAACAGCTTTGAAGTTCTTTTCGGCTATGTCTTCCATTATGATGTATTCCTGGAGGTATTCAGAGTCAGCCTTGTAGCATTTGATGAAGTGAAATGTATCTGTCTTTAAGTATTTTGTTTGTAGTGCGTCAAACGCTGGGATTATTTTATTGTATGTGAAAGCTTCGACGGTGAAGATTCTTTCTGTTGGGAGATGTTTTCTGATTACTTCGTTTTTGATTGCCACCTTGAACACTAGCGATTTTTTCACTTCTTCACGATTGTCTTTCTTCCCCGATATCTTCACCCTTTCAACAACTCCCAAAAAATTACTTCCTTCAGCCGCTACACTTGAGACACATAGATCACTAATAACAATAGACTCGCTTTTTATGTATTCTTCAATATACTTCCTAACGTTTTGGTCCGTGATTTTGTTTAATTCGTCGGAGTTCGCCATTTTTCGATCGAGTTTGATATCTCTCATTGCGACTGCTAATAAATAGCTGCATACTATCTTCCTTTTATAATTGATAAATGGTATTATCTACATCAGATAACAGTTTTTGCAAATCATCAATTTGTGTGAAACAAACAGAGACAAAGACGCTAAAATGAAAAATCGCTAAATAAATAGTTTTAATTGTACGCAAACTTCAACTAAAATTTGGCCAATATCAATTTAAAAGTGCCCACTTTAGAGGTGTTTTACGCTTCTATTAGAAATTATGCTCCTATCAAAAATCAGTATTATCCATTATTTTATTAGTAAAAATATAAATAATGTATAATGTTATGTCTTTGAATTTATTTATTTATTTACATACATAAGTTTATTGTACATTATTTGAGACAATAAGTCCCAACCCCATGGGACTAAAAGTCCTGGGTTGAGATGGGGCGAGCAATTATATGACACAGGCACATGAGTATATCACCACAAATATAGGATGAGAAACATAAAAACTAATTTTTAAAAATATACAAATAATTTTTTTTTTTTGTAAATTAAAAAAATAATAATAAAAAGTTGCTCAACTAAAAATATATTCTTTATCCTCTTGATTTGTATGAAATTATGCACAATTGCATTAAATTCATCATCATTCCATTTACCGCACCAAGCAAAAAACCTTTAAGATTATTAAAGTTACTAGTTCTTTGCTCGATGTATTATTATTGTGTTTTAAAAAAAATATTTTTATTGTTAATTTTTTTAAATCATTATTTTGATGCTGAAATTCCACTTGGCGATGCGCTTTGTAGCTGCAAGACTTTTTTGTGATGTTAGCTATTATTTTATATAAATCATATTGTGTAAATGTTATCATCTATCAAATATCTAAATTTAGTAAATGGGGTCTAGACTTTCAACCGTCCATGCGCTCAGAAGCTGCAAGACTTGTAATCTGACTTCTATTTTTTTTAATTTGTTTTTTATTTTGTTTTTTAAAATATCACTTAAACTCTTAACTTTATTGTCAAATAAAATATTTAAAAAAAATGTAAATAGGGGCTCGATTTCTTACTGTCCATGCGCTCTGTAGCTGCAAAACGTGCCGGGATATTTATGTATTGTACAGCGCCTTTGAGGTGATTTTCATGAAAATGACGCTATAAAAAATATCCAAACATATATATATATATAAATATATATAGCACATCTACCCTGCCAGGAATCGAACTCAGAATCTCATGAATGGTAGGCAAAAGCGTCAACCAGTACACAATGTGGCGGATTGATCTCCACTCGGTTTTTAACTAGATAAACTAGGGTAGTAGCATTGACTTGTAGGATTTACTTGAACTTTTTACTATGTAAATCATTATACAAAATTGTAGGACATGTAAATCTATTATAATACAGGCAATAATTAGCCAAGGCATTGTGTAATTATATCTTAAATTAGGAATATGTTTATGGAATAAAAATAAACCATAAAAAGGGAGTGTCCTAGAAAATTGGCGCGCCCAGATGTAGTAAAAAAGGGAATGGCCCCAGGGATCGAGGGTAATTATTTAAGCTTAGGTTTCTGAGAGAGACGGACAGTTCCAAACAAGAAGCCGTAAGAGAGAGACGAACGGAGATCACCCAAAGAAGAAATTCGAGACACCATCTGGAGATTCTAACAGTGATTCACCGCTTTATTTTTAACAAACTGTTCTTTGTTATAATAAAGTGCTTGATTTGAAAAAGTTCATCAGTTGTTTGACTTGAGAAGGAAAGGCGACCCCTGCACCTGAAAGTTCTGTCTGTGCTGGTTTTCAAGTACCACTGTTGGTTTGAGAATAAACAAGCTGCAACAAATAACTTCAGGTACATATGGATAAATAATGCAAATCTAATTGAAATGATTTTGTCGGATCAAATACGAGTCTGATTCTGATATACCAACCGTAATCTAATTCCATTGATTCATTGATTAACATTTCCTGCCTTCTCATGATGATTTTGTTTTTTCTATCTTATCTTGAATAAATAAAACGAAGATTTATGATAAATGTTCTCAATTAGGTACATCATAGAATTAAAAATAGTCCAGAAACCGCATACGCGCATCAAACAGAAGGCGACTAAACTACTCTTAGAAAAGTAGTTTTACGTTTTGACCCATTAGTTTCTTTGTAGACGTCGCTCAGTACGCAAATCCCGATTAAAATTCAACTATGCCGTGTTGTGTCGTTTCAGAGTGTAGAAATACTGCTGGGATCTGAAAAAAACAGGATGAAATTTCATTTTATGTGTAATTTGCAAATGTATGTGTAAGTAGCAAACGCATTACTTTAAAATTGAATTATTTTTCCATCTGTCATATTGTCGAAGAAAACAAAATGGACATAAGTGTTGCCAGGGTAGTAATTTTTTTACCCTACTTTGCTCATATAATGTGAGAACTAATAAAAATTGGACCTCGGATTAAACAACGCCGTGGTGGAAATTTGACTGAAATTATCTTTGAAACATCAAATATTTTTTTACATGATATAAAAATATCCGTTTTATGTTAAATAAAATTTGTTTTACATTTCAAGTTCAAAGTTAATTAATGCAATTACTCTTATTAAATGACCCTTTACTTATCTACTCTGTTGTGTCAATCAATGTTTTCGCTTGCACAATAAAATTTTAGAGAAATTAACAGATTGCCTTTTTTTTTTAACCTTACATTTGTGTTATGATTATATTTTTTCCCATCGTGCAACATTACGCGACGACTACATGAATGCGCGCGGTGTAAGCGGGGCAAAGTAAGGGGATTTTTGGACACAGTCCGATGTATTCAAATATGATTCTACGCTCTTTCTGGACTATTTTTAATTTTATGAGGTACATATTTTAAAAGTGATTTGTCACATGAAAAAAGAGCTGAAAAAAGAGCTGAAAAAAAAGAAAAACTTTTCCAAAAATTACAATAGAGATGTAAGACATTTAAGAGAAAGGGGATTTTCTAATGAGTCGGGAGAGGTTCGCAGGTATCGGTCATTCCTGATTATGCTGCAAACTGTGTCTCTGTATTAAATTTATGTATAATGTTGTTATTATTAGTTTCAATGTTAATTTGTTTCAGTCAAATGAAGTTTCGTCTTTTGTCGTGATGCACGATTTCAAATAAATACAATACGTTACAAATGTCAATATAATCTATAAAGCCTCTGTGGTTCCAACAATGTTAAATAATGCTTAGCTAAGTCCTTCTCGTAAGCTCCGTGGCGTAATAAAAACGGAAAAAATGCAGTAAAAAGGCAAAGAATCAATTTTACCATGAGGCACAAACCAAAAAATGGTGGTCACTTAAACCAGCGAGTCATATGTTCTTAATCCAATCATATGGAGTTAAGGACTGGATTTTCCTTAGTGGGAGGGATTTGAGTAGGAAAATTCCTTGATGATTTTCCAAATGGTTGAGTTTACTGTTTACCATATTGATGTGCCATATTCTTCTTCTTCTTCTTCGGCAGCCTTATTCTCTCCAGTGCTGGATAAAGGCCTCTTCCAAACGTCTCCATTCCTTCCTATCACCCGCTTTCATCATCCACGTTTTACCGGCAATAGAGGCAATGTCGTCGCCCATCTTTTCTGTGGCCCTCCAACACTTCTTTTGTTTGCCCATGGTCTTCACTTTATTATTCTGGGTGTCCACCTGCCATCATTTTGTCTCGCCAAGTGCCCTGCCCACTGCCATTTCAATTTCGCTGCATGATCCATGATATCCACGACTCCAGTTTGGCACCTTATTTATTTATTTCTTATTCTGTCTCTTAGACATACACCGAGCATCTGTCTTTCCATGGATCGTTGCGTGCATTTTAATTTCTGGCTACTTTTTTGTGTTATAGACATGGTTTTTAGTCCATATGTTGTCACCGGCAATATGCACGATTCGTGTACTCGTCTTTTCAAGCATAAAGGGACTTGTTTATTTTGAAAAATAAATTGAAGTTTGCCGAAAGCAGCCCAACATAGCCCCATTCTTCTTGGTAACTCCGCTATCTGGTTATCTTTACCAAGTTTGACTTTGTGTCCTAGATAAATGTATTCATCAACCACTTCGATTTTATTATCGTTAATGAAAATGTCTCGTCCTGTTGGACTCATAATCTTTGTTTTATGAATATTCATTGATGTGCCATAGATATGTTTTTAAAAATATTTTTACAATTATTGTTTATGTTTCTAATCCTATATTTGTGGTGATATACTCATGTGTCTTTGTCATATAATTACTCGTCCCATCTCAACACGGGATTTCTAGTCCCATGGAGTTGAGACTTATGTCTCGAATAATGTACAATAACCTTATCTATATAAATAAATAGATAAATGAATAAATAAACCTCTGTTGTAATGTGTTAATCTTAATGAAGGTTCTAAAAGGTGAAATCCAGTATTTTATCTACAAATATTTGAAAAAACACAAAGTATTATAATAAAACCATCAGGTCAAAGAAGAAGTTTAAAAATTGAAAATATGTTTTCAGGCGTTGCCTAGTATGTGAAACAATTAAATCAGATGAATATCTTCACAACAATAAAGGTCTCAGCTCTTGAACTTCACTAAAAACAACAGATGGAAGAATTGAAGAAATGTGGACATTCAAACATAGGCGAAATGGTGAACGTTACACAGTGTGTTCCAGTGGTCACTTAAACCAACCAGTAACGGGTCATACACCCATCCTTTTGTTGTAACACAATTTAATAATATGTATGATTTTTATTTAGAAACTTTGCTGGTCCGTCTTTAAACTGTATTTAAAAAAATAAAAATATTATATCATTATCGACTGTTTGTTTTTTTTTAATAAATAAATAAATAAGCCCTGTAAATGCCTAGACTTTCATATTATTTTCTCTAAAATGTTCAGCATTCCTGTTGTGATTTGTTTATAAAAAAAAACTCGTTTTAGCTTCACAAAACAACACGTAAATTAAAATATTAAAATATAGTTGCATGCAGCAAAAAGGCAAACTTCGTGATTTTGAAAATTTTCGACTAAATTTCAGTGCTACAGAGAATCATCTACCACAAAAAAACCAAGTCCACTTACATTTAAAAGTTTTTTACGAAATTTATAATTGTGTGTTGATCAAGTCAGTTTATGGAAATATTGACAAAATCAAAACATTTCTAGCTAATGCTTTGAACTATATAGAGCAAAATAAACTTAAAATCAAAAGCGTACTCAATGATAAACCCATGAGTCCGTGTTTATGTAAAACTTCAACCTTGAATCGTCAACAAATTGTGAAATTGTCTAAACAACTTTTGTTGAAAATTGTCAATTAATTTGATTTTGCAAGGAATGTTGAAAAAAGACAACGGCTGCTGAATATTCCGGTGATAACTGTCAACTATCGGATTTATGGCTGGCCGGGTCGCATACTCCGGATGCCTTCCTCAGCCTTACCATGGTTGCTTAAATGTAACAAAAATAAAACTCTTTGTGTGTTTACGCCAACCGCGAGCTTAGTAATAATACAAAAGCATTCAAAATTACACATCATCGGGTGAAAATACAAACCAAACCAAAATAACCATACAAAATAGTACTAAGGAATATTGAAAGCAGAGAAAAAGAACTATGGAATACAATGTTTTTAATTTAACATATTACAACAGAGATGAAGAACATTCAAGAGAAGGTAATATAGAAGTCTAGAAGTCAAAATGATGGCTGGTGGACACCCAGAATAATAAAGTGGAGACCATGGGCAAACAAAAGAAGTGTTGGAAGGCCACAGAAAAGATGGGTCGACGACTTTGCCTCTATTGCCGGTAAAACGTGGATGATGAAAGCGGGTGATAGGAAGGAATGGATACGTTTGGAAGAGGCCGCCATCCGCCATCCAGCAGTGGACAGAATAAGGCTGCAGAAGAAGAATATGAAAGTCTAGGCATCTACAGGGCTTATGACCTGTCATTGGCTGGTTTAAGTGGCCACTTTACACACTGTGTAACATTCACCATTTTGCCCATAATTGAACATATATATTCTCTCAATTCTTTCATCTGTTGATGTTTGTGGAGTTAAAGAGCTGAAACCTTTATTTATGCGGTAGATGTCTAGACTTCTATATTACCTTCTCTTAAATATTCTTCATCTCTATTGTAATATATTATATTTAACAGCTCCCCAGAGAGTTGAATTCAGTCCTTGTCTACAAAAATTTGGACAAACTCAAAATATTGTTGATAAATCCACCTAGTCCATGAAAAAGTATAGAAATTGAAAAAATAAAATTTTCAGACGTTGCCTAGTATGTTGGTGAAATAATTCAATTAGATGAATCTCACCCGCTTTAATAAAGGTTCCAGCTCTTTAACTTCATAAACATCAACAGATGAAAGAATTGAAGGAATAAAGATGTGTTTAAATATGGGCAGAATGGTGAATGTTACACAGGGTGTAAAGTGGCCACTTAAACCAGCCAATGACAGGTCATAAGCCCTGTAGATGCCTAGACTTCTATATTACCTTCTCTTAAATGTTCTTCATCTCTGTTGTAATATGTTAATGTTAACAGCTCCCTAAAGAGTTGAATCTAGTCCTTGTCTACAAAAATTTGGACAAACTCAAAATATTGTTGATAAATCCACCTGGTCCATGAAGAAGTATAGAAATTGAAAAAATAAAATTTTCAGGCGTTGCCTAGTATGTAGATGAAATAATTCAATTAGATACATCTCACCGCATAAATAAAGGTTTTTAGCTCTTTAACTTCACAAACATCAACAGATGAAAGAATTGAAGGAATATATATATATAGATGTTCAAATATGGGCTGAATGGTGAATGTTACACAGTGTGTAAAGTGGCCACTTAAACCAGCTATTGACAGGTCATAAGCCCTGTAGATGCCTAGAGTTCTATATTATCTCCTCTTAAATGTTCTTCATCTCTGTTGTAATATGTTAATACAAACAACTCCCCAGGGAATCCAGTCCGTGTCTAAAAAAATTCGGACAAACTCAAAATATTGTTGTAATTAATTTAAGTATTTCCGGAAAGATATTTAAGGGAGGTAACTTATTCCAAATTCAGGCAATTTGAATAAAAAAGGAATTGCCAAAGAATGATGTGAAACGGTTCTCTTCTGAACAGAACGAAAAAAAAGACCATGATCAGAAATGTCAATGAAATTTTCAGAAAGATATTAAGGTACGTATGGATTATGAAGCATGCTATAAAGAAGTGACAGAGATTGAAAGTTTATACGCTGATTAAAACGAAGCCACTTAAGTTCAGTGCGAAAGAGTAATAGAGTTTATGAGCCAATCGTGGTACTCGTAGATTATTTTTTAAGTACCGTCGGGGAAAACGCCATAAACGATAAATAAAAAATACATAATGTTTTCACGAGCAGTTACAGGTATAAATTTTCCCGAAATGGACTCAAAACACTTGAAGTATTTGTTTTATGGCGTTTGTTTCGTTTTGGTTTTTAACTATGTAGAAAGCGACCGTGAGTTCAAATTTATTTTTTATTGTGGTATCGTCAAGTCAATGTCAAAATCATGAATCTATTGGGACTTGAATCCATCACTTGCGATTACTTTCTTCCATCTTTTTACTATCTTGAAAGAACCCATATTTTGAGGTTATCCACGAATCGGGCAATTTTTCGGCATCTTCATAAGAATGGAAGAGTCATCGATCGGAACAAATGTTAATCGGAAGGAGCAATGTCTGGTGAATATAGTGAGGTAGGATTTGCCATTTGAGGGTTTTCAAGTTTGTTTTGACTGGCCTTGCAACATGTGACCGAGCGTTGTCAGTTGGTCTGGGTGTTGTGGTGAATTTTTCACTAACTCCTTTCATATCCCATCTTTCCCACTTGCTGACAAGTCTCTAAAATAGAAGCTTAGCGAGTTATTCCTTTAAAAAAAATACGAGTTGTGGTGCAATGTGCAATAATACAAAAAAATGTACTTGTTTAATTATTTAAATGTATTTTTTTTCAATTTACAGATGAAAATACTCGTGCACTGTCACAGGATGAGATTCAAAGTGAGTTTTTTAATACTTTCTGATAAGAAATAGTGCCACAGAATTATAATAGTCCGGAAACCGCTTACGTACATCGAACTGAAGCCAACTACGTTTTACGTTTTGGACTCTGTAGACGTCGCTTAGTTTGAAACTGCCGATTTAAATTTAACTACGCCGTGTTGTGTCGTTTTTAAGTTTCAAAATTCTGCTGGAATTAAAAGCGAATAGGGTGGGATTACATTTCACGTGTAAGTAGCGAATTCTCAAATAACATTATTTAAGAATTCGCTTATTTTACCGTCTGTCAGATTGTTGAATAAAACAAGGCCGACATTTTGTTAGTATTGCCAGGATAGTAAAAAATTTTACTCAGCTATCTTTTAATGAGCCTTAGTTTATTGAGCTATATTAATTTGACTTAAATACTAAATGATTATTTTGAATATTTTTTTTTCGTTTGCCTAATAAAAGGACCTGATTATTTTTTATAGTCCACTCAATTAACAGTTAACAATCAATAAACAATTAATGTTGGCAAAAAAAAAAAAATGGATAACATTTGACCGCTTCGATTACTGCGAATTTTCTCCTAAATTAAAGGGTATTGACATTGAATAGGTGGACACATTTAAATACCTCGGCAGCATTCTAACAGAGACCCTCGACCCAGATATAGAAATTAAATGCAGAATTGAGACAGCAAGAGCTGCTTTTAATAAAATTAAATCTCTCTTCTGCAATGCTAATCTCAACTTGAAAATACGGCAAATATTGATAAAATGTTAGGTGGTCTGTATTGTTGTATGGCTGTGAGACTTGGACTCTGAAAGTGAACACTATGAATAGACTGGAAGTTTTTGAGATGTGGTTGCATCGCAGAATGCTTAAGATTATCTTAGACATACCAGATAACGAACTCAAAAGTTTTAAGTCGAGCTAGAACGAACAGAGAACTCTTAACCACCATAAAAGTTCGTAAAATTTCATATGTGGGGTATATAATGCGTGGAGAAAAGTACCAATTGCTTCATTTAATTTTGGAAGGCAAGATTGAGGGGCCACAGAGGGGCTGGAAGAAGACAAATGTCCTGGCTGCGAAATATACGAGACTGGACTGGCTTCAGGACTGTGGAGCAGATTTTCCGGACAGCACAGGACAGGGAGACTTTTGCCAACATTGGGGATACCTGACCGGGCCTAAGAAAAGAAGTCCACCCAATAAAATATTCATTAAAATATAGGCGTATACTTTTTTGATCACTCTCATGATTTTGATTCGGAGGTTATATAACGATCTTAAAATCTTTTGATGAAATGTTAGAATTGTATCTGTAAATAATAAAATATAAATATATCAATGTGAATTGTATTTTTTTATCATTTCAGGTGACTTGTGCTATAAGTGGAGACACAGGCGATGGCCATTTTGGGCAGCTCCGGAGTACAAAAAGTTCCTAAAAGAGTATCGTAAGAAATTCTTTTATGAAGATGGAAAGCAACTATCCAATAGCGAAATTTACGACAAATGCAAAGTATACCCCAGCGGGATATTGAATCCAACTGATAACTCCACTCACTGTAAGAGCAATCAATCTGTAGTGTTTAATGTGTAAAAATCTTAGGACACAAACACCATCTGTTGGTAAAATATCGATGCACTGTGGAGCCAAATTCAAAGTTCACGATAAAAAGTAAAAAGTGTAAAGTTTTTTAACACTTTGTATCCCGGAGACGTGTAAACACGTGATTATATAACCACGCGTTGTGTCCCGGTCCCGTGTTTTCACGTGAATTACCAACTTTTCAAAAAAGTGCATTTCATTGACATCTAGTGACTTTTATCAGTACTTTTTCGCTGCTGGTAAATTAAGCGAAAACACGGGACCGGGACACAGCGCGTGGTTATTAAAATCATGTGTTTACACGGCTTCGGGATACAAAGCACAAAAAGAGAGTGAGACGCTGTAGGTATATGTGCGAACATTGCAATGTGGCTCTCCATAAAAGCTTATGTTGGCAAAACAATTCATACAAAAATAGCTTATTAATTTGTTTTAAATAAATATGAGAAGTTAGAATTGATACAACCTTATATTTATTTATAATTATGACACGTTTAAGAAACCCTTCACAAGGCATGAAAATTCAGAAAAAAACATCGGCAGAATGGTGACTGTTACACAGTGTGTAAAGTGGCCACTTAAACCAGCCAATGACAGGTCATAAGCCTTGAAAATGCCTAGACTTCCATATTCCCTTCCCAAAAATATTTTCCCTCTCTGTTGAAATAAATTTAAAAATGAATAACTCCCTAGGGAGGAAATCCAGCCAGTCTGCAAGCATTTGGACACACTCAAACATGTTGAATATATTATTTGATCAAAAAACCTTGTATTTTTCGTACTTTGTTCGTACATAGAAGCTTTATTTTTCGTTTTTTTTTTAAAACAGTTTTTTATGGATTTTCTCAAAATGTTCACAGAGTCGCAACGACGATATATATATATATATTATTTTTTTATAAACATATGCGGCAAATTGCCTCCTACAAGACTTATAATATAAACAAATTTGGTTTAATATATTTTTTTAAACAAACATTACTTTATACTTAAGATTTAGGTACAAAAATTAAACCTTAAAATTATATAACACAATCAGAAAAAGTTTAAAACTATTAAAAATTAAAGTAAAAACCTAATTAAATAATAAAATATTTAAAAGGATAAATATAACAAGAAAATAAGCACTATTCCATATAACAATTATACTAAAACTTATCATAAAAGAAATCAAACACTGATTTGAGTCTAATGAAGTCATGTTTTTCTTCTTTGGTCTCAATCCTGGGATTGGCTGGCAGCAATTAT
Source organism: Micrasema longulum (assembly GCF_059751315.1). NCBI lineage: Eukaryota > Metazoa > Arthropoda > Insecta > Trichoptera > Brachycentridae > Micrasema > Micrasema longulum. The sequence continues at coordinate 470,635 of NW_028277449.1, forward strand.
TTTTATCCTTCTCCTCCATTCCTCCCTGTCTTGTGCGGCTCTTTTAAAGTCAACATATGATGAGCAGCGTGGCATATACATAGCCGATCCATCTCGCTCGCCTTTCGGACAAGGTCCTGAGCAAGTGCCTTCCACCTTCGATTCTTGGAGAACCTCCTCATTTGTAATGTGGTCTCTCCAGGAAATTCCTAGTAGTCTTCTATAGGACCACATCTCAAAAGCCTCTAGTCTCCATTTATCTCTTTCGGAAAGGCACCATGTCTCGCAGACATACATCAAGATACTCCATACATAGGTCTTGATTAGGAGTGTTCTTAGTTTTAAGTCTATATTATTTGATTTAATTATTTTTGACCTTTTATTAAATTCAAGTCTAGCTTGATGTATACGGCTGTCGACCTCGCTCTTGGACCGAACGTCCCACGTTATTTTGCTCCCGAGGTAGACAAACTCCTTGGTATTCTTAAGTCATGTTAAATAGACTCAAATCAGTGTTTGATTTCTTTTATTATTAGTCTTAGTTTAAATATGGAGTTCTACAAAATAAACACCAAATTAATCAATAAATTTACCATTCACCATCTTTGAAAAAGTTCAATAGGTTTGATCTATAAGATCAATATTGTACACCGATTATATTTGATACGTGGGAATAACTATTGCCGACTTCCTGGAGTCTATTTAATACAGCATTACAAGTAAACACATTGATTTTTACTATTATGATTATTTTTATATATTTTTAGATAATGTTTGCTACTATGCGAAGTTCGGTTTCTGGTTCACGGTGTGTAAGACAGAAAGTGAGGGTAAAGAGAGACAAAGATTGCTCTTCAAATACTTGGCTTTCGACGGGCAGAAAATAGATGCTCGTCATGCAATGATGCTGTGTTGTAATTTTAAGGACTTGACATGTGATAATTGCTTACAATTAAAAGGTAATTTTCTTTCGATATATTTATGTTTTTTTTTGTGTACATCTTTTGAGACTTAATAAAGTCCCTCGTTATCCTGAAAAAAACCACTGAGGCTTAGATTAATGTTTTTTAAATATTTTATTTGAGGTTTTATTTACAAACCTACATTATTTAGCCAAATATTTTTTTCATATTATAAATATAATCATTAAGAGTAGAATATCAATTCATATTCTACTCGTAATGATTATATTTTTGACAGCTTATTTAAAGGTTGTCTGAGTCTTTTGTTTAGTTTTGTCTGGTAGTTTATTGCATTATTTAAGTCCCTGGTTTATTAGTCTCAACTGTCCTTGTCACGTTTTAGAAAGTTGTATAATATGATATTTTTCTGATATTCTCGTATTGTGTCCATGTTTACTACAACTTTTTTCAAGTTTTAGTTTTTCATCTACAATTACAGCAGTGGCTAATTTATGAAAAAAATTAAGGATTCTAGTTGAAAGAGTTCAGTTACATTGAATTATTAAGTTTGTTTAAAGGGTTCTTTAGTTGCTGTTAGATAAGGACCCTTGCTGTTTATAATATATATAAACGAATTGTGCAATTTAAATATTAACGCTCGTATAATCACCTTTGCAGACGATACAGTTCTTGTATTTGAAGGTGATAATTGGGAGGAAACACACGTTAAGGCCGAAACAGGAATGAATATTCTTAAAAACTGGCTCAAAGATAATTTGCTGACACTAAACTCAAAGAAAACCAAATACGTAAAATTCAGCCCAAATATAAAAGGCCTACCAAGAATAGAATTAAGGATAAAAATTCATAATACAAATTGTAACACGCTCACCAGCTGTAATTGCTACCATCTGGAATGTGTACAAGACATCAAATATTTAGGAATCTTTATTGACGCACACCTTAACTGGAGAAAACACATTAACTATTTAGTGGGTAGAGTTAGGAAACTAATCTATATCTTTATAACACTGCGTAACATATTGTCCATTGTAGATATTAAAAGTATATACTATGGTTTGTGCAACTCTGTTTTGGCCTATGGATGTATTTGTTGGGGAGGAGCTGCCAAGACTATTCTTGATCCATTGGTTAAGGTACATAAATCAATATTGAGGATAATATTGCGAAAACCGCACAATCATCCGAGTGAAGGCCTTTTCAAATCCTTAGACGTCCTTGGCTTAAGGCAAATCTACATGAGGAAAGTAATACTAGACATCCACAAAAATAGGAGCACTCAGGTGATTGTGAGTCATGCGCACTCAACCAGGAGTACAGTAAGAAACGATTTGGTGATTCCAATAGCACGTACAGCGGTATTCCAAAAATCGTTTCTATATAACGGACCTAAACTATACAACCTGATACCGTCTTTTTGGAAATCTGATAAACCATCAGTTTTGAAAAGAAATTTAAAAATTTGGTTGACAGACATTGGAAGTAAGGAATCGGAAAATTTATTAAAGATAGTAATCTAAATATTATGCTACCCCATTGAATCATATATAAATTTATTGTATTTTTGCATGTGCATATATATCGTGTATGAATGTGTGTATATATATATATGTATATGTATGTATATGTGTGTATATATGTATGTATGTGTATATGTATGTACGAAGTATGTATGCTTTATATTTGTGTATTTAATTGTATTTTTACATTTAATGTAAACTTAATTTTTTTTTCTTTTCTTCTCTTTTGGGCTATAACTGTTTTTTTTTTTATTTCTTCAATATCGTTTTTTTATTTATAGGAAAAATATTCGTAAACCATATTTGCCGCAACAAATCGGTTTCTTAGAACAGGCATTTGCCCATATAGGAACCGATTGCAACATTAGGCGTATTAATATTTCTGGCTTGCCGACCCTTCATATACTGAGCCTACTCCTAGTACTAGCAGAATTTTGCCAGAGTGTTTTTTGTGCCATTTTGTAACATTGTATGTATAAACTAATAAATAAATAAATAAATAAATAAATAAATAAAGGGAGATCATATACTAACTTTAATATTTAATTTTGCTTTCTGTCTTTGTAGTCCGTTCAAGTAATTTTGAATTCCTGTGTCCCTTAATTGTTGCATATAACTTATTTTAGTTTTGACGTAAGCTTCATAAAATTAGATTTTTATCCGTTTTTGGAACAAAGTTTTTGATTTTTTTTTAAATATACGATAATGTTCCCTGTCGTCGTATTGAATGTAAGCTTTGCAATATTTTAAAATAATATTATAAGCCTTTCTTTTGTATTATCGCTTGATAAATGATATGATTTCATATGTTTAGTACTTGACACCAGTTTATTAATATTTTTTTATTTATAAATGATAATGTTTTTTTCAAATATGTAAGTATTATTTTATTTTTCAGCTGAGTTATGCCATTTTACTGCTCAAGGAAGATGGAAAGGACCTCCGCCAGAAAGGAAATACATAGAAAACTTCTTTTATGCGGGTTATCAACGTATCGATTGGAAAGAAATTTGGAATAAATGTGAAAAGAATTTACATAAAAAAAAATATGCTGCGGAAAGCGTTCATTACCCAATTTTGACAAGATTGATGTTTCCATCAATTAAAACAAATAGTAAAAAATATACCAAATCCAAATTAAAGCCTTCGCAAGGTGTTATATATAACTTAGATAATCTTAACCATTCCATAAATGTTTCCGAATCGGAAGATTCAGTAAATCCTAGTTTAATTAAAAAAATAATTGACCAGATTTTAAAACTATATAAGTCTTTTAAAAATAAAGATCCGCAAAAATCAAAACTGAAACCTGATTTTGTATATGAATCGATGAAGAATGATATTTCTGTCAACAAGGAATCTCACAAACATAAACACTTTCATTTTCATCTTGGCGGTTACGAGAATGATTCAAAATCTAGAAATACTCGCCGCTTTAAAGAAAAAGGAAATGATGATAATCTATCTCCAAAAGATAGCTTATGTACAGATACATTGAAAACAAAAAAAAACAATCCAGATACAAAGTGTTTAACGTTTGAAATTTCAACGGATGGAACAATTGAGAATTTAACAGGTTCTGAAACTTTTTTAACAGATCGTACAGAAAGAACACAAACAGAATCTTTGGAGTCTTCAACACCAGTAGATACTACTCAGGCTTCAGAAGAAACTTCTGAATCTTCATCTGATGTTTCAGTAACCGAAACAACTCAGGTAGATTTTTCAGACATTTACACGTCTGAAAAAACTAGGGAAGATACTTCTAATGCGGAAATAACCGAAAGCCTTTTAGAATCATCTTTTTCAACAGAGAGTGTATTAGATTCTTCATTTTTAACAGAAACTGTTTCACTAGATTGTTCCACACCAACAGAAAACTCATTTTCTTCAGATTTTTTAGACATTAACATACCTAAACAAACCACAATAACTTTTGAAGATACCTCTGATGCAGAAATAACGGAAAGTGTTTCAGATTCTTCATTTTCAACAGAAACTGCTTCATCAGATTGTTTCACGCCAACAGAAAACCCATTTTATTCAGATTATTTAGGTTTTAACACACCTGAAAAAACTACAGTAACTTTCGAAGATACCTCTGATGCGGAAACAACCGAAAATGTTTCAGATTCTTCATTTTCAACGGAAACTGCTTCATCAGATTGTTCTACGCTAACAGAAAACTCGTCGTCACAAGATACAACGACAACATCGGAAAATACACCTGATCTAAAAACTACCGGGTGTGTTTCTGAAACACCCGACGAAAAAAATACGGAATGTATATCTGAAACTCCTCTTTATTCAGAATTGGCGACATCATCAAATTACGCATCGGAAAGTTCAATATTAAAAGATACTAAAACACCTTTGAAAGAAAGCTCAGTATCAGAATGTAAAGATTCTATGACAATAATTGAATATCAGCATGACTCTAATGATGATATTTTGGAGGATTATGAAATAAATTCAAAATTGGATACAAAAGATACAAGAACTTCTTTATTCGCGTCTAAAACAAAGAAAAAAATGAATTCGGAGGACGTGAGTGTTAGGTTTGATTTAAAAGAATCAGATGAATCAAATAACACATTTTATGATTTTCCAATGACTTATGTACCAAAAAAACCTCGATCAGTGACCAATTTATTTCCAGAGGCTAAATCATTCAGCTACAACACTAATCCTGACAGAGAAACAAATTTGGAATTCAAAATAAAAAAAACTCGAAAAACGACAGTATCAAGAAATACCAACGATGGAATAGTAGATAAAGTCTCGCCCTTTTTTAATATTGCAGCTATACATTACACAACAATTATTAACGAAAGGTTTGTTGCAACAACTTCACATGTTGTACCGGATGAAGATGATTTCTTTGATAATGATTTTGACGATGAGGATGATTACAGTGATGAATATGAAAATATTGAATTTTCAAGAAACAAATTAAACAATTCGACTATAAATGAAGGAATAGAGAATAATGTATTCGTAAGGAAATCCAGTGAAGAATAATAACCGACTGACAAATTTACACATATTTATAAATTAACGGAATTTTTTTTTCTTAAAAAAAAATATTTTTTTCAATAAACTTATGCCTAAACTTACCCGTAATAAATATGTCATTTTATTTAATTATATTAGAACACGTTATGTTGTAATTAAATAGGTATGTTGAATAAATTTATTTTATTTCAAGGAGTTTTAAATCCCTGTTAATCATTCATCAGTTGAAACATTGAATATTTAATGATACAATTCACCATTTTAGAAAGTCCTGTCATGCCAACTTTTTGAGACTCAAGACAATTAATCCGTTTATCTCCAATAACTTTGTACTTTATTTTCTGGAAATGGAGGGTGCTGTGAAAACCAGTTTGTTAATTTTGGAGATCGTCATTGTCACGGGTGATTCGTGTAGGCCTCATGTCTACATGTTGTTCAGTGATAGCAAAAGAAACGTCTCAGAATGTTTCAGCAGCTTTACAAAAGTTATATAAATATACCGCGCCCATTATACACAGAGCAAGTGTGTTGTCAGTAATTCCTCATCCACGAGTGAGACCGACAGTGCTTTTCATTGTCCTCACAAGCGTCTGCTCGATCATATCAGACCAAAATCATTACCAAAATTTGTTAGAGCGTATTATTGTAAAGTATCCATATTTTGTAAATTGCTCAAACTCTGCAGCATTAATCTTATCTTAAAAGATTAAAAGCACTGCATATCTTGGAGACAAAGATAAGCTGATTTTGCATAGTTAAAATGGCCGCTGGCGTAGAAGTACGGCAACAACGATTTTTGAACGGTTTTAAGGTGCAGCTTCCAATTGCCCATTCTCTCTACTTCAACGAATTTTTTCGCAAGAGTTACCATTGGAAAATATTGTAACCATAGCTGCGCTGTAGGTCCATTATTTCCAAGTTTATTGAGTGCTGATTGAAACATTTTTGCAATCAAAATGCTTTTGTATTCGAATGCCTGAAGGACTGACGATTTATTGATATAAAAAATGTTGTCTTCTATCGGTTTGCGATCATCTTCCGAAAACTCAATCGACTCGAAAATGAGAGAAGCCAAGCAAAGTGAGTTAATAGATGAGCCCCGTAAGTCATCATTTTATAGATTTAATTCTAGGCATATGATGTTCCAAAGTTCTTTTAAAACACTTCCGGCCATGATATAGCATATATAGCCCATAAGAGACATCAATAATTAAAAGCCTCTTAATCTTACAACTATATTACAAATATCAGAGTTTTCAGTGCTTGATTAAATGATGTCTATACCTTTAAGATAAAGAGACTGGTCAATTCAAGATGCAGGTGTTTTGATTTGATTCTTTGCATTTTTTTACGGCTAAAAGAAGCTAAAAGAAGAAGGCTTTATATCGTGACATAGCTACTCGGCGGGGCGTTAGTAAAAAAGCATGCATACAATTTTAGACTTAATAAAAGGCATCTTTTTTGCCACCTCCTCCATGAAGACATTCTTCCAGGTATAAAAGGAAGGTTCGCCCTTCTCCATAAAGCCATAATTTTACGTTGACAATTCAATCTCATCAGTAGGTGGATATACTGTTTCGAAATCAGCTACTTTTGCAGAATTATATTGCTACCATTAATATTGCTACTATTGCGCCCTCAGAAGACTATCGCCAGACAGCACTATCGTTTACCCCACGTCAACCCCTCTTCCTCTAAGGAAAACTAATACCGTTAAATTAGCTCATGATTGTCATCAAAGACCTCTAGTCCGGTGCAGCAGGAGCCGCAGGTATAATGAAAAAGAAAACTGTGTTAAGGCTCTTCCGCCGCATCCCAGCACGTGCCCAAGCCAGAAGCAGCTGCATCCGTTCTCGGACTTCAATATTTATTTATTTATTTAACTTTTTGTACATAATGTTATTTGTACATTGGCGGGCTTATTGCCAAATGGCAATTTCTTCCAACCAACCAATGAAATAAAAGTTTTATTTTTATAATTCAAGTTACAGAATATATTCAATGGAACAAAAAGATTGAACAGCTAAAGATATATAAAAATAGAAATAAACGTAATAAATTACCTTAAATCAAAACTATTACTCAATGGGAAAAGGGAAAAAAGAGGAAAGAGGAAAGGAGGAGAGATTAAGGAAGAGAAAGGAGATGTTTCTTCAGACGTGATTTAAACAGAGATAATGTAGTAACATCTTTGATGGTGGATGGGAGATGATTCCACAGTCGAGCCGCATGGACACTATATGAGTTAGAGAAGAAAGAGGAATTGTGGAAGGGTATTAAGAGAGTGCCTTGAGAACTAAAACGAAGAGGTAAACCATGAACTGATAAGCGTTGAAATTTTTCACGCAGGTATATAGGAGCGTTAGGACTAAGAAGTACATTGAACAGAAGTGAGAGGGAATATTAGTCATGAAATCGAACCATCTTGTATCTAATATTAAAAAAACGTAATATTTCTCTATTATTGTTATTTGGTCCTGTCTGTGCGCATTTATACGGGGTCAATGCGGCCGTCAGGACAAGATTTGTAGCACATAATCTGAGTCTATTTCGCTTTTTCTTTCTTTAGACTATGATGATGATAACTGAATTTTCCGTACGTAAATACAATCTATAATACAACAAACTGTCACTACAGTCACATTAAAAATTACCAGATTGTTTTTATTGAGTTTTCGTGCTGCAGACCGATATAAATTAATAATTGAAATGTAGACATGACATAAATTTGTTATTAGATGCGATATGAATAATTGTACTGTTCACGATATTTGTTGCATTCTTACTTATTTTTGCTGAAGATGAAAGAAAAATCATCAAAATTATTTATTTGTTTGATTGTGGTGTTGTTGGTAGTGATTAAATGTGGTACCGGGTTTGAAGGTAAAAACTGATAATTCAAAAAAACAAACCAATGTCAATTGGCATATTATTTATTATTTTAATTTCTTACTCTATAAACCATATCTCAATTATAATTTCTATTATGTTTTCGTTTTATTTCCTATTGATTTCAACGATTCCATTATTTTGTATATTTGATTATGTGTTTAGAAAAAAACAGCATATATCGATATTATTCCTGGCCGATTACCTTTCTTTCCCATCATTTCCTTGATCCATCCTTATGGTATCTACCTAACGTCAAGATAGAAGATGCACAAAAATAGAAAATTTGGATTCGGAACATTATAAGTAAAATTTTGACATTACAACACATTGATAAAAATTCTTGGAACTGTCGCGTGTCATTGTAAAGGTTGTTTATCAAAAATTGTTAAATATCATAGTCATAAAATGCTTCCATTATTCAATGCACCAATATTAAAGAACATCTTATCAAAGGTAGGTCCACTCCCGTGCTCCTATCATTTATTCAGATTCTCCAACTTTGTACAAAATTGAATGGTATTCGTTTTAACATTATACAGTCCGCTTTTCGTAATCATTTTATTTATTTATTGTTTTATAAGAAAATATTGGCGTTTTTATGATTTACCCAAATATTTCATTTTGAGGGTCATTTTCAACGAGTTGTAAATAACTCACTATTAGAAAATGGGAATCAAGTTGGGGTAGAGTGGGATTTGAACCACGGACCTTTGATCTGCGAGTCCAAACCACAGGACCACAACCCAACTCAAACTCAAATTTATTTATTTTATTTTATTTATTGCATGCATTCGTTTAATACACATTATTTGAGACAAGAGTCCCAACTCCGTGGGAATAAAAGTCCTGTGTTGAGTTAAGACGAGCAATTAGTTGACACAAACACATGAGTATATCACCACAAATATAGGATCAAAAACACAAAAAATAATTCGAAAAAACGTTTACATGGTACATCAATATGGTAAACAGTAAATTCAAACATTTGGAAAATCATCAAGGAGTTTCCTACTCAAATCCCACTAAAGAAAATCCAGTCCTCAACTCCTCGCTTGAAAATAGTTTTTGTCCTTGAGAGCTTAATACGCTCTTCCAAAATATTGAACACTCTCGGTGCGATAAATGAGAGATGTATCCAAACAAAAGTCGTACGGGTTTCTGGTATGATATAATTCGTGCTCCGGGAAAACCTAGTACGGACATTTTGCTGAGACCTCTTTTTATTGTTCGACCAGAAGTGTATATTTTCTTTTTTAGGTACAGTTGTCTCAAATCCAGCACTTTCGTGTACTGCAACAAATGTTCTGATAGGTATGTTGGAGGGCACCGGAATATTATTATGATTAATAATTTCTGTAAAATTATAAGAGGCTTTGGCTGCCACACAATCACCCCAGCCAGCTATTCCATAGGTTGCAGTGGATTGAAACATAGCAAAGTACATACTTCTGAGAGTGACAATATCCAGAATGTCTGTAAAAGAGCAGAAAGATGGCACAGCTTTTTAAACCTAGAGTTTAGTGACTGGAGCTGAGCCTCTCATCGCAAATTCCTATCAATGATAAGAAGAGTAACACCAAGGTATTTTATGGAATCTACCAGTTGCAGAAGTTGGTATGTTTTATCACAGTAAATTCCAAGGTTAAGCGTATTGCTTGGTAGTGTACTGTTATTTATAGAAAATGTCAGATATTTTGTTTTGTCGATATTAAGTGTAAGAACATTATCATCTAGCCATTTGGATCTATTGACAAGGGATCAATACTCCAACCAACAAAACTGACAAAAATCTGATAATACCCGGTGACGAAGTGGCTAAATGTTAACAAAAAGCAAAATGTATAATGTAAAACGAATATAATTCAGTTTTGTGCAAAAATGGAGTATTTTAATCACGGAGAGGAGCACAGAAATGGACCTACCTTTGATGCGATGAGGATTTTTTCAATATTGGCGGTCTGGATTATACAGTTTACTATGAATCATTGAACATTTAATAAAACAATTTTCACAACGACGCCGACGATTCCAAGAATTCTTACGCAATACACTGTAATGCCAAAATTTTGCTTCGAATGTTCCTATTCCAAATATTCTATTTTTGTAAATATTTAGTCTTGATGTTAGGTAGGTACCATAAGAATGGGTCAAGGAAAGGATGGGAAAAAAGGTGAATCGGCCAGGAATAATATCGATAAACGCTGTTTTACACTAAACATTATGTATGTAACTAAATTTGAATGGTTTTATTTTAATATTTATATTTGATTATTTCTTATAATATCTACTTTGAAATGTTATTCTTTTATGTTTTATTTTTTATTATTTTGAATTTATTTTTCAGGATTGTTATTCGATTGCATCACATGAATTAAAAATTGAATTTATTGTTAATTATTATGGCTTAACACGGACACAGCCTAAAAAGCCTTTATTAGTTCATGTATATGTAATAGAGTGTAATTTTGAATTAATAAATAAAATTATGTTCAATTTTTACATCGTCTTCATTCAATAAAATATATACATTATTACAATATTAATACATTATAAAGAAAACAAAGTATTAAAATATATTTTATTCCGATAAACTATTCAATAATAGTTTGTCATCGGGTGCTCAGGCATTAGTTTTAATTAATAATCAAATAAAAAGCCTACAGACATAATACTGTATACATATAAAATAATAATCATAAAAAATAGTTTGAAGAAATATTTTTATTTTTTTTAAAGCAAGAAAATAAAGTAAAACGATACAATTAAAATTAAAGAATAGCAATTTACTTGAATATATTTTAAATATAAGAAAAACAATTAAAGACATATATTAATAGTGTGTGCTCATAAATGTTAACAAAACAAGATAAAAACTAAAACAAAGTAAATCGAAAATTTCAATTCATAACTACGGAAAAAAAAATATGAAAATTAAAAGTACCTAGTAAAATTAAGATCTAAAAAATGCAAATAAAATGAGGAAGAAATAAAAAAAAGGTTAACATAAGAAAATAACAAAAATGTAATCAATAAGAGATAAAAAATGTTTTGCAAAAATAATGAATCAATATAGGAACAAGGAATATAGGAAGTCAAATTAGTTTTAAATTCAAATTGGCAATAGTGAGATCAATAAACCGGATGTTTATTATATTAATTTTATTTTCAGAGAAAAGTGACTCCATTATCGACGTTCCCGAAAATGAAATAATACGTAAGTTTTATAATGATTTTTTTTATTAAATTCTTACCAAGAGTAAAAATAATGTACCCGTCAGTAAAATAGTTTACAAAAATAAAAATTGAAAGCCTGCTACCCTTACGAATCCGTTTTAAAGGCCTTGTGGCGTCTTTTCAGATCCGCACATTGTAAAAACAAATTTTTAACTTTGATGATCGTATAATAATCGAAGATAAGATGAATTGAATGTCCTTATATAGTTATACAATAATTTATGCACACGCTTGCACGATGGGTTATTAATAGATGAATCATTTTACAATTGCATTTATATTTTTAGAAGTTCTTAAAAATATAAATATTGTATAAAAATACATTTATGTTTGTACAAATTTCTTCATCATGTATTAAAATATAATTTCCATAATAATTATCTAAAGATATAAAACCATAAAGCTTCATTAATTATTTTACAATTCATACATGTATGACATGTATGTCAATAAATACTTACTTTGTTATAAATGTTTCCGAAATAAATATAATATAAATAAATAAATATCTTCATTCCCCATTACCTATTATAAACACTCAGCTTCGCCCTTTACTCAATAGTTAAAACCAATGTTTTTCCCACAATTATGATAAATGTACATGCTATACTTAATAAGACTTTTTTACTTAAGTACCTTAAATTGTATAACCATATAAGGACATTCAATAAGGTATTATCACTCGGGAGAAATATCGGATTTAACCTACTCTACAAATAAAAGATTTTTTAAGGATTCTCTTAGTGTTTATATTAACCCTTATAATGAATATTTTCACTCATTATTTTCGTTTCGAAAGTAAAGTCTTTCGAAAACGATCGTTTTTCAAGTTGGTATTAAATTTTGTCACAGAAGTTCACGAGTAATGCATTTATTTTAATGTTGGTAATGCCACAGGCCACAGATAGAAATATAAGGAGATTTTTCTATGCATATTATCTTAAGCCCCCCCCCTTATCCACTCCACACTCCAGTTCCAGGCCCTGACAGATGAAAGTGAAAACGGATTACATCTTACATCTCGAATTTCTTTTATTATTTTATGGTTTTCAACTTCTTCTAAATATTAATTTATTATGATAATGATAAATTAAATTCCCAATTTATCATGAAATTATAAATCACAACTCGTAGCGTTTGATAAGTGACAGGACGCCGAAAATGTAAACAAACGACACATAGAAAAAGCAAGCTATCTACAATACCCTATAAAATCCATAGACATTGATGAAAACAATCTGATGACGTCACAAAACATCCGAAGACGTCATACTTGATGACGTCACGAATTGTTGTTTTTGGCACCATTCAAATTACTAGAATTTTATCCTTTATATCTCCCTTATTTCTTAACAGATTTTAATAAGAATAGTACCGATTGGCTTGTAATTTTTTGGATTAATTTATTAGCTAATTAAAAAATCTATGATAATTGCCCATTCATCTAATCTTCACATTTGTGATCGTTTGAAAATGCCCTAACAAGGCGAAACAATTGCCAAGACATTTTGCTTTTTATATTTGTAAAATAAAATAAAGTGTTAAGTCTACAGTCTACTCTAATCAGTGTTTAATTTCTTATATTATAATGTTAAATAAATAAATAACTGTAAATGCGACCGGTTTATTAATTTTTTGGTAATTTCGTTTCAGGAGACATTTGTTTTATCTGGAGAGCAAAGCAGTTTCCATTTTGGGCTTCAAAGCAATATCGAACGCACCTAAAAGCTCGCGGAAGACAATTTTTATTCAATAACGGCACCAAGTTATCAACCAAAGACATTGACCAAAAGTGTAGAATATATCCCAATGTATTATTGAATCCAGATGAAAACACGATACACTGTAAGTCACCGTTACATATATTTTTGGTTGGAACAATTTCAGTTTTACTGGAGCTGATTATCAAATCAATATTTTGAAGGTCCATCTATAAAATCTCTTTTGATAAGATATTTATTACCAAAAGAAGTTGTAATGCAGTTTGCATGTAAGAAGAATATATAAATGACAAGATGATTTTTAGTATTTTGGATAATTTATTTAACAATTGTTTTGCTTCTAAGATGTTGCGGTTTGTAATACATAATTCTAAACATTTTGCAGAATTGACTACCATCAAACGTTTGTATACAACTTTAGAGCGTACCATTTTGGAAAGTGGTAGGGTGGTATGCAGGCCTGAAAAAGCCATTTACTAATAGTGGAGAGAATACAGAAGATATTTCATCGTTACCTGTACATGAATACTACACATTGCAGTATCCATCATTGTTATTTTTAGGTATGCTTGGTATAATAAGTTCGCAGGCCAGAAGGAGCACTGCATTGCTAATGATGGCCTTTAAACTTCTGAATGGATTAATGTATAATTCTAACATTTTGGCTCCCATAAAATTGTATGTACCAAGCAACTACTAAAGAGTTAGGGAACATGGACCATTTGTTTTTCCTGGCAATACATGAAACACTTATGGTTGATTATGCCTATGGGGAGGATGATTGGTTTGTTGAACAGCCTACCGAGAGAGGTAGATTTTTCGCATGTTGGGATTACGAGTTTGAGAATCTTCCTCTCTAACTATGTATCATAATGCATATTAGTGACTGAGTTGTCATTATTTACTATTGTTTTCATAGACTAAAAGTTGTACCTCAATAATCTTGTAGTTTTTGTAACTACCAAGTAATATAATATGTACATTGAAATCGGTAGTTGTATTGTGAATTTTAATAAAGACCGAAAAAATATTGAAAGGAGGGTGAGTGCCGGGAACAGGGTGAACGGTGCACTGAAATCTACTTTGGCAAACAAATGTTTATCGCAGGAGGCTAAACTATTAGTTCACAATGGAGTTCTAGTGCCAACTCTAATGTATGGAAGCAAAGCGTGGAATTAGAAAAATGATGATGAAAGTAGGCTGAATGCTGTTGAAGTGCGATAAATCAGGCGAATGTGTGGTAAATCGATGTATGATAGGTGCACAGATGTCGAGATCCGTGAACTGTGTAAGGCTGAGACATGCATTATCGACAGAATCAAGAAAGGGGTGCTACGTTGATTTGGACATGTAGAGCGAATGAACAGCGAAAGAACGGCTAAAAGGATCTACGATGCGAATGTTGATGGATGCAGAAAACGGGGAAGACTGAAAAAGACATGGCACAATCAAGTCCATCAAATACTTGAAGATGGACATGTCAAGAGTAGGAATAATCGGCATGCGTGCATGAGAAGATGAATAATGTAGAGGAAGCGAGGTCCGTATGCAATGATAGAGTGATATGGCGTTCCATCTTCTCTGCCTATCCCTACGGGCAAGGCGTGATAGTTTGTTTGTAATAAAAATAGTTTTATTTTTTAATAAATGATAAGCTAAATTCGCGTTAAAACTGTGTTCAAATTTTTACTGTCTTTATAATGGTCACGCCTTATTTTTTCAGTCGAAGTGTGTTTCTACGCCAAATTTGGTTTTTGGCATACAAGATGTATCGACGAAAGTGAAGCAGACGAAAGAATCAGGCTAATGAAGAAATACGTGACAGCGCGGGAAAAAAGAATATCGCAACGACACATTAAAGTTTTGTGTATAAACTATGAAGACATGATTTGTCCAATTTGTCCTATCAAAAAAGGTATATTGTAATTATTTCATCAAATTTTATTATTTTAGGAACAATCCTCAATGAAATAAACATATTTTAATAGTTGGTTAGGGAAATGTGCGGCATACATCATCGAGCCTTTTATAATTTCACTGAAATTATTGCTAAAGATCATATTACGATGCCCTCCACCAAATTTGCCAGAACAGTTGTTCCATTGCATCAACTGCTGGATGAGACTATTTTACCTGGAAGAAGAATTAACACAATTCTGTTAGAAAATAAAGAGAAGTCTCAGCAAATTTTTTGTCCGAGATTCTCCAAAGATAAAGACAAAACCCACATGACCTTTGCTCAGAAGCATTTCTCCTTTATCGCACCGAGGGTATTTCATATTTTGAAAGAGTGTATTATAATAATAATAATATTTGGCTGATTTATATAGCGCCAATTTTGTAAAAAATCACCTCAAGGGCGCTTTACTATTGTATACCTAAACTTACATTCTAACTAAACTTAAGTGATATATTATATTTCTAGATTTAAAATTGAGGGTATGATATTCTGAAAAAGTGGGATTTTAGTTGGGATCTGAACTGACTGGGACTGTCGATAATTCGTAAGTTTGAAGGCAATTGGTTCCGGGCAGAGGGGCCGGCGGCGGCAAAAGCACGATCTCCAAATCTAGTGTTTGGGGAGCGCCGGATTTCAACAAGTTTTCCTCTTCCTGAATCAAATGCTGACCTAAGAGTAGATTTTCTTTGACATGTATTTTCCCAAATACAAAGGTCCGATAGGTATTTTGGAGCCATTTCATGAAGGGATTTGAATACTGTCCAGCACAGCTGTATTTTATTCTCTCTGGGCTTTTTAACCAGTGCAAATCTCGAAGATGTTGTGAGATGTGAGAATATTTTTTTACTCCCGTAATAAGCCTTGATGCTGCATTGAAAACAGATTGAAGTTTAATAGTTTGATATTTTGGGAGATTTGCGTATATTCCATTACAGTAATCTAGACGCGAAAATTAAGCTCTTTAAGACAAGCCAATTTTGAATAAAGGGATTAAGAATTGAATTCTCTTTGGGGTACTTGAGTTGGTTGTTTTTCGTAAATAAATTGTTGGTGTTTTGTTGATATGCTATTTTATGTTGATATGCTATGTGATATTTTCAAATGATGCTCTTGTTTCGCATAATATTATTTTGTTTCTTACCTTGTAACCTTTGTATATTATTTGTCCCAACTTAGCACATGACTTCAGTCCTATGGAGTTGGGACTTATGGCTCAACAAGGTTAATATAATTCAAATGATTCGTGAATAAATAATTGATTACTCTTTCAGATGAAATGTGCTTCTTTGCTGTAAATGGGTTCTGGAAAAACGGTGTACCAAAAAAGAGTTTACAAGCCAAATTTTTCTTTACCGGAAGGCATATGATATATTGGAAAGAAATTTGGAATAAATGTTATCATCATTTTGAAAACGAAATATTTTCTAACAGACGAGTTCATTATCCTAACTGGGAAGATATTTCGGTTGTTTATTCCGAAAATCAGAACTCAGATTTGCAAACTAATAACCCCTTGACTGTTAAGCCATCAACTGTTGTAACTGTAACACCATCGTACAACGTTTCATCAATTTTTGGTGTTGCAAACATAACGCTTCGTGATTCATCATCTACTGCTTTTTCCACTGAGTATCCAAGTTCATTTCTTAGTATATCAACCAGGAGAGTATTAGCTGAATCTGAAATTAAGCCTCCCAGAAATTATTCCGCTATTCAGTCTGAATTTTCAAGAACCGCTGCCAAAAACACGAAATCTCAAAACATTTACAACACGGATCATTTAAAGATTACTAAACATCGTTCAACTGTGAAACCTACAGTTTCTACATTATTAGTACCAACTACTGCAGATGTCTCAAAATCAAATGATTTGTTTATTTCGTCAAATAGAACTGGTTTTGTTCCATCATCATCCAACGTATCTTTGTTAGATGTAGGAAACTTGACAATACTCAAGAACGATGGAAAATTTAGTCAATGTAGTAATATAACCATACACAACCATTTTTATATTAATGTTGGTGATAATTATGCAAAATTGAAAGAGTTCTTCCTTTCTCTGTTAAAAGGTGATAAAAGTGATTCAAGTAATATCCCTGATGGCGAATAAATTTTGTATCGTATTTTTGTTGATTTTATAAATCCGATAAGCAAATTGTAATTTTATTTCCTTTTTTTTGGTAAAGAAGAAACTGACAATATTATAATACAATAATGTACAAATTTTCACCCCTTGGCTCGATGTTTATGTTAACAGGGATGAATAACGTTTTTAAGAACGGAACCTTTATCTTAGTTGAAGGTATTTTCTATTTAAATTTATTTCAACAGTGAAGAAAAACATTTTTGAAAAGGGAATATGAAAGTCTAGGCTTATGACTTGTCATTGGCTGGTTTAAGTGACCACTTTACACACTGTGTAACACTCACCATTCTGCCCATGTTTGAACATCCACATTTTCTCAACTCTTCCATCTGTTGACTTTTGTGAAGTAAAATAGCTGTGTAAAATAGTGAACACATTTATTATTTTCTTTTTTGGTTTACTTATTTATTTCCTACTCGCGGGTGGAAATTTTGCTCAAATAAATCGAGTAGACATTAGTTGGCCTCGTGGTGTACTGTTTCGTGTGCTGACTTGCCTATTTATAAATGAAATAGTTAAAAAAATAAATATTAATAAATCCGCCCTACGTTATTTTATGGTGCCGTGCTATGTTGAACGATCGACTTAATTAACGGATAGGAATTTGATCTCTTTCCTTAAGGTAAATCAAACTCATTTTCAAAGCTTATTCGGTATAGCACCGTCTAAACTTTGTGTATTATTTTTATTACTATGGCTAACTTATACAGCGCCATTTTTGTAATAAAATACCTCAAAGGCGCTTTACAAAGTGATTATATAAAGATATAAATTTAATTTTAACTTTTTAATTTAAGGAAAATAATGTACTTTGTCACCACATGGATTTATTCAAATGATTTAAAGAACAAGTGGGTTTTAAGTTTCTTCCAAACCATCACTTTACTATCACAGTTTCGGACCTCTGCTGAAAGAGCCTTACCGAAAATAATGAATTCTGCTCGATATAATCAACGAGCCTATGTGAAACTATTTTTCTAATATTTTTGATACGATGGGAAGATTTGAAATAGGGCAAAAATTGGAAACATCTTCCAGATCTAATTGTGATTTTTTTTAAAGTGGAGTTACATTCGCTTCCTTTATGGTTCTTGGAAAAATGCTGTGCTCTTTGTAAGTATTGAATAAGTCTGTTTAAAATAGAGCTAATGCGTTAATGCATTTTTTCAATAGCCATGTTGGAATCGGATCTAATATACATTCTTTGTTGGGTAATGCCGCAACAAACCTTTTTACCTCATTTATAGATGTTGGTTCAAATTTACTTAATTTTTGGGAGACGTTAGCTGAAAAAACCGGTTTTTTCCATGAAATGCCATTCTGATTTTTTCGAAATTATTTGTAAAAAAGTTGGCAAAATTAGTAGCAGTAGCGCCTGTATTCGGTGTCTCAGTTATGCAGTCACCACGGACAGATTGAAGGCTTCGTCTGAGTTGTTTTGGAGACTTTCTCTGTTCAGTGATTTTCGTGCACTCTGGTGCACGAAAATCGTTTAAAAAAATGGTGGCGTTTCTGAACTTGATTTTATTTCTTTTATAAATGTCCTGTTAGAGGCTTGCATTTCTAACCATATCGATCGGTTTGAAGTTGACAGTGTATTTCTGTATTTACGTTAAAGACGTCTTAAATCTTTTTTTTTTCGTCGACAATTTTCGTCAAACTTCGCGACTTCTGGTTTCATTACAATATTTGAGTTTGACAAAAGACTGGATTAAACCCACTCGGTAGTCAAACCAACTGGTCCAAGAAGAAGTTTAAAAATTTGAAAATTGTTTTATAGCGTTGCCTAGTATGTGAAGTAATTCAGTCAGATGAATCTCTTCACAACAATAAAGGTTTCAGCTCTTTAACTTCACTAAAATCAACAAATGAAAGAATTGAAGAATTATGGATGTTCAAACATAGGTAAAATGGTGAATGTTACACAGTAAGTGGCCACTTAAACAAGCCAATGACAGGTCATAAGCCCTGTTAATGCCTTGACTTCCATATTCCCTTATTTAAGGTATTTTCCATCCCTGATGTAATTTGTTAATCTTAATGACCCCCGAGGGGGTAAAATCCAGTCTTTATTCTACTAACATTTGGACAAACTCAAATATCAAATTATTAGTAAAAAGTTAGTGTAAATACCGCTTTTTCGCTATTTTGATCAAATGTATTTGATGTTCAAACGTGTAATCTTGGTAAATATTAGTCTAAAAAATATATAGTAAATATAACTTTTTTTATTAAAAAAAGTGAAAAAGTACATATTGAATGACCTTGAACGTCCCATACTTATAATAAATTTCGACAACTACCCGATTGATCTAAACCTGGTTTTCGCAATCATGTCAAGTGTTCTAAAACAAAGCTACTCGTATTTGTAATATCTTTGAAAAATAAAAATTGATACGTCGAATTCGTTTCTTACCGAAAAATACAGTATTTTACCAAAATCTGGTGAAATTCCTGTAAATACCGCAGTAATTTTACCGCCTTGCATCTCTAGTTTTTATGAAGTACCACCGATCTGATGTCGCATAGGTCGTCGCCCAAATTTCTACATCGCGCCTCTAGCTTTTGCGTTATAGGAGACTGTTGGGTCCTTAGAATATATACAGCAGCTTGTTCATATACCGCACACCGAATCTGAGGACATAAGTCTTCTTGGCGGTGCCCACATACACGGAAAATTTGCTCATTGTCAAACGAGAAAAGCTGCCCGAAGAAGCTCTCTGAAATCTGGTGGCCTTAGCATCTTTGTGCTGAAAGAAGGTAATCCAGACGTACATAATATGTACTTCATTGGATTGAGAAAAGAGCTAAGTGAAATTTTTACTGACTGCGATTAAATTGACTGGAGATGATCAATTCGCCGAAATGAATACAAAACTTTTTAAAAGCCTAGGAATTATTTTTGGAAGCCACCAGATCTGTATATCCGACAGGATCTATAACAGGGCCACGGACAGTAGCAAGAAGCTCCATTCGGTAAACATAGAGAAGGAGAAAGGGACAAGACCACAGGATGTGTTCAGAACATTGGTTAGGAAATCCGCAGCAGCACGAAGGGGAGTCAACAATAGTAAAAACAAATATTTTTTGATTAAATTTACCATGACCTGATAAAAACTTTGTAGTCCAGTGATCGGGGTTAACCCAAGAAGATTCTAAGCGCTGACGGATTGAAGGAAGAAAAATAACTGAAGGGGAAGATTCCCATCGCGATTGCCAAGCATCAAGAAGAGCATTTAAAGTCATTTTTTTATATTCGATTGAGACATTGAGATTCGATTGAGATTGATTTATTTTATTACAGTTAAGTGTGTTTATATATTCTAATACTGTTTTATATTGGGGAAAATAAAACACGAGTGATACTTTAATCCACCAATTTGGAATATCCAGTGACCGGTTTCATCGCTTTCGCGACATCTTCGAGACTGGTCTTTTTATTGAGGAATTAGATGTTATATACAAAACAGAGGTAAGGATAGAAAATTCAAAATTATATGAGAGTAAAATAAATGAAATTATTTTTGTCTTAAGGATCATTTACATAGTGTTTCAGGCTAACTAATGATTTGATGTAATGATATTTCTAATGAGTTTAAGTATTGTATAAATATTATTTTTAATTGTCCCATCCTTCGTGAGTATGATTTCTGTCAATTATGATTTCTTCGTTATTATGATACTATTTTCCTTAGTTATTATGGTACTATTATGATACTGAGCATAGAATTAAGAATAGTCCAGAAGGAGCGTAGAATCATATTTGAATACATGAGACTGTCTCCAAATATTCCTCCCCTTAGACACACTTTCGCCGCGCGCATACTTGAAGTAACCGGGTAATATTGCCAGATCGCGAAGAATATAACCATAACACAAATGTAAGGTAAAAAAAAAACAATCTGTTAATTTCTCTAAAATTTTATTGTGCGCGTAATTGCGAGTAATTGAATTAATGAACTTACAAACTTAAAATATAAAACAAATTTTATTTGACATGAAACGGATATTTTTATATCATGTCAAATAATATTTGATGTTTTGAAGATAATGTCGGTAAAACGTCCACCACAGAGATGTTTAATTCGAGATTCAACAACAACAACAACAAACCATCACGCCGTTTCCCCGTAATGTGTCTTCTTTTTCCATGTCTTTCTCGGTCTTCCTCTATTTCTGCATCCATCAACATTCGCGTTGTAAATATTCTTAGCCGT
Source organism: Micrasema longulum (assembly GCF_059751315.1). Taxonomy (NCBI): domain Eukaryota; kingdom Metazoa; phylum Arthropoda; class Insecta; order Trichoptera; family Brachycentridae; genus Micrasema; species Micrasema longulum. The sequence continues at coordinate 492,242 of NW_028277449.1, forward strand.
TCTCTCGCTGTCCATTCGTTCTACATGTCCAAACCAGCGCAGAGCTCCTTTCTTGATTTTGTCGATAATTCGAGATTCAATTTTCAATAATTCTCTCATTAGATGAGCAAATAAGGGTAAACAAATTTACTACCCTGGCAACATTGTTTTTTAGACAATCTGACAGATGGAAGAATAATTTAATTTTTACGTAATGCATTTATTATTTACACATTCATTTGCTAATTACACATGAAATGTGATTGCATCCGGTTTCTTTAAGATCCTAGCAGTATTTTTTCACTTAAAAAGAACACAACACGGAATAGTTGAATTCAAATAAGGAGTTGCGTACGGAGCGACGTCAACAAAGAAACTAATGGGTCAAAACGTAAACCTACTCATTCATGAGTAGTTGAGTCACCTTCTGTTTGATGTGCGTATGCGGTTTCCGGACTATTCTTAATTCTATGATACTGTGTTTGAAACATTCGATCTCGGAGGTATGTACATAGTATATCAGACTAAAGTTTAGTGATGTAGGTTTAATTTTGTTATTTTACTCTTTCAATATTTTTACACTTCTTTCACATGTTTTAGGTACACAAGTTGTGATGCCATAGCATGACACAACAAAAATAAACAGGTTTCATCAAAAAAATATTTATTACACATTACAAAATACAAAAAATACAATTCACATTTATTTGGTTTAACAATTTAATTTCCTATTTATATAAATATTTTAATCCATAAATAATAAGTACTCATATACGTATATTATATAATATAAATAGTTCCCGCCACGAATGTACCGTCAAAAATGGCAACTTTGCCACCATAAGAGGTCACATTGACACCATAAGAGGTCACATTGACACCATAAGAGGTCACATTGACACCATAAGAGGTCACATTGACACCATAAGAGGTCACATTGACACCATAAGAGGTCACATTGACACCATAAGAGGTCACATTGACATGGTTGATTTTTTGTACAGAAGAACGTTAAATTAAAATTTACTCAGAATTTAACAGATTATTTATACATATTATTTACAGATTTAACAGATTAAAGTTGATTTAATAATAAATGAGTAACTAATCGTTTTTTATCTAGGGATAATATTATATCAATATGTTTATATTAACTATGTTTAACATATCACAACAGAGATGAAAAACATTTTAGAGACGGTAATATAGAAGTCTAGGCATCTACAGGGCTTATGACCTGTCATTGGCTGCTTTAAGTGGCCACTTTCCATACTGTGTAACATTTACCTTCTGCCCATATTTGAACATCTATATTCCTTCAATTCTTTTATCTGTTGATGTTTGTGAAGTTAAATAGCTAAAACCTTTATTTACGCGGGTGAGATTCATCTAATTGAATTATTTCACCTACATACTAGGCAACGGTGTATGTACGTGTGTCTGTATGAACATGTGTATATAAGTGTGTATATATATATAATATATATGTGTAAATATGAGTATCTGTGTATGTATATGTATCAAAATGTGTATACGAGTAAGTTTGTATTATATTAGTCTGTGCTCTCTATTAATTTGTTAACTGTTATCATATATAAGAATGTAATTGCCTAGCTTGGAACGGAGTATGTACCCTTGTTAGCTGGGCAAAGTGAACGTCAAATTGTATTTTTGATAAAAGGTGTAAATAAATACAAAAAAAAAAATAATATAAAAAAAACGCTTGAAAATTGTAATTTTTTAATTTTTATACTTCTTCATGGTAAACCACCAATAAACCAGCCAATGACAGGTCATAAGCCCTGTAGATGCCTAGACTCCAATTATTATCTTCCCTAGAATGTTCTTCATCTCTGTTGTAATATATATTAGGTGTCTTTTCACCACCTTGGTGGATGAATGAAAAGAATGTCTTGACATTTAAAAAGTTTTACACCATCTTAAAAGAAAATCAACAGCAGCCTTATTCTTAAGAAAAAAACGCTTAAAAAATATTCCAGATCTGTAAATAAGATTTTTCGAAGACAACCTCTTAACATCTTAATATTGTGGCACTGACGTATTATAAATAGACCCGTTATTTCTATACTAGCCATATCTCAAACTTATAATATTCTAAATGATTACTATGAGTGTCACCTGCACGAGATGTATCAATTAAATCCCAGCAAAACAATAACATATTTTGATCCTACCTAAGTATAAGCAATCCATTTTAATAATTCATAGTTTATTTTAGTAACATGAAAAGTTCATGATAATTGTTAGCTTTCTTTTAACAGAGTTTAATTTCATGTCATAAAATTATATTAGTTAAGTTAAACTCAACTTTATAATTTAGTATACAGTCCAAATGCCTTCATAATTATTTTTTTTTAATATTAAAAATAAGTATATAACCTCAATTTTATTTATAAAAAAATATTAGTTTAACATGGAATATAATATATTAAAGGCACATAAAATTACATAAATAAATTGCTACAAAAGTGCAAATTTTTCCATTAAAAATACGACCTTTTGTATTTAATTTGTTAGTTAACATAGTTATAATTTTGATAGCTAAATCAGTCATCATTTTTAGTAAATATAATTAATTAATACTAATGGTAAATAATAACAATTGATATTTTATGTTACAGCACTTTTTACAGATTAAGTATGAGTGGCCACTTCAGAATAAATCCATAAAATTAAATAAATTTTATTATATTTTCAATTATCAGTTATCTGTTGATACAAACAGATTCAATGTATTTTGGATCCATTTCATCCATTTCTCTTCCCTTCGTTTCTGGGACAAAAACAACCACAAAACACAGACCACAAATGGAAACACCACTATACAGCCAGAATGCTCCGTAAAGACCCAAGGCTTCTTGAAAGTCGACGAAGGTTTTAACACTCACAAATGCACAGAGATAACTAAAAGTGGTAGCTAAAGCACTCCCAAGACTTCTGAATTCAAGCGGAAACAACTCTCCAATCAAGAGCCAAGATATTGGACTAATACCTAGACTAAATGCGATCGTAAAAACGAGAACGCATGTTAAAGGTACCCAATCGTATTCCCCGTGCAAGCTTGACGTGGCGGTTATCAAAGTATGTCTATAAACTTCTTCGTAATATATGTAAGACCCGAAGCACGCCAGAGCTAACGACATAAGCACACCACTTGAAATCAATAATGGTAACCGACCGACCGTGTCTATCAATAGCCCAGAAACGCAAGAAGCCAAAATCTGGACGGCACTCATAGCGATTGCTCCCGAATGGGGACTTATTCCTCCGAATGTTCTTCTGAAGACAGACACGGCGTAGAAACTAAATGCGTGAGCGCCGCTGAATCTTTGAAAAAGCATCAATCCGCAAGTTATCAGCACAGGGCCAGTTAACCTCGATGAGAACATGCTCTTACTAAAATACTGTCTTGTGTCTGATATTCTCTTGCTCGCTAAGATATTTGTCCTTATTGTAGCTAGTTCTTGTCTCACGTCTGCTTGTGGTCCTCGCAACCACTGAAGGGACTTTGCAGCATCTTCGTCTTTCCCCCTCAGCAGCAGAAAGCTGGGCGTTTCTGGCAGATAGATGATGGAGAGGAATAGAGCGATCGGAGCGCAAGCCACCACCAAGGCCAATTGTTGCCAGTCTAGATATGCCCCAGCGGTAAAGCTTATCATAATACCGATCTGGTTAAGGATCTTCAAAAGGGATGACAGGCAACCTCTGACGTCAGGGCCAGCTATTTCGCTGATATAAACCTGAAACAAAGAGATTGAACAATGATAACGTGGGACTATTCATACGGTGCCATTTTCATTATGAAACTTTCAAGATAGCCTTACAATTGGTAATTGTAATTATTATAAGATGTAACATAATTTCTAAATAGTAGATTAAGATATTACATGCATAATATAAATCGAATTGTTTAGTTCTTATTTATTGTGTATGCAGACAATTGGTAGAATTCCATATTTAATTTGGTAATGTATCCAAAATTAAACAAGTTTATTGGATTATAATTCTACTTTATTTTTTATAAGATATACAAAGGGTATATTGTGACGCGTTTCGTCTTGTTAGGACATTTTCAAACAAACTAACTTAAATATTTACAAAGTTTCCTTATATACTAAAAATAATTGCTATTTTATGTTTGTGGATTTCTAAACTTGTTTTATTTTGGATATATTACCAAATTGTTTAGTTCTTTGTCATAATATATCATCCCCTATCAAATCTTAAGGGTACATAGCGTACTAAACTGGTAAATTAATTGAAGGGAACACCCTTCAATTCAATTGGAAACATCGATCGTTTACTAGATTATTATCTGCATAAAATATTTAAATGAATAATTATAGTATTAATAATATTTAAAACATTAATTTTGTGGTCAAACATTAAGAATAATTATAGGTTTATGCTTTTTAGCCACCAATATTTTCTTCTCTGAAATATATCAATTCAAAAATATTTTGAGTATAACCAAACGTCTGTAGACAGGTTGGATTTCCTCTCTAGAAAGTTATTTCGATCTAAATTTGATCCACTTGAACCTACCTATGATAGATCATACTACTACTACCATAACGCCATTTCTCTGTAGGGGTAGGCAGAGAGAATGGACCGCCACACACGTCCATCCTGGCATACATTCCTAGCTTATTCCACATTCATTCATCTTGTCATACATGCCCTTCGGTTCTGTCTGCTTTTGACATGACCAGACTTAAGATTTTGGTTCATCTGATCATGCCACGTCTTCCTTGGTCGTTCTCGTCTCACGTTACCGTTCATTTTCGCCATATATACTTGTTTTACCATTCGTTCGTCGTCCATTCGTTTTACGAGACCAAACCATCTCAGAGACCCTTTTTTAATCTTATCAATTATACTGGACTCAGATTTACACTCTCGCCTGATTTCATCATAAGCCCGGTAAATGCTTAGACTTCCATATACCCATCTCGAAAATGCTTCGAAAATGTTGAAAATTTACATCAATTCATGTCGAAATTTACTGCTACTACATTAATATCACCTTGAAATAAATACCTTGACTTCAGTATTATAAAGTGCTTTATCTCTATTGAATAAAAAAACATTACTTGATGTTAATCCCGTCGGGGAGAGGTTTAGACAAACCCCAAATTGTTAGTGTAGTTAGATAGCGTCGCAGTTGGTTTGAATGGTACAAATCTGTAGTGGGGTATACCTGTGACACCATGGACAAAATGGCACATAAGAAGCCAGCTACCAGCGACGTGGCAAACAGCATCTTCACGGAGTCAGCGCACATCGTCAGAAGCCAGCACATGGACAGGGGAAGGGAGATGACCAGCAGCGCCCTACGTCGGCCGTGGCGCATGGCCGCCCCCCCCAAAGCACCACCAAACAGAGCCCCTGGAAGTATACAACAATAAATATTAGGTTCAGTTCCTCTACTGGGACCTGATTCGTACGAATTGTTGATTCATTTGTGAGTGAATAAGAAAAAAAATAGGAGGGATTTTTGTGGGACGGGTGAGATTCATATGATTTAATTATTTCACCCACATGCTGGGAAACGCCTGGAAATATTTTTCAATGTTTGTACTTTTTCTTGGACCAGGTGGATTTATCAACAACATATTTTCAGGCGTTGCCTAGTATGTGGGATCATATGATTCTCACCCGCAACAATAAAGGTTTCATCTCTTTGACTTTGCAAACGTCAACAAATGTAAGAAACAAAGGGATATAGATGTTCAAATGAAGGAAGAATGTTGAATGTTGCACTGTTTGTAAAGTGGCCACTTAAACCAGCGAATGACAGGCCATAGGCCCGGTGGATGCCTAGACTTCTACTAGATAAATACGTTTGTAGTGTCTAGAGTCGATTATTGTAATGGTATCTATGCAGGTCTACCAATAAACAAAACTCGCCTACAGTCTGTATTGAATGCTGCAGCGAGACTTGTTTTCGGAATCTCTAATTTCACATATCACTTCACTACTTCGGGAATTACACTGGCTACGTTTTCCACAGAGGGTCAAATACAAACTCTGTTGGTTTATGTATAAATCCCCGCACAACTCTGCTCCGGAATATCTAAGGGAACTATGCATTCCAGATGAACTAGCTGACAGGCGTATTACGCTTAGATCAGCCACTTCTACGGCGAGAGAAAAACTTATTTTACCTCTACGCAAACAGCGCACTACATTCAGTGAACGCCCATTTGCGGTCGCATGCCCTATGGCATGGAATGCTCTTCCAGAAGAGGTGCGAGGCTGTGAAAGTGAAGTGATGTTTTGGAAAAAACTTAAAGCCCACTTATTCTCTAAATTATTTGAATAAATCCGTAGCATATGACAACAAAATAAAAAAAATAAAAATATTTATATATATAAAAAGCTTCAATTTAATTCATTTATCTATAGAATCTCTATGTTAAGCACCCTTGAGGTATTATATTACAAAAATTGCGCTATATAAGTTATCCATAATAATAATAATAATTCCCTTCCCTAAAATCTTCTTCATCTCTGTTGTAATTATTTGCAATAGTTAAATAAATAATGTCAAAAGCTTTTGATTTCTAAATTGCTTATGTTTAGCTGTTTGACTGCCTTTCCTATCGGCATAACCAGAGGCTGGTTGGATATGGAACCCGGGAGGTAAAACAGTATATCGACGTTGTCGGAGATATCCATTAGAAACATAAAAATGATACTCTCCAAAATGGCCGATTTCTCGACATCACCTCTTCTCGGCCTGAAATAAAGGGCCTACCGTGAATGTTAAATCCCTTAAAAATATATATGCTCGGGTACTTGGATTGATTGTCTGAACTGGACTCTTGTCAGTCTTTGTTGTTGTTGTCTGAATGTTCTGTCTGTTGAAAACTTACGAAACTAAATAGCAGACTAACTCAAAGAGGACCGCATGCTGACTTTGCTCTAGGACCCGCTCCGTCTGCTTAAAGCTCTAGGAGGTTTCCAGAGACAAATGGTGTCAGACCGGTTAAGATTTTTACACAATATTGCAACTACTAAATTAGGGCCATCGGTTTGTACAGACAACGTTTTAATGACGTCATTCACCGCCATATGACGGTGCCTTGATGACAGCACCACTCTCTTAAGCTAGGGTTTCCTAGGACAGCGGTGCCCGTATCTTAACGGCCGTAGTGAACGGTGATGCGGTGGACAGCCGTCGTAGTGGTGACTAGAAAGTGGTTTTATTTTTTAACGGTGTTATCAACACCATTTTTATAGGAAACCACTCTCTAGTCACCGTTACGACGGCTGTCAACCGCATTAATGTTCACTACGGCCGTTAAAATACGGGCACCGCTGTCCTAGGAAACCCGAGCTTTATGAAAACATATTCATATTCATATGGCCGTGGCACAGTTGGTTAGACATCTAAACTGGCGTCGCGGGTTCGATTCCCGCCAGTTGCAAGAAAAAACCCAAGAAATATTTTTTTCTCAATTGGTCGGGATGTTGTGGTGTGGAAAAATTATGTGACCTCACTGGGATTTCACGTGCCAAAGACACTTAAAAATATACTTTTCAACAATATTTTTACAAATAATATTTTTACAAATTACAACAGGGATTAAGATTTCCATATTCCCTTATTTAAGGTATTCTCCATCCCTGTTGTAATTTGTTAATCTTAATGACTCCCGAGGGGGTGAAATCCAGTCTTTTGTCTACGAACATTTAGACAAACTCAAATATTGTAATATTTTTAAATTTGAGAATAAACAAAGAAGACTAACTCAATAAACAGAGATAATTAACAGAATGTTCAGACATTTTTAAACATAACGTATTTATGTTTATAATTCATTTATGTACATCTATATTATTTATATTAGAAAACGAACAATGAAAGAACAAAAACCTAACATAAGCTATACACTTGAGGAGCAGTTGATTCAATATTGGTTTGAGCGAATGAAACAATCCATTTTACTTCTATCTAACTCCACTATCCATTTTATTATAGCCCTTTTTAATATTTTCTGGTTACTAATTGTTTTAATAGACAGTGGAGGTACGTTATAGATTTTAATTGAATAATACTCATAATCTCATTGTCCATATATAGTTGGATAATTTATGTAGCGCCATTTTTGTGAAAATCACCTCAAGGGCGCTGTACAATTAATAAATATCCCAGTACGTCTTGCAGCTACAGAGCGCATGGACGGTTGGGATTCTAGTTCCTCGTTTTCAATTAAGATCAATAAAAAATTATAACAGATAGGAGCTAGATTACAGGACGTCTTGCAGCTACAGAGCGCATAGACAGTTAGAAATTTAGCCCCCATTTACACATTTTAAAAATTGACAAATAAATTTAGTATATTAATGATACTAAAAAAAATAAAAAATAATATGAATATGAATAATAAAAATGAGTAAGATTACAAAACGTCTTGCAGCTACTGAGCGCATAGACGATTGGAATTCTAGACCCCATTTATAAAATTTAGGTATTTTTAAGTTGGTATATGAAAGCTAGATAACCAATCATCGTGCAGCTACAAAGCGCATGGACGAGTGGAATTTTAGCAAAGTTAGAATGATATCAATAAATTTATAAAAAATAGAGCATAGTAGTAAGTTTGTCAAGTGTTCATGCCAAGAACTAAGCAATAAAAAACTAATAACATAGCTGTAGAGAATAAAGAAAAGTAGCTTCTTCACGGTTAAAAAGCTTATGCCATACTCCATATTTTATTACATTAAGTCTAAAACAGAAATAAGACATTTCCGTATCACATTTCGGTTCCATCAGTAAAAGTGAAGTATGTTTGTTAATTTAGGCACTAAAGATTATTAATATATTTAACTATCGGTCGGGTAGCCATTAATTTCTCGTGTCTGCTGTAAGATTAGGTGCCTATTTTAGACTTTAGTGATGCTTACATTGAGTTACGAATGATAACCGAAAAATAAAAAATATAATGAAAATATATTTTACAAATAAAAGACGAGTGATACTTTAATCCACAAATTTTGAATATCCACTGACCGGTTTTATCGCTTTTGCGACATCTTCGAGACTGGTATCTTTATTAACTCTTGTGTGGCTGTGATGTCACACTAGTTGACATAGGACACAAGACTTGATAAATCTCTCTTATCTTTTAAAATGATGAATTCGTATTTTTTGAAATCTTCAAATGGACATTTTTACACCCAATTTGGAAAGTAAAATTTTTATAACTTTGCAAAATGTTGATACGAAAAATAATTATCCTTGCTACGCGAAGAATAAATGTCCGCTAATTCAGCGACACATCTATACAGATACCCTATACAAAAGAGAGCACTAAGATATAAGTCAAAACAAGGAAGACAAAGACGCTGTTCTGCTGCGGGTGTCGTCTAAAACACATTTAGTCTTCAGTCAGTTGATGACAATGATTGGGGACGCACGCGCTTAACATAAGCGGCGTATTAGTGATTTTTGATTTATTTTGCTATAACAGGGTCAAATTATATGTTTATTTGCATAAATTATGGAAAAGGAATTATTAAGCAGTATGTCTCCATGTTTTTAATTTTTTTTAATGTCTGAATTTATGAATATTGCGTCTTTTACTAGTGGTAACACGACGTTACATCACCGCGCGCAAAGGGATTATTTACCACAGTCTTTTAAGAGTTAAGGAGTTCAATGTATTTATACAAAACAGAGAAAAATTCTTAATTTTGATTACAAACTAAACAATAATGTACTAATGAGAAAGCACGAAATTAAAGATCTTGGGATTGTTTTAGACTCAAAACTACTTTTTGAATCGCATATCAATAAAATTACCTCTAAAGCATTGAGCATGTTAGGTTTCATAATTCGAATGAGTAAACACTTTGATAATCCAAAGGCCCTTATTTCATTATATTATACATTTTTCAGAAGCCATTTGGAATACGCCTCTCAGATATGGAATCCCCAGTATGCCATATATATAAGTAGAATAGAAAATATTCAACACAAATTTATAAAGTACCTTAAATACAAAACCGGTATTTCTTATGTATCTACTCTCACTGCCTCCACCTTCCATGGAATCATTTCTCTACCATACCGCAGAGTGTGTGCGGACCAACTACTGCTTTACAAAATTACGACAGGGATGGTTGACTGTACAGAGCTGCTTGGTTTAATAACAATACATGTGCCAGCCAGGATTTGTAGACAGTACCACCTGTTTCATGTACCAATAAGTAAAACATCGTATGTTAAAAATGTTTTTTTTCGTAGGACTTTTTCAATGTACAATACAAAATTTAAAAATATAGATTACACAAACATCACTCTGTCAGATTTAAAATTTACACTAAAAATGTATTATGTAACTTAGTAGACATTATAATAATAAATATGTACATCTCCCCTCCCCTCCTTATCCTCTCTTCAAGCATGTTTGTCCTTATCCCGTCCAATTTACAGTAACTTAATATTCTTAAAATAAATATTTAAAAAATCTTTGATTATTGAGTACATAAAAATAACATTTTTATATGTATAAATTGTATGTATTTATTTGATATGTAATATACTTTCTTTACTAACTTTGTATACTATGTGGAAATCTGTTATTAGTTCTGAGTTTATACACTATATCTGTTTGTTTACTAAAAATATGTATGTAGAACTGTTGATTTCCCAATAAAATAAAATATCTAATATCTAGAGGTAAGAATAGATAATTCAAAGTTATTTGAAAGTAAATTAAATAAAGTTACTTTTATCTTACGGATCATTATCAAAATTTTCATTATCAAAATCATCATTATAAAAAGTATCACTCGTCTTTTATTTATATAATAAATTACAGAGAACATCCATCAAGAATTTTCACTTACAAACTTAAATGTTTTAGAATCAAAATACAAAAAAAAACATATTTAAAAAAATTATTGATCATAATGTTCATATTTTTGTAGAAAAACTATGCAGAAGGGGTAAAGTGGGTTTTGCATATTGGTTTCATGTTGGTTTAGTGTCCTGATGAAGAAACGGTAGACAAAGAAAAGTCGTTAAGTGAAGTAAAATATTTAATAACATTTAGTTAAAATTCTAACGATTTTTTGTTATCATCATCATTTCCCTTTACGCACCTAATGGTGCATAGGGCGCTGCATCGGTACACCAACCGTAGCGTATATTGATCATTTTTGTTACATGAAGGTAAGATGATCAGTCTTACGCTCCAGGTACCAGTCCTAGGACTATGAAATATTCTAGTGGGAACACTTTACAAATTTATTGATAATTTTAAGTTGCTAGAATTTCACTCGTCCGTGCACTTTGTAGCTGCAAGACGATAAGTAATCTTGATTCAATAGTTAAATGTTATCAACTGTCAAATATTTAAACTTAGTAAAAGGGGTCTTGAATTCCAACCGTCCATGCGCTCAGCAGCTGCAAGACTTGTTGTAATCTTACATTAATTTTTATAAATTTGTTTTTATTTTGTTTTTTAAAATATCACATAAACTCTTAACATCATTGTCAAATAAAATAAAATAAAAATATATAAATAGGGGCTAGATTTCGTATTGTCCATGTGCTTTGTAGCTATAAGACGTGCTGTAATCTAGCTCCTATATATCATAATTCTATTATACTTTAATTGGAGACGAGGTACTAGAATCCCAACCGTAAATGCGCTCTGTAGCCGCAAGACGTGGTGGGATATTTATTTATTGTACAGCGCCCTTGAGGTGATTTTCACAAAAAAAAAATTTAAATAAATATTTTAATTTTATTATAATATATTATAATAAATATATTTTATCATAATTTGAATTTTTCTGCTTTTGTAAATAATATTATTGTTTAAAATATAAAAACGTCTTTAAATAAATATTGTTATCTGTATGTCCCTAAATGAGTTTTTTTTAAAACTCCTTGGGAATATTGTATATAATTATGTATAATATGTTTTCAATTTAATAAAAAAAAAATTAAAAATATCAACCATGTCGGGAATCGAGCCCGAGACCTTTTACGTGGTAGGCTTTTTTGCTTTTTATTTCGTTTTTAAAATATCACTTAAACTCTAAACTTTATTCAATTGAAAATAAAAATATAAATAGGGGCTAGATTTCTAAATGTCGCTGCAAGACGTTTTGTTATCTACCTCATATATATCATAATTATAATATATCATAATTGGAGACGAGGAACTAGAATCCCAACCGTCCATGCGCTCTGTAGCAGCAAGACGTGTTGGGATATTTATTTATTGTACAGCGCCCTTGAGGTGATTTTCACAAAAATGGCGCTATATAAATTATCCAAACATTATTATTATTATTAGGCAAACGCTCTGATCATAACACCACGAGGCCGACGTTTTGTTAAACCTGTAAATAATCGAATATATGGTTTGGAACGGTTATTGCTTATTCTGGTAAAAGTGCGTCACTACTGTAGAATCTTAAGTGGTAGTAACGCTAGTACCTACTGTTATGGGTCGAGTGGGACCAATCATATTCTGAGAAAGTTCCATTGATGTGCGCGTGTTCAAATCATCTTAGTCATGCGCAGAACGTTTGCGCACTAACCAGAACTACAGAAGAGTAGATAAAACGAAAGATTCCATTATATTTGGATATTTGGATAATTTATCTGGCGCCGTTTTTGTTAAGCTTTTTTCAATTCTTCAATTCAATTATTATTCAACTTTCCAAAACAGACTGGACCATTTTCAATACCTAAGGATAATACAGAATTATCTTTTTGTCACATTTATGACATAATTTTTAAATAAACAGATAAACTTGTAATAATAATAATAATGTTTGGATAATTTATAAAGCGCCATTTCTGTGAAAATCACCTCAAAGGAGCTGTACAATAAATAAATATCCCACCACGTCTTGCGGCTAGAGCGCATGTACGGCTGGGATTCTTGTTCCACGTCTCCAATTATGATATATAGGAGCTAGATTACAGCACGTCTTGCAGCTACAGAGCGCATAGACAATAAGAAATCTAGCCCCTATTTACATTTTTTATTTGACAATAAAGTTTAGAGACTTAGTGATATTTAAAAAAAATTAATAAAAAACAAATTTATAAATAAGTTAGATAACAACAACCCTTGCAGCTACTGAGCGCATGGACGGTTGGAATTCTAGACCTGATTGACTAAATTTGGATATTTCATCGTTGATAACATTTACCTATTGAAGCTAGATTACTAATTGTCTTGCAGCTACAAAATGCATGGACGAGTGAAATTCTGGCTACTTAAAATTATCAATAAATTTACTAAAACAAACATTGAGCTTAATAATAAATTTGTAAAGTGTTCGTGCTAAAAAGTAAACAGATAAAGCACTTCAACACTATGGATAACATAACAGATAACAATATCCGAAGGGTAGCTTTCGTAGTCACTAGTCACTGTCGCAGTATCGCACATGTGCAAACACATGTTTTTGCTAAATTTCTAGATGGTTCGGTCCACGTGTAGTTGCCGGAGGGGGAAAGAAGCCAAGAAGAAGAAAGATTATTATGGATAACTTATATAGCGCCATTTTCGTAATATAATACCCCAAGGGGGCTTTACATCGTGATTTTATGAATAAATATATTTAATTGAAGCTTTTAAATTTGTAATTTAATTAAAACAATTTATTTTGTAGTCACACGCTACGGATTTACAGAACATGTGTGTTTTTTAAGTTTTTTCCGAAAAATCACTTCACTTTCACAGCCTCGCACCTCTGCTGGGAGAGTATTCCATGCCATAGGGCCTGCGACCGCAAATGCGCGTTCATTTTATTTAGTGCGCTGTTTGCGTAGAGGCATAATAACTTTTCCTCTCGCCGTAGACGTAGCTGATCTAAGCGTGAGACGCCTGTCAGCTGTTCATCTGGAATGCATAGTTCCCTTAGATATTCCGGAGCAGAGTTTGTATTCGACATAAGCCAACAGAGTTTGTATTCGACCCCCTGTGGAAAACGTAGCCAGTGTAGTTCCCGAAGTAGTGGAGTGATATGACTGAACTTAGAGATTCCGAAAATAAGTCTCGCTGCGGCATTCAATACAGATTGTAGGCGAGTCATTTTGTTCATTGGGATGTACAAAACTATAAAATAACTAACGCGAACTTATGAATACAATCCTCTTTTTTTCGTTTCTTGTTTTTGACATATAATTGTTATAGACCTCTCGGACTGATTCGTCTTGTAATTCCATTCGATTGTAGGTAGTACGCATGTTATGAATGGCCGGCACCATGCCGACTGGGTTCAGATTTTGGGCCACATCACATGCGCAGCTAAATAACGTCTGTTTACTTTTAAGATAGGTCTTATAAATAAACGAACGAACGCATTTGTAATTTGTATGATTTAACAAAGTTTGGTTTCCATGCGGCTTACCCATCACATATGGGATAACATAGATACTATCCAAGGACAGAATCTCACTAGCCCTTATACTAATAATGAAGAACTTCAGCCCTACGGGAAATTGTATACAAAAATGTTTTCTTACGCCCGGTAAAACTTAGAGCAATAAATTTTACAACTAAGTTTCTTGTCTGCCTTGTGGTGTAGTGGTCAGCGCGTTTACCTACCATCCAAGAGATCTCGGGTTCGATTCCCGTCATGGTTGACATGAAATATTTATTTAAACAGGCGTTTTTTCACTTGAATATTTCATAGTCCCTGGACTGGCACCTGAGGCGTAAGAGTGATTATCAAAATGATCAAGATTCGCTGCGGTTGGAGTCCCAAAGCAGTGCCCTATGCACCATGCGGAAAGGGAATGATGATGATGATAAAGTTTCTTGAAAATGTACAAAAAAAAAATTCAAAAATATTTAGATAAAAACGAAGTACTTTGAACAATGTCACTTGTTCATATGAATCAACCAATGATAAGAGGGTTGTTGAAGATTTCCTGTTTACTAACCGACAATGAAGTTTTGTAATTTTTAATTACTCCGCGCGTGACGTCACTAGTTTTCTTCGTGAGTTAATAATAATACTAATAATATTTGACTGATTTATATACCGTCATTTTTTCAAAAAATCACCTCAAGGGCGCTTTCCAATTGTATACGTAAACTTACATTTTAATTAAGTAAAAGTGACACGGTTTATTTTCTGATTTGAATTTGAGGGTATGATAGTCTAGAGAAGTGAGATTTTGTTTGGGATCTGAACTGACTGGGACTGTCGATGATTCGCAAGTTTGAAGGTAATTGGTTCCAGGCAGAGGGGCCGACACTGGCAAAAGCACGATGTCAGAATCTAGTGTTTGGGGAGCCAAGTAATCACTGAAATAAAAATTAATCCAAACCTTAACTCATAATAAGAAATTTGATCAGGAAATGAAGGTGTGTTAGAGCCCTTGTGTCTGTACAACACTTACTACTACACGTATAAAGTTTTCGTAGTAATAAATTCCCATTTACATCATGTATACACATAATATAGTTTATCTACATATATAATATACCAAATAATTACACGCAAACAACGTTTTTGTAAATTTCTATAGACTGCTAATTAGATAGTACAAGCGTAATTTCTAGTGAAAACGACACGTGTAAAACTGGGTGCGTGCCGTCATTATTTATTTAACAATTTGTTCGTAGCGTGACAGCTTTTGTATGTCATAATGTAATCAACACATTTTGATCCAATCCGAAATCTAACGGCAAAACAACCAATCAAAAAACTGTGCCAGGTGAAAGATCGCACATGCATTTTTTTTTTAATTGATTTATTAACCCTTACGGATTATTACATTCATTTTACAAAAATAATATTTCACTTTTTATTTATACTCTGTCGATAATTATTTTTTTTACGCCTTTTGAAAAGTTTGTAAAGATGAACTAGCTGACAGACGTCTTACGCTTAGATCAGCTATATCTACGTCGAAAGGAAAAGTTATTATACCTCTACGCAAATTCGGCGAATGTGCATTTGCGGTCGCAGGCTCTACGGCATGGAATGCTCTCCCAGCAGAAATCGGAAACTGTGAGAGTGAAGTGATGTTTGGGAAGAAACTTAAAACCCACTTGTTCTCTCAATCATTTGAATAAATTCTTAGCATGTGGTGGAAAAGTAGTATGAAAAAGTACATTATTTTTCTTAAATTAAAAAGTTAAAAGTTAAAATTAAATTTAAATCTTTATTGAATCACTCTGTAAAGCGCCCTTGAGTTATTATATTACGAAAATGCCGCTATATAGGTTATCCATAGTTATTATTATTATTATTTTTATTTGTCCTAAGTCTTTTGTTTAGTTTTGTCTGGTAGTTTATTGTATAATTTTAGTCCCTGATTCATTAATCTCGATTGTCCTTGTCTTGTTTTGGAATGTTGTATGTGGTATTGTTCTAATATTCTTGTATGATGACCATGTTCATAACAATTTTTTTCAAATTTTATTTCTTTTTCTACAATAATATCAGTGGCTAACTTTTAATTAAATTTTAAAGATTCTAGTGGAAAAAGTTGTTTTACATTTAATTGTTTAGTTTTTTTAAAGATTATTTACGCATTTCTTTAGTTGGTGTTAGATAAAAGAGGTCATATATTAGCTTCAATATTTTATTTTGCTGTGGTTGTAGTCTTAAAGTATTTGTTGGATTTTGTCTTGGATTTTTGACGAGTAACATTTTAAATCGGATGTTTTAGGCTAATTCAATGGGCCTTACTTATTAACTTGGTATGAAGATACGCCTTGACAAACAAAACAAACAAACAAAACATCACGCCGTTTTTCAGCAGGGTAGATAGAGAGGATAGAACGTAACATCACTATATCTTTGCATACAGATCTCGCATCCTCTACATTCGTACATCTTCTTATGCTCGCGCGCCAATTATTTCAACTTTTGACATGTCCATCTTAAAGTATTTGTTGGATTTTGTCATGCTATGTTTTTCTCGGTATTCATCTATTTCTGCGTCCATCAACATTCGCATTGTATTTTTTTTTAGCTGTCCATCCGCTCTACATGTCCAAACCAACGTAGAGCTCCTTTCTTGATTTTGTCGATAGTGCTTACCTCAGCCTTACATAATGTACAGATCTCAACATTTGTGCATCTATCGTACATAGTAGTAAATTTAGTAAATATGTTCTAGAATTTCAACCGTCTATGCGCTTAGTAGCTGCAAGACTTGTTGTTATCTAACTTCTATTTTTATAAATTTTCTTTTTATTTCGTTTTTTAAAATATCACTTAAACTCTAAACTTCATTGTCAAATATTCTTTTTAAAAATAAAAATGTAAATAGGGGCTAGATTTATTTTTGTCCATAAGCTTTGTAGCTGCAAGACGTGCTGTTATTTAGCTCCTATATATTATTATTATTATTATGGATAACTTATAAAGCGCCATATTCGTAATAAAATACCTCAAGGGCGCTTTACATAGTGATTCTATTGTTAAATTAATTTAATTGAAGCTTTTTCATAATCATAATTGTTATATATCATAATTGGAGACGAGGAACTAGAATCCTAACCGTCCATGCGCTCTGTAGCTGCAAGACGTGCTGGGATATTTATTTATTGTATAGCGCCCTTGAGGTGATTTTCACAAAAATGGCGCTATATAAATTATCCAAACATTATTATAGTTTTACCACACATTCGCCTGATAGATCGTATTTCGACAGCATTCCGCCTACTTTCATCCCTGTTTTTCCAAGTCCATACATACGCCTAGGCAGGTGGTAAAATAAGGATGGGTATACCATCCTTATTCTACCACTATGCAAAGGCGTAACTTTATACCAGGTTTATAAGTAAGGTCCAACGTAAAATACCAAAAGTTTTGTGGAATCAGGGGGATCTAGAATGCTTAAACGAGAAAAAAACCGGAACAAATATATGTATAATGTCTTCAAATATTTATATGTAAAAGATCCGTATATTATGTAAGGCTGAGGTAAGCACTATCGACAAAATCAAGAAAGGAGCTCTAAGTTAGTTTGGACATGTAGAGCGAATGGACAGCTAAAAAAATGACAATGCGAATGTTGATGGATGCAGAAATAGACGAAGACCGAGAAAAACATAGCATAACAAAATCCAACAAATACTTTAAGATGGACATGTCAAAAGTTGAAATAATTAGCGCGCGTGCATAATATGTACGAATGTAGAGGATGCGAGATCTGTATGCAAAGATTTGGCGTTCTATCCTCTCTATCTACCCTGCTGAAAGACGGCGTGATGTTTTGTTTGTTTGTTTTGTTTGTCAAGGCGTATCTTTATACCAAGTTAATAAGTAAGGCCCATTGAATTAGCCTTAAACATCCGATATAAAATGTTACGTCTAATTGTATCCCCTTATATGGGATGCGTGTGTGTTACATAGCCCATTGAATTCTACACAATCTCGTAATAATGTGACTAACGATGGCTTTCAACCACCCGACATTTAATACGGTGTCGGAAACCATCGGAAGACGTATCTATGCATGTTCCTAATAGTCAACGAATGGCCTTAATAAAGTTACGCCTTGGCATAGGGTAGAATATCGATGCAAATACCATCTATGTTATAGTGGTAGAATAAGGATGGTATACCCTTATTTTACCACTGTGCCTAGACGTAACTTTATATCAAATTTATAAGTAAGGCCCATTGAATTAGCATAAAACATCTGATTTAAAATGTTACGTCTTATTGTATACCACTTATTTATTTATTTTTTGAATTTATTTATTTAATTTTACACTACGCCCAAAGGGCATTTACAAAAAATATACAGGTAAGTACAAACATAGTAAGTAATAATTTTTAAAATATACAACGCTTTTTTTGTATACATGTAGAAACAATAAAAAGCATACTGCTGTGCAAAATAAAAAGTAAAACTTTACATTTTAAAAAAGAAAAAAATATGGATATAAGAAAAGTGATTGAATTAAAAAACAAATTGTAAATAACTTGTAAAGAATTTTACCAAAAAAAATAAAATATACATGTATATATATATATATATATATATATATATACGTATAAAAAAATGGTATTAACAAATGAATGTTAAAAACAAATAATAAAAATTAGTTTTCAGAAAGTATATTTAAAATAATAATATAATATATGGTACACAAAAATATTTGATACATTAATTTCAGAAAAAGATAGGATAATAAAAATACACATCAAAAACAGAGAAAAAATTGGATGAAAAAGAAAGTTTAATTACGACATTAATAATTCATTTTAAACAGTGCATATGTGGGATTAGAGTAGTGAAAATACCGTAGTCTACCGAATCGCTCAGTAGAATACCGGTAGTCTACCGTTTCCTACCGTAGTTTTGGTAGTATTTATTATGGATAACTTATATAGCGCCATTTTCGTAATAAAATATTCTACCGTTTCCTATCGTAGATTTGGTAGTTTATTTTTTTGGTAAAGAATATGAAATATTTTGATACTATTTTATTATTATTGTTTTATTTTGAGCCTTTTGCCGTCTGTTAAGTAGTTTAACGATAAATAATTTCATGTTTCGTGACAGTTCGGCTTCTTTACGGAAAACTTACGTGAAAAAGGCGAAAAAAAATAACTAAATGAGTGCCCTATGGACTTAAATAAGGCAGTGTGCTATGGACGAAAATAATGAAAAACATACCATATATATTATATATACTTATTTGGATAATTTATATAGCGCCGTTTTTGTGAAAATCACCTCAAGGGCGCTGTACAGTAAATAAATATCCCAGCACGTCTCAGCTACAGAGCGCATGGACGGTTGGGATTATAGTTCCTCGTCTCCAATTATGATATATAGGAGTTAGATTACAGCACCTCTTGAAGCTACAGAGCGCATAGACAATAATAAATCTAGCCCCTATTAACATTTTTTGTTTTTTTATTTGATAATGAAGTTTAGAATTTCAGTGATATTTTAAAAAATTCAATAAAAAGACAAATTTATAAAAATAGAATCTAGATTACAAGTCTTGCAGTTACTGAGCGCATGGACGGTTGGAATTCTAGACTCCATTTACTTAATTTGGAAATTTAATAGTTAATAACATTTATCTATTGAAGCTAGATTACTGTTCGTCTTGCAGCTACAAAGTGCATGGACGAGTAAATTCTAGCAACTTAAATTTAAACCAATAATTATACAATCAATTTACATAAATAAACATTGAGCATAATAGTTAATTTGTTAAGTGTCATTCTTAAAAAAATAAGGCACCGTTTTGACACTTTTACTAATCAAGTGATTACTACTACTACTACCATCACGCCATTTCCCCGTAGGGGTAGGCAGAGAGAATGGACTGCCACATACGTCTATCCTGGCATACATTCCTAGCTTCTTCCACATTCATGCATCTTGTCATACATGCCCTTCGGTTTTGTCTGCTTTTGACATGACCAGACTTAAGTAATTGAACGGCCATTTAAAAAATAAAATGTTTTCTATGAAAACTACAGAAAAATACCGTATTCTAAAATATTATGCGGTTTCTTACATAGATAAAGTTTCTTACAATAAAATATCAATGGGATAATACAGGCCTTATAATCAAATATTACTAATCAAGTGATTATACAGACATTTTATTAAGAAAAACGTTTTCTACGAAAACTACCGATTTATTTTTTTATATATTTTTTTACGATAATATACATAAGAGGTAAAACAGAGTTTTTTTTAAAAAAAGGATAATTACATAGCAATGAAATACATATGAACAGTAAAAAAAGTAAACGAAAAAATCCCACAAAGGCATTTAAAATTGATTTGTTTTTTTTATTTTTCACCACAACAAGCCAGGAGGCCTAGTTACAGTGGTAAATTACATCACAGAACACCCAGGCTTAAAAAAAATCAACATTAAACCAACACGCCGTTTCTTCGTAAGGGTAGGCAGAGAGGATAGAACGCCACATCACTCTATCTTTGCATACAGATCTCGCTTCCTCTACATTCATACATCTTCTCATGCACATTTTAATTTTTGTGTTCCCGCCGGGAATCGGACCCGGAACCTTCCGTGTGTGAGTCAAGCGTCATGACCACTACGCCACGGAGGCATGGCCTGTTCG
This sequence comes from Micrasema longulum, assembly GCF_059751315.1. Taxonomy (NCBI): domain Eukaryota; kingdom Metazoa; phylum Arthropoda; class Insecta; order Trichoptera; family Brachycentridae; genus Micrasema; species Micrasema longulum. Next base: position 513,314 of record NW_028277449.1, read on the forward strand.
TGGGTATACAAGAAATGTTTATGGATTTTTGTCCTATAATAAACAGACAGGAATCATGCTTTTCTTTTTTCCTCAATGTTCACGTTTCCACTCCATACAATGCGATTGAGAAAACTGGATACCTAAATAAGGCAGGGACCCTTCGAGTTTGAGTGGCGTGTATCATCGTGTTAACCTTAATTATAAGTTAAGGAATGCTATCTTTGATTAGTTTTTTATCGTTTACTTTTTGTGCTGTTACATGTTCACTTAATTGCCATACTTACTAGTTCTTTGCTCAATGTATTATTATTGTGTTGTTAATTTTTTAAAATCATTCTTATGTTGTTGAAATTCCACTTGTTAATGCGTTTTGAAGATACAAGACTTTGTGATGTCAGCTATCATATTATATTTACTACATTTTGTAAGTGTTATCAACTATCAAATATCTAAATTTAGTAAATGGGGTCTAGAATTTCAACCGTCCATGCGCTCAGTAGCTGCAAGACTTGTTGTTATCTTACTTCTATAATTATAAATTTGCTTTTTATTTCGTTTTTAAAATATCAAAATGCTTTACAAAATTATGACAGGAATGGTTGACTGTACAGAGCTGCTTGGTTTAATAACAATACATGTGCCAGCCAGGATTTGTAGACGGTACCACCTGTTTCATGTACCAATAAGTAAAACATCGTATGTTAAAAATGCTTTTTTTTTGTAGGACTTTTTCAATGTACAATACAAAATTTAAAAATATAGATTACACAAACATCACTCTGTCAGATTTAAAATTTACACTAAAAATGTATTATGTAACTGAGTAGACATTATAATAATAAATATGTACATCTCCCCTCCCCTCCTTATCCTCTCTTCAAGCATTCTTGTCTAAGGACAATTCCCGCAAATCCCGCCCAATTTACAGTAACTTAATGTTCTTAAAATAAATATTTAAAAAATCTTTGATTATTGAGTACATGAAAATAACATTTTTATATGTATAAATTGTATGTATTTATTTGATATGTAATATATTTTCTTTACTAACTTTGTATACTATGTGGAAATTTGTTATTAGTTCTGAGTTTATACACTATACCTGTTTGTTGACTAAAAATATGTATGTAGAACTGTTGATTTCCCAAATAAAATAAAATATCAATATGTTTGTCAATGCTTCTTTTTTTTAAATGTTTTAAACTATTATTTTATTGCAATATTTAAACCTAATAAATTGTATACACGGACAATGTCCGTTAATAAATAAATAAATATCACTTAAACCTTAAACTTCTGTGTTAAAAAAAATTAATAATAATAACAATGTATATAGGGGCTAGATTATTGTCCATGCGCTCTGTAGCTGCAAGACGTGTTGTTATCTTGCTCCTATATATCATAATTGTTATATATCATAATTAGAGACGAGGAACTAGAATCCCAACCGTGCATGCGCTCTGTAGCTGCAAGACGTGCTGGGATATTTATTTACTGTACAGCGCCCCTGAGGTGATTTTCACAAAATGGCGCTCTATAAATTATCCAAACATATATACATAATGAATAAAAGGTGGTTGATCTCTGGAGTACTGGGTGCGCCAGGTCGGCAGGTGCCTCTGATTGCTTTCACTAGGCGCGAGTACTACATACCGGTCCAAAACCATAACCCGTGCCTAGTTACCGGGAACCAGCAACCAGAAACCACCCAGTACGCGGAACACATTTTATCTATAGACCGGTCCATTACACACATATCCTCGAAATCCACACGGCTCGGTAGGATTGGGGTGTATTGACATTTATTAAAACATTCTTCATTTATTATAAATTTATTTAGCTGACTCACAGGTGAAAATTCTGCAGAAAGGAAATCGTGTGAAGAAACACAACAGAAAAACCATCACGCAAAGAGAATATAACGCGGTAAATAAATTCTTACGGTATATAAATTTTAAACTTAGAATCAGTCATGAATTTTTAAATTACGATTTTTTACTAAAAACATTAAATTTGTCAAAACTTAACGATAGAAGAAAAATTAAAGACCTTTTTATTCAAAATTCAATATGTGATTGCCCTGAACTATTATCTCCCATCAACTTTAGGGTGCCTGAAAGAATGACCAGACAGGTGCCACCGTTTTGTAGCAACAATTCACGGACAGTGTATACTTGTAATGCCGTATTAAACAGATTTCATGAACTCGGCAATAGTTATTCCCACGTATCCGATATATTCAGTGTAGGGTTTTGTTCCTATAGAACAAACCTTTTGAACTTTTTCAAAGATGGTGAATGTGAATTATATTTATTTATTCATGCATTTCATAATAAACACAGTTTATTGTTCACTTTGCCCAGCTGTATGAAAGAGTACTTTTTTTTATTATTTTATTTATTTTTCAAAAATATTTACAAAATAGTCTTAAATTAAAGTCCTGCTGAGTTGCATACATACAACTCGTCAACAGGTTCTTATAAATTACAAAGATTATTTACACTTAACCTACATTAACAATAATTTTACTTGAAAAACAATTACAGATTACATTATGAAAAATTAAAAACTATCACTAATACGAAAAACTTTTTTCTAATAACCACAATTTGAGCAAACGTCGCACTCCTGTATTTAACTCAGTATTTTTAATATTGTTTGGTAACATGTTAAATATTTTAGGTATACTGTATTGCAGTGTCCTTTTGCCATATTTATTGCATCTAGGAACAGCTAGCCCTTCCATACTAGTAAACCTGGTGTTGTAATCATGTACCAACTTGAGTTTATACTCGGAGTGCGATGCATGCTGACAAATTAATTTGTACCAAAGTAGAGCCCTAACAGATTATGATTTTCTTGTTGTATTACTGTAGAATGTTTTTTTATTTAAACTTTCTACTGTATAATATTGGTACTTTTTAAACTTAAAAAAAAAAAAAGGTTATTATGTTTTGAAACATAACAGAATCGGTGGACATAGGATTCTTAATAAAATCTAAGGTTTGTGACCTTGAACGACACCGCTCATGCCGCGATTTTGAAAAAATGGTGCCTAAAATTATTTTTTTGTGTATACGAGTAATTACGTCCCTGTAGATTTTAAAGAAAAAAAATATACAGTCTGAGAAAATAAAACTTACTGAAAAATCTTAATAATTTTTTGTTCTTTGGACCAATATTTTCCAAGATACACGTTTGAACTGTATTTATTTACGAGGAAAATAACAAATAAACCAAACGTTGACTGAGAAATTACACACGCGTTGACTTATGACTGCAATAACTTAAGCATGTTCAATATTGTTCATTGTGATCGCTCAAATGCTTAGCATGTTTTTAAGCACGTCAGTAGTCATTTGTGATTGCGCTGTTAGGGTATTTCAGGCTTGGAAACAGTATTTTATATATAGAACTGTATTTTTCATTTAGTCCGGATGAGGAAATTACGATGATTCCTTTGATTGAAAAAGTGACTTTTATTATGTCAAAATATGACACATTGCGCTTGTTTCTAATTGAATTAGTCCATTTTCTTTCGAGGCCAGCGCAGACCAAACAGATTCGTTTCATTGGGCGATAAAATATCATCATTTGACACGCGAATTGTTCTGTGTGACAGGCAGACATATAATTAGGTCATCGGACCCGCATTGCTATCGGCCCGCTTACCGACACTTGGCTCCTGAATTAATAGTCCCAGTCCCAGAGGCAGAAACGACAGGAGGCAGGGTCCAGGGTCCTTCACTCCGACCGTTATTGAAATTTAAGTGAGTCTCGAAACAGCATGGCGATAATTATTATGGGGAATAACGGAATATTTCAATACTGTCTCTTTTCATAATGCCAATTGTTTAGAAGGGCATTAAACCTTTATCAGACACATATAACAAAGTGGTACTGGTAATATAGGGTGAATAGAAACAAAATTTACATTTAAATGTCTATTTTTTTTGTTTTGTAAAACAATATCACATCGAAATCTTAGGACCGATTTGGTTTGAAGTTACCATTCACCATGTCGCTCTCACATGAGTCTTTCTTAAGGCTGTAGTCTGGTAAAACAAACACGAAATTAGGAAATCATAGGATTTTGCCATTTTAAAACGAATGTTTTTTTTTAATCGCGCAATAATAAAAAAAAACATAAATTAGATGAAAAAAATATTTTTTAAAGGTTTTTCTGTTAAAAAATATACTCAAAAGCTTTATGTTACTAAAATATAATTACTTTTAGACCGGCATATTACGCCATTTCAAATTTAGACTGAACTTAGGTATCTGGGATTTCAAAAAATACTGAGTATTGAAGTAATTTTTGTTATTATCATTTAAAAGTAATAAATTGTACATGAAAGTGGCTGGAGCCATATTTATTCTTTTTTGATTTAAAAAAAAAATACAAGCATTTTAAATCACATACGTTTTTGTGACATTTTCCTTTATTTCTACATAAAATTATGCGTTCGGTAATACTTAAAAAATATGTAATTTGTTGAAATATTTTAGTTAAAACCTTACTTTATAGAATTGTATTTTCTTTTTTTTTTAAAGAAGATATATCTGGTTGTAATATTTAATTTAAAACAACATCTTATTTACGTTTTTATGACCAACATACAGGCCCTTACCGAAAACGGAAAAGGCGGGTTTTTCTTATTTAATTAATAATCTAAAAAGTATAAAATAATATAAAAAATTAAAATAAAATGGGAGTTCTATTGTTAACGCGGAAATTTATAATTTTAAAGTAAATGAGGATCTTCAGCCCTACGGGAAATTGGATACAGTAAATATTTTCTCGCTCGCGGTAAAAATTAAAGCATTTCATTGTAATGCAAAATTTCTTGAAAATTTTCAATTATTTTAATAAAAACGAATTACTTTAAGCGACGTCACTGGTTCATATAAATCAACCAATGATAAGAGAGCTGTGAAAGATATCCGGTTTGCTTACCGTAAACAGACTAATTGGCAGAACTGACAGAGAATAGGCGGAAGAGAACCTATGACGTCACACGCGGAGTTTTTTCAGAAAATCAAAATTTTTAAAATTATAGCGCTAATCATCCGGTAAATACAAATTGATAAAAGAAAATTGGCTTAGTTTAAGTCTATTTCCTACTTCCTTAGTGAAGATAACTCTCTTACCTTCCCATTGTAATACGGCTCATGTTTTGTAATTTTTATACAAGTTAATAACTAAGTAGTAGTTTGAAAATAAAGAAACATAAACACTCTATACCTACTAGGGGCGAATCAACCAAATAAGGGATTATGCACAGCTTACCATTATATTTGACATTCAATAATATTTTTTTATAGTTACTATGTTTATGGAAAAATTGTTGTTTATAATATATCACCACCACCGTTTATAAATATATATATATAACACTATCACCATGTAAAGCGCCCTTGAGGTATTTTATTACGAAAATGGCGCTTTATAAGTTATCCATAATTAATTAATTATATCTTCCTACAAAAAAATATTAAGTGTGCCCAGCGCCCAGTATATTTCAATAAACTTTTGTACAAGTATTGTATTAAAATAGTGTAAAATAAAGCTACGCATATCGCATATCGCATTGTTGATAATAATTGTTGTTTGAGTTGATTTTCACATAACCACAGAAAAAACAGTCATTTATAATTATATTTTTATATTTATAATTTCTCTGTACGTGTGATGTCATCGAACTCCTTCTCAACGGCTTAACCGATTTACGTGCGGTTTTCAGAGAAATAAAGACCTTTGCGCTGTGCGTGTTCGTAGATATTAAAATCTTTAATTGAATATGTAAAAAAGAAGTTAGGAGCATAAATGTTTTATTCATTGATCCACCAGGGTTGCATTCGAGAAGAATGCATTAGCAAAAAAATGGAAAGACGTTGTTTTTTTGTGTATAAAAAAAGATTGTTTTTTAATGTTTACAAACAACGTTTGTATTTTGCCGATTTTAATTATATTATTTCCTTAAATTCCTAATAATTTCTACCCGTTCATTTCTTTTTACTGTATTTTTGGTAATACTAAAATAATATTAAATTCAATTCATTTTTTAGCACGAAGTTTGACGTTTGCAAAAATAATGCATATGAGAAAAAATATTTTATGTTTTGGAAGTCAACCATTAACAAGTACCTAGGTACCTACTTAAATTCAATATTTGAATATTAACAGTTTTTAGTTTTGAAATGTAATCAGAAACATGTACTTAGGTACCTACTTATCAATAAAAAGTCGGTTGCCAACGTTCGGGCCGGACAACGTCTGTCGAATCCGCTAGTTATGTATCAAATTACGCAGTTATTAAAAAATGTTGCAAAAATGCAAATAAAATAGTTGAATTTAAATACAAAAAAAGCTGAAAATCGGACTCAATCCAGTTCCTTGAGCAAAGCAGTGTTTGTGTTATTGCATAATTAATGCCTATTAAATTAATGTCGCATGTTGCAAGTCGCTATAGCATACATACGTTTTAGTTTGCGAGCAGTAAGCATCAGACGGTACCAAACAGAGCATTTGACCCACTAGGTCAACGCATCGGGTCGCGGGACTTGAATTTATAATAATAAGAGTCAACTGACTGCTGACAAGCGCTCCATTACTCCGATGCGCATTACTCATCCATCAATGTGTATAAACAAGAACGCGAACAGCTGTAGGATTGATGCAATAAAGGAGATTGCCATCATAGCGGATATTTAACTTGGAATTTGGACAGAATATAATGTTAGGTTTCCCAGAGATATGTACGATAGAGTTGGCCGATGATGTATGAGGTTTTTTTTATTTTTTTAGACATCAAAGTGAAAGGGGTCTAAAAAGTTGCATTTTAAATCACATTGAACGTAAAAATTATTTAAAAAAATATTCCATACTTCTTTTGACCCTCAACCGAGGTTTGAAGTTTATCACTGTCTGAACATTTTGTTAATTATCTATTTTGATAAAATTATTTTGTGTCAGTAAATAAATAACTTAATTATATTACAAATTCGAACACGCTTTAAAACTACCGAAATGCAAAAAGTTTACACTCCGCGGAACTGATTCCGTCGAGCGCCTGACTAATTGACGAAAACAATGGCCCATTAAAACAATGCTACCCATTTATTACGAAACCAAGTGCAACTCACGCCCTAAGATGCTTATTTAATAAGATTTAATGCACATTATAAAATTTAATTGGACTGATTTACTTACTCAAATTCGAAATGACAGCCGGCTTAGAGCAAAAAATCGACTTTTTCGAAAACTTCAAGCTCTGGTTGAGGGCCAAAAGTAGTATCAAATATTTAAAAAAATATTTTTTGCATTCTGAGTAATCTAAAAGTCATCTTTTTAGACCCCTTTCATTTCTAAATTCGAAAAAAAATCATTATCGGCCCACCCTAATGTACAATTACAGAAATCGATCAACGATAGGTTAAAATAAATTCAAATCTAGTGCAGATATAATAAAAAAGACGAAGTGACGATATGTAACATGGTTTCTAAGATGTATTAGCTATTTTAAATGAATAATTGATTGTGCCAGTTTGCTAGCTGAAATCAATTAAAATATTCCCCTTTGTCGCACTAGACACATTACGTTACTGAACAACAACGAATGTAGCACCAGAGAAGCTCAGAATTCTCTATTAGGATTAGAAATTAGTAATTTTTCAAAATTTGTGAGGATGAACTATCTTGACTTATTTAACGACTTAGCTCTGTTTCACCGCAAACGGAAGCTGAGTCTTATTTATAACAATAATATTTAGCCTCTTTTAGTAATATTTAACCTCTTATAGAAAAAAAATGATATAAAATAAACAACACATTTTACACAAATCACTTCGTGAACCATACTCCTTATTCAAAACTTTGGAGATACCGACACAAATGGAACCACGTGTTATGCATATTCTCGTTACATTTTGTTGTCCTGTTCAGAAAATGTAATATATATTGTGTTGTGTACGTAATTTTTGCTGTTAGGTTTATGTATTTTAAGTAATAATATTACTTTATTTTACCAATATAGCACTGTGTGCACAACTTTAAACTTAAATGAATAATGAATTGATGTACGTGAATGGAAACGTAGGTAGAAAGTAATAAAAAAAGACGAGGCATAATTATTATCATTGCTAACTTACACATAGAGCGTATAAAGCAGTAGCAAGCCGTGATTTATTTTATAGGTAATCTACAAAAAATGTTCATGAATTTGTACTTACATATAAGTACATAATATATAAGTAACTAGCTGACCTAACAGACGTTGTCCTGCCCGAACATTAGCTTGCCTGCTATTAGCTTGGAAAAAGTATTTTTTTTATAAGTAGGTACCTAGGTACTTGTTTGTGATTAAATTCCAAAACTAAAAACTGTTAATATTGAATTTTAGTAGGTACCTAGGTACTTGTTTATGGTTGAATTCCAAAACATAAAATAAATATTTTTTCAAATATGGCATTCTTTTTGCAAACGTCAAACTTCGGTCTTCTCACCAACAGAGTGGTGTACTTATGTAGGAATACGATTTTAAAAAATGTATTGTATTTAATATTATTTTAGTATTACCAAACATCCTGTAAAAATAAATAAATTCGAAGAAATTATAAGGAATTTAAGAAAAAAATCTGATTGGAATCCATAAAAAGCAAATTTTGTTTATAAACATTTAAAAACAAACTTTTTTATACACAAAAAAACAACGTCTTTCCATTTTTTTGCTAATGCATTCTCCTCGAATGCAACCCTGGTAGATCAATGAATAAATGCTCCTAACTTCTTTTTTACATATTCGATTAAAGATTTTAATATTTACGAATGCGCACAGCGCAAAGATCTATATTTATCTGAAAACCGCACGTAAATCGGTTAAGCCGTTGAGAAGGAGTTCGGTGACATCACACGTACAGAGAAATTATACATATGTATAAAAATGTAATTATAAATGACTGTTTTTTCTGTGGTTATGTGAAAATCAACTCAAACAACAATTATTATCAACAATGCGATATGCGTAGCTTTATTTTACACTATTTTAACACAATACTTGTACAAAAGTTTATTGAAAAATACTGGGCGCTGGGCACACTTAATATTTTTTTTGTAGGAAGATATAAACGCTGGTGGTGATATATTATAAGCAACAATTTTTCCATAAACATAGTAACTATAGAAAAATATTATTGAATGTCAAATATAATGGCAAGCTGTGCATAATCCCTTATTTGGTTGATTCGCCCCTAGTAGGTATAGAGCTATATTTGAAATGTAATTTGACCTGAAATAAAAAAGTAAAACATTTTGGTGAAACAGAGTATTTTGTCATCACATGCTACGGATTTAATCAAATGACACCTTTTGGGAAAGTATTCCATACCATAAGACATGCGACCACAATGCGCACACCGGAGTGGTGCGCTGGTTAGGTACTGGTATTATGACTTTATCTTTTGCTGTAGATGTAGCTGATCTAAACGAAATAAATCTGTCAGCTAGTCATCTGGAATGTATAATTCTTTAAGATACTTTTATTATTCTTGCCGATGAGGCTCAGTGCTAAATAAGCTCCTGACGTTCCTGCGACCGGTGTAGATCTAATGTGATGGGTCGCCGTAAATTAATTCTAGCCTTAGACTTGAATAGCTGAAGAGCGCTCTCACATCCTCAGGTCAAATGATCCCTCAGTGATTCTCGCGAACCATCGGATCAAAAATGCGGCTTCTTTTGTGATGAAAATCATGAAATTTACATAAAATTAATGTAGTTATGAAACGTGAAACTGAGATAATAGCACATTTGTGAAAAAGGTGAATAATCGAATCTACACAACAGTTGGAATGTTTTTGACTTTAACAAACTATAAACGATGAATACACTTGTTGTTTTTAATTACAAATAAGAATTTAATTATGTATTTGACCAGTTTTAATGATTTTTAAAAGACCGTAAGATTTTCTAGTTCTGTGGGTGTTTTCTGCAAATTGAGAAATGCATTTTTTGTGATCGACACCATTTTCAGAAGGTGATTAATACAGTTTTTCGTACGACGGCGGTCTGGCTGTTTTTAGCAGAACATAGAATTGACCCAACTGCACCCATAACATCAATATCCCATTTTTTTAAATTATGGACTGGCAGCTTTCTGCATAACTACGTTCAAATGTGCATAGTTTTATCATCCGCACTGCAGAACCTACATCTAGATGTTTCAGAGAGATTCATTCAGCAAGGTGTTTATTCAAGTCAACCCTTGTTTTCCAAATCTTTCGAGCGCTTTCATATACACTTCTACGGAGAAGCTTTGGCATATAATTAAAAAATAAAATGATCTTTAGTCGTTATTTATACCTTTCCTTTATTGAAAAAAATCAATATTTTACGCTGTTTTTTTTATATTTTTAAACATCCTGTATTTGCCGGTCGTTTGAATTTTCTATTATGTCTCGGAATATTTTTTCGCCATTTTTCATAATCAGTACTGGCGCATAAAAGTTCGGAGATTGGGAAAGGCAATTTCCCCTTCGCGTTTCAATTTCCCCGCCCCATTGTTGCCAGCCATTGAAATGTTGCCACGTCATACGTGCTATAACGTGAACAAATATACGGCCCGATTTTCGGTTGATTTTTGGACAAAAGACTAATTCCGCGAATTTGCAGCCTGAAATTATACGGATTGTTTGAAATTGAAGGCAAATGAACCGAATTTAATACGTTTTCAAAACCATTTGGAATATTCGTAAGTTTTCATCCGGCGCAAAATTAAGGCGCGCGAAGGAAATAAATATTTTTCATAATAAACAGGATGTTCTTTAAGCCCTGTCACCAGTGGCGGCTGAAGGGACTAAAAATGGAGGGGGGGGGGGGTAATTTTTTTGACTAAATAGGTACATGTATATTTCACAATAAAAATACAGGTACATTAATATGGAGGCAGTCACAATATGATACACAAATGCACAAAATATTAATTTTTATTTATAATTTTGAAAAACCCGTTAGGGTTAAATAAGAAACATTATAAGATCTAGTTCCACTCGTCCATGGGCTTTGTAGCTGCACGATGATTGGTTATCTAGCTTTCATATACCAACTTTAAAATACCTAAATTTTATAAATGGGGTCTAGAATTCCAATCGTCTATGCGCTTAGTAGCTGCAAGACGTGTTGTAATCTTACTCCTTTTTATTATTCATATATTTTATTTTTTTTTTGTATCATTAATACACTAAATTTATTTGTCAATTTTTAAAATGTGTAAATGGGGGCTAAATTTCTAACTGTCTATGCGCTCTGTAGCTGCAAGACGTCCTGTAATCTAGCTCCTATCTGTTATATTTTTTTATTGATCTTAATTGAAAACGAGGAACTAGAATCCCAACCGTCCATGCACTCTGTAGCTGCAAGACGTACTGGGATATTTATTAATTGTACAGCGCCCTTGAGGTGATTTTCACAAAAATGGCGCTATATAAATTATCCAACTATATATATATATATAGTCATATTTTTACTCGTCTGGTTAGTGTATTTATTTAACGGAAATTGACATTTGATTATAAAGCTTTTCTAAGCTAAAGGGATAAAAAATGAGGAATTTATACGATTTAGCCATTTAAAAACACTTTTTCTTTTAAATCTTGCTCTTAATATAAATTAAATAAACATTGGACAAAAACAATTATTTTTTACAGTATGTTTGGTAAAAAATATACTAAATAATTTTACGTATTTCCAATATCGACCAGCAGATTACGCCGATTAGTATTTGTATTTATTACCAAATATACCGTACAAATTTTATTTTTATTTTCACTGTTTTGTATTAGATACTCACTATTTTGCAAATGCCATATATTGTATTATTTTTTTATAGTAAACACCAATTTTTCGCCGATGAACTGTATTTATTTACGAGGAAAACGAAAAACAAACCGACAAGAGCGTTGACTTAGAGATTACGTACGCGTTGACTGCGATAACTTAACCATGTTCATTATTGTTCATTGTGATCGCTCAAATGGTTAGCATGTTTTTAAGCACGTCGATAGTTATTTGTGATTGAGCTATAGAAGAAACCGATTGAAGATTAGTCGACCTTATTTCGCTGGCGTGTTTCATCATCATCGTTGGTTCTACAGTCCGCTGAAGGCCTTGCCCTCACCCAACATTCCTCGCCATCATTTATAATAGGATTCAACCACGTGTCTTCTAAAATATAAATAGTAAAGACGTTTTTTGAAAATTATATTTGATTGTCAAAATTCCTACCTAGGAGACTCAAGCTGGCCACCCACGAGGCCTGCTGGTCCGTGATGGTGAGCTGCGCCCCCCTGGCTGACAGGGCCCCGTTGGTCGTATTGCCCTGAAGGGAGTCCATGGCGGGGGACATGTAGCCCTTGCCGAGCCCCGCGGCGAAGGGGCCCAGAGAGACCGCCAAGGCTGCGAGCACCTGGAACAGAAGTAATATTAAAATATCAGTTAGTAAAAAACGTGCGTGCTAAACGCATGCACGCAGAAGATGTATGAATCTAGAGGAAGCTAGATCTGTATGCAAAGATAGTGATTTAAACAAAAAATATACATATTCTGAAAACATACAGTCAAACATAACAAGTATTTAAAAGCAACGATTTTCTAACATAAAAAGACCAACAACAACAAACCATCACGCCGTTTTCCCGTAGGGGTAGGCAGAGAGGATAGAACGCCATAACACTCTATCTTGGCATACAGACCTCGCTTCCTCTACATTCATACATCTTCTCATGCACGCACGCCGATTATTCCTACTTTTGACATGTCCATCTTCAAGTATTTGATCGACTTGATCGTGCCATGTCTTTCTCGGTCTTCCTCGTTTTCTGCATCCATCAACATTTGCATCGTAGATCCTTTTAGCCGTTCTTTCGCTGTCCATTCGCTCTACATGTCCAAACCAACGCAGCACACCTTTCTTGATTCTGTCAATAATGCATGTCTCAGCCTTACACACTTCACGGATCTCGACATTTGTGCACCTATCATACATCGTTTTATCACACATTCGCCTGAGGGATCGCATTTCGACAGCATTCAACCTACTTTCATCATTATTTTTCCAATTCCAAAAGACCAATTAAGTTTTTATAAATTATGCAAAAGATTTAAACACTAAATGTTACAAAAAAATCAAATTAATAAGAAACTTAAGTAAGAAAAGAATGATTGTTACCATTTGCGTTTTCCATGGAGGTTGTCATAGGTAATAAAAAAAATACCGAATGCACACCCCGAGCTATCCACGCACACACTCATGAACGCACATATAAAACATACATAAACATACATTACATGTGGCACATATACATAACACAAACCACTCAAGATGTACATTCAGCAACTATCCTCAACTCCATGAAGAAATTTTATGTACAAATGCAACGTGCAGTTAAAAATGCCTACATCAATACTGAGTCCATTATTATTTCTACAGGTACGTCTAATGAATGAATTTGTGATATAACTGTTTTTACAAGTTGCCATATAAAAAAGGGAATTTAATCTGGTATAGCGAAGAGGACAAAGGAAACCAATATTTTGTAAGAGGTATGACGAATCAACCATATTAATAAGAATTTTGAAAATAAAAATTAAATCACATGTTAGACGCCTTTTTTGTAGTGATTCTATATTAAAATTAATCAAAGATGCGCTGTAATCATTTTCAATGTTACCAAAACGATATTCCAGGCTCCTTATAAATTTATTTTGAACGTTCTCGATTTGATTAATATATACATTTTACTGAGGGGACCATACTAATGAAGCGAATTCGAGTTGACTACGCACATAAGTATAGTAAAGAAGTTTGAGTGTATCTGGTGATGAGAATATCTTGGAGATTCGTAAGATAAACCCCAGAAGTCCAGACGCCTTATTCAGTGATGTGGCGTTCTATCCTCTCTGGCTTCCCTTACTGGGAAACTATACAGTATTTCATAGACCCTCATTAATTTAAAATTGAAAAAAAAAGTGATATTTCAATATTTTCCCTTTTAAAAGTTATCTGTAGAATCCACCCTGTTCCATCCACTATCAAAGATCTACTGTATATCTGTTTGAATTACGCCCGAAGAAGCATCTCCTTCCTCTTCCTTAATCTCTCCTATTTTCCTATCTCTATTCCTTTTTCCAATTGAGGACTAGTATAGATCTTAATCAATTTATCTATTTTATTTTTTATAGCATACGTTCCGAAAGTATAGTTACATAAATAATCATTATCATGGTTTATTAACAAAAAATACAATTTCTATATCTAATACATACATACTTAGGTAATAGATTTCTCTGGATGATGTCTAGTCTGCTTAACTAGGTACAACCTGTTTTAAGGTAGACATTTTTATGCAAACATAAACAATCACGTCACTACCTACCTACAAGTAAATTTATTATTTATTTATTTATACTTTTACATTGTTTGTATTCTTTTTTTATACATATTAATGTTCCCTCGCTGGGGTGTCCCGTGCCGAGGCAAACATTTTACAAAATGTGAAACATGCCTAAGATTAACTATTTAACAAAGTTAACATACATAATAATAACAATAAAAAAACGTAATTCATCGAATTAACCTAATTATCATTAACATAATAAACAATAAAAAACTAAAATAATCTAAAATAAAACTAAAATAATAAGAACTTACTAATTGTCCTTATGGATAATAGTAGATTGTACACTTTAACCGAGTAGTTGGCCAATCCTCTTTGACCGAAGGTTGTATTTATTTTTATATTTTTTTGCAGCATCAGAGTGGAGTATCTAGTAACTCTTTGTATTTTAAACAGAAGGTAGAGAATAATGTCTACGTGCGTATAGTAACAAAGCTTTGACATAAAGTTGTTTTATAGATTTTACATTAAGATTTTCAAATATACCGAGGGAGCTAGTTCTGATTGGGACTCTTAAGATAATTTTTATTTAAGCTTTTTGTGCAATTATTATTTGCTTGATCAGTGTGTTATTTGCACATCCCCATCCAATTATCCCATATTCCAAAACTGATTGAGTTATTGCGTAATGTACTTTTACTGGTTCTTTTAAGCTTATTATATTTCTTATAGTTTTAAAAAAGTGAATTTGCTTTTTTCAATTTGATTAGTCCATCTTAAATTCCCATCTATATAAATTGCCAAAAATTTAATTGAATCTACTCTGTCCAACAATTTAAAAATACATTTAATATTCGGAATTCGGTTATTATAATTACAGCTGTGAATAGTTAAGGAAAGATTTAGATTAAATATAGTTTTATTATTAATTTTAAATGTTATGTATTTTGTTTTCGAGTGATTTAGTGTTACATAATTTGAGTCTAACCATTTTTTTATTAATTTTAAGTCATTTTCAGCTTTTCCACATACAATATCCCATGAGCGTCCTTGAGATAATAGCACAGTATCATCAGCAAAGATAATTATAGAGTCTTTTAAATATAAATAAGAAACAAAATTAGTCCAAGTATGCTTCCTTCAGGGACGCCAAATGAAATTTCCGTTACGTCGCTATATTTATTAATAATCTTTACTATTTGCTTTCTGTTTATCATGTAACTTTGGAACAGTTCCAATTCCTGATTGAGGATTCCTATATTCCTAAGTTTTTCAAAAAGTGTCATGTTTAATAGTATTATAGAGTTAAACAGTATTAAAATATACCATTTATAATTTTAGAATGTTTTTGAGTAAGTTTTCCGATAGAATAAATTCTTTTATTTTATGTTTGGAAGATGTTGACATTTAAAATTGAAATATTTATTTATTTATTTATTCACACTCTTTATCAAAATACAATTCCATATTCACTTTGCCCAGCTTACAAGGGTACGTACCCCGTTCCAAGCTAGGCAATTACATTTTTATATATTATAATAGTTAACAAATTAATATAGAGCACAGACAAACAAAATATAAACTTATTCGGATACACATTTTGATTCATATACATACAGACATACACATATATACACACATGTATATATAAATATACACATGTACATACACACACACGTACATACACCCATGCGCATACACATACATACATTCATAAAAACATAGACAATTTATTTATGCGAAACTTCATGGTTGTCATCTATAAATATATATTTTTTTAATTATTCCTTATTTTTTATTTTTGACATCCAGTAAGGTTCTCCAATCCGTGGCATGCATCAACTTTTCTGACTCCCTACGACCGATGTCATGAAAGAGCGAGGTCAACACCTTCCGTAACTTGACAACACTCCCGTCTTTCCACGATTCTGGCAAAAGGTTATGGACCTTTTTGCCTACGTTATAGTGTTGTCTCGATGCCAGAACAGTGTTGACCCCTTCACTTAGTATCAGATCCCTATTAGAGTATCTTGTATTATGGTTGTGGTTGACGCTTGGGTAAATGTCTCTCTTTATGTGTGTAACCACTACCGTTCTCAATATATACTGTTGAATAATATTCAGTACTCTGAATATATAATTATGTAGGTATCTGCGATTTATATGTAAAAGATTTTTATTCATAATAATTACTTGTTCATACATAATCAAAAACCATTATACCACAAAATATCTCTCTAAATTATGTGCAGTAAACAAATTCCTTCACCCCACGAATTGAGCAATAAATTATTTTAACGGCACATTCCTGTGTTTCGCAATTTGTGAAAATTAGCCGACGTCGACGTTTCTAAACTGAGTAAAATGTATCACTTGTAAACAAAATACCATGTGCGCATTGCCACAAGCGTCCAAAGTGTCGTTTGCACTCTACATACGTTTCGGATCGCATTTAGAGATGCAAGGCCGGTAGTATACCATTGGTAGTTTATTGTAAGAAACGTATTCTACCGTATAATACGGTATAGTACGGTATAATATGGTAGTTTTGGTAGAAAACGTTTTTCTTAATAAAATGGCTGTATAATAACATGATTATTTATTTATTTATGCTTTATTAAGTGAGTTCATAACATCTTAAGAACTAATATAAAATATAAATAACTATCTTCTATCACTTCTTCACAATATTTTAATTAATCCTACTTCGCCTGTTTATCTGAGAGAGCTCATCCAACCTCTTTCACAACACGGACTATCTCTTCGTTCTAGTAACGAGAGAGCCCTTTTAATACCCTGTCATCGCTCTAATTGTCTTGCCTCCTCTTTCACAGTAGTAGCCGCTCGATTGTGGAATAATCTACCCACTAATATTAGAGACGCCCCTTCTTTATTTACATTTAAGTCAAGATTGAAATGTCACTATCTAAATATTTAAATTGTTTCTTTATCCTTCTTTTTTCCTTCCCACCCCCTCTCCTCTCTTCATAGTATAGTGTTATTTTTTTTTATAAATATATTTATTTTTGTTAATCTTTGCTTTTAATTTTTGTATAAAATTGTAAGATTCAATATGTCCATGTATTTATAATTTTCTCAAACTGAACGGTTTGGGTAGGTAGGAAGAAATTGCCTTAAAGCAATATGCCCGCCCTTGTATGTATATTTATATAAAGTGTCAAATAAATAAATGAATGAATAAATAAATAAATAACATTTTTTTATAAAAATTTCCTAATAACATATTTTTTTAAATTAATTTGAAATATTTCGATCTTTTCTATCTCCATTATTTCTTTGGGTAACTCATTGTACAGCTTCAATCTTTTGTACAATGAGTTGAGATTCTGTTTTTCTCCTCATTGGTAATTTTTTTTTTTACCCCTTGTTTCATATGTATGACATTGTTGGTTAAATTTTATTTTTGTTTTTATTTTATTCATCCCCTTAATTATTTTATGTAAAAAAATGCCACATTATATTTAATTTGCTGCTTCACTGTGAGCAAGCCAATTTCTTTGTGCATTCTTTCTACGTTAGAATAGATATTTCTTTAAGGTATAATCCACATCGCCTTATTTTGAAGAATTTGTTTATTTTTAATTATTTAATACATAAAAAAAAAATGGAAGAACAGTTATTTATGTGTGGACATATTATTGTTTTATATATGAGAATACTACTTTTTAAATCTATTACATTTCGTAATCTTCCCATAAATGAAATTTTTTTTGTAACCTATTGGAGTATGTTTTTTAAAATTTACAATTTACATATGTCCATTTTACAAGACTTTTTTTTCTCTTTTTTATTAAATAAATCTCATATTAATATTTTCTAATGTGTTGAGAATTAATTGGATACTCTGTAATGTTCTCAATGTAACTAAAAATAAATACATATATTAAATGAAAATGAAATTGTATCATTCTGATAAGAGGTTATATTGAGAACTCGGTTATTTTGATGATCCGGATGGATGTCTTCGGCAGCGTCAGCACAGACCTTTTCAGGCAGGTTTCCAGAACCAACCTGCCTCTGGTCATGTCTGGTCTTGGTCATGATAGGAAGAGCAGTCAGGCAGCTGAACATGATCATTTTAAAGATCATCTTTCACATCAGTGAAACTGTACTGCTTTTGAAGAGTATTGTGCCTTTATAATTTCGGGCCATTTCACAATGGTTTTTGGCATGAAAATATGTTATTATAAAAATGAAACACTACTACAGTTTTGGGAGAGCACTCCTCCCATCGATGGGGTGATATAAAACAAATACCTAAAGTTAACAAAGAATATTATTCACAAGGTCATAGAATTTAAACAAATAATAAACTAATTATTCAGTGAATCTAAAAGCAAGGGGGTTATTTTCCACTTATCTAAGGTGTTAGCCCGAGGCGGCTTCTTAGTATGTGCATAAGTGCAGTGCACTGCCAAGTAAAAGTTTGTGTAAATAAATTAGTAAATTTATTGATAGTAAAAATATGTTATTGGTAGGTACAAAGAAACAGGGATTCGTTGCAATATTATACTCGTAAACATCATAATATTCAATACTAGCGCCAAAAGATCTAGCGAAATCGACTCTAGCGGACGATTTTCTCATCTTGTCCGCGCATGCGCAATCGTTCCAGTGCATATTCTGTTTTGCACAATCCTTTGCCCTGAATTTGTATAAAATATACCACATATCTCCTAAAATCGTCATTTGAGAGAGACAGACAATGCTTCATACCGATGAATTGTGCGTCAGAGGGAGAAGATAATATACATATTTCGGGCATTGCCAATGCATTCGCAGATTCGAAATTCGTTTGTAATATCACTCTGAACATGCATAATGACATGATATTAGTACGAATTTAGTTACCTATAACGTTTGTAAAATGTTGGGCGTTTCTGGTTCCGATGCGCGGGCTGTCATACTATTGCTCGTTTATCGCGTCAGACCTATCATATTATTATAATATTATAAAACCTAATATACAAGTTGACAAAATGTAAGGAATGCTATCTTTGTTTGGTTTTTTATATTTTACTTTTTATGCTGTTACATGTTCATTTAATTGCCATACTTACTAGTTCTTTGCTAAATGTATTATTATTGTGTTTTTTATGATTATTTTTTATTGTTAACTTTTCAAAATCATTCTTATGTTGTTGAAATTCCATTCGTCGATGCGTTCTGTAGCTGCAAGACTTTTTATGATGTTAACTATCGCATTATATTTATCATATTATGTAAATGTTATCAACTATCAAATATCTAAATTTAGTTAATGGTGTATAGAATTTCAACCTTCTATGCGCTCAGTAGCTGCAAGACTTGTTGTTATCGAACTTCTATTTTTATAAATTTGCTTTTTATCTCGTTTTTTGAAATGTCACTTAAACTCTAAACTTCATTGTCAAATAAAAATTTTAAAAATAAAAATGTAAATAGGGGCTAGATTTCTTATTGTCAATGCGCTCTGTAGCTGCAAGACGTGGCGGCCTCCGTGGTGTAGTGGTCAAGACGCTTGACTCACGCACGGAAGGTTCCGGGTTCGATTCCCGGTGAGAACACAAAAATTAAAATGTGATTTTTCTCAAGCCTGGGTGCTCTGTGATGTAATTCACCACTGTAATTAGGCCTCCTGGCCTGTTGTGGTGCAAAAAAAAAAAATGTTAATGTTAAAATGTTAAATGTTAAATGTAATCTAGCTCCTATATATCATAATTGTAGACGAGGAACTAGAATCACAACCGTCCATGCGTTCTGTAGCTGCATGTCGTGCTGGGATATTTATTTATTTTACAGCGCTCTTGAGGTGATTTTCACAAAAATAGCGCTATACAAATTATCCAAACATTGTTATTATTAGGTCTAAAAAAAAAGATTTTCTAGTACTTACTTGAGTTCCATACCGCTTATGCGGTTCCAGCGAAGTTGTCGTTTCACCCTGCGCCATTTTAACTATTTTTACACCCTTTGGGGTTAAAGTATTATCACTTTAAGCACAATTCACACTGTAAACATGTTTCACTTCACATTCAATTAAGTTTTATCGTTTCGAGTCTGTATCGTTTTTAGGGTCATCACTGTTTATATAATAGCCACTTTAGGAACTGTCAAATGTTCTAGAAATTTCGTTTCTGTCCATAGTGAGATACGCAGATCGCATGTCGAGGAATTTCTGAAACAAAAAAATAACAGGTCATAAAATTAGTAACATAAATAGAGGGAAAGTAAATATGCAGAAGTTTTTAGTATGTTTGTGTTGATTAAATTAGAGTTTTATATGCATTAGTTTTGTTTGGTTTATCTTCAAGGAAATGAGGTCTTTAGAATCGAATTCCTGATTGTTGAGTAAGTTGAGTAATTGTAGTTTATTTGATTTAATAGCATAATTATACATTTTTACAATTTAAAAAAATTTCACTTGTTATATTTTTACTAAAACTAAAATCCCACCAAGCCACTTTTTGTAGCTTGTTGGTGAAGATTATATTTATACTGACTTAATAATATTATTTACATTTATACTGACTTAATAATATTATTTACATTTATAAAAACAATGAATAACATATCAAAATTAACAGCCGGAAAGATCAGAATAAACATGTTTATACAAATAATAATATATACATTAATTTTTTAAATACAAGAATATATATATGAAAAAATAAAATATTTACACCTAAGCTACTATTCATATATAAACTCTTGATCGAGTAGCCACTCTCTTATTTTGCTCTTGTTACAATGTGAGTTAAATTTAAGTTCTTTTGGTAATAAATTAAAAATTCTATTGGGTAAAGTGTTGAGACTGTTGAGTGACATTTAGAGATATTATATGTAGGCATCATAATAATAATATAACTATAACTAATATGAAAATATAACTAAATGTGAGATCAGCGTGAACGGAGATATTCTGAATCAGGTGGAAGAATTCGTGTACCTGGGAAGTATGTTTACTAGGGACGGAAAGGCCGATAAAGATATTGAAAGGAGGGTGAGTGCCGGGAACAGGGTGAACGGTGCACTAAAATCTACTTTGGCAAACAAATGTTTATCGCAGGAGGCTAAACTAGCAGTCCACAACGGAGTTCTAGTTCCAACTCTAATGTATGGGAGAGAAGTATGGAATTGGAAAAATAATTATGAAAGTAGGTTGAATGCTGTCGAAATGCGGTCCCTCAGGCGAATGTGTGGTAAAACGATGATAGGTGCACAAATGTCGAGATCCGTGAAGTGTGTAAGGCTGAGACATGCATTATTGCCAGAATCAAGAAAGGGGTGCTGCGTTGGTTTGGACATGTAGAGCGAATGGACAGCGAAAGAACGGCTAAAAGGATCTACGATGCAAATGTTGATGGATGCAGAAAACGAGAAAGACCGAGAAAGACATGGCACGATCAAATACTTGAAGATGGACATGTCAAAAGTAGGAATAATCGGCGTGCGTGCATGAGAAGATGTATGAATGTAGAGGAAGCAAGGTCTGTATGCCAAGTTAGTGTTATGGCGTTCTATCCTCTCTGCCTACCCCTACGGGGAAACGGCGTGATGGTTTGTTTTTGTTTTTGTTATATATCCGGGCAGACAAATAAAAAATTTATTTATTCAATACGTTTATCTACATACTAAATATGTATTTCAAGGTATACGTAACACGAAAAAAAATCTTGAAATAAAAATACAATACTAAACGGTCTTTCATTAAAATTGACACAATTTAATAATTAAAAAAAAACACTTAAATAATTCAGTGAAACACAATTTTTTTATTTTGTTTGAAAGGTTACATTATGCCATTAAGAATGAAAAATAATATTTAATTATTTTTGCACCACAACAGGCCAGGAGGCCCAATTACAGTGGTGAATTACATCACAGAAAACCCAGGCTTGAGAAAAATCTTTTTTTTTTTTTTTTTTTCATCTTAAAGGAATAACCCGCTAAGCCTCTATTTTGAGGGTTGTCAGCAGGTGGGATAGAGGGAATATGGGAGGAGGTATTAAAAAATACACCACAACACCCAGACCAATTGAGAGAAAAATCTTTCTTGGATTATTTTCTTGCAACTGGCGGGAATTGAACCCGCGACGCCAGTTTCACAGTTGGCCGTCTTACCAACTGCGCCACGACGCCTGTTCTCACCGGGAATCGAACACGGAACCTTTCGCGTGTGAGTCAAGCGTCTTGACCACTACACCACGGAGGCCGCCGTTCATGTGAGTACCACGACTTTTCTGTACATACCGCATTCTGTCAACCCAATTTCCCATCACTCTTTCACGTAAATTTGGTGTTATTTCACCAATAACACGTTTCTCCGAATTCTACAAATTCTAAAATTCTGTTTGCTTAAATAACCGTTTAACCAAAAATGAGCTTCATCACTTAACATCAATGCATTGATTTGTGCTTAAGCAAAATCAGCAAATAAACGACGTTGGTGGTGGTCTGCTGGCTTTAATTTTTGAACCAATTGAATTTTGTAAGGGTGTAAACTCAAATCTTTTCCTAAAATTCTCCATGTTGTTGTTTGAGAAAGATTTAATTCTTGGGAACGACGTTCAATTGATAAATTTTGATTATCTCTTACACTTGCTGCTACTGCATCAATATTCTCTTGTGTACGTGCATTTTTTTGTCGTACTGGTATCGTACTTGCATCGTGTCAAAAAAAAATCATTTTCAAATTTGTCTGCAATACGATGAAAAGTGGGTCGATTAACTGAATAATGTCGTCCATGAATTATTTTTAAATTTCTTTCAGTATTCACACATGAACACTGATTTTGATAAAACAATTTAATAACTTCGAAACTTTGTTGAAGCGTGAAGGAATGATAAAAAAAATAAGTGTTGAGATTATACCCATTTAAAATTGTATCATCCCTATTGGAAGACTCTTTATTATTTATATCTATTTGAGAAGTTTATATATATTTGATATGTTTTTTATTTATTTATTTATTTTATTATATTAATATACTCGTTCACGGCCTCGTTGTGTAGTTATTCGGATATATTCCTTGGTACCTACACTCTACACTACGCACACAGATGCGTTTCTACTTTCATCTCCCAGGGAACAGCCAAATGTAAGCCGAGTGTTTTTACAGTTATTTACTAGGAAAAAGACAATAGATCATGTTTACTGCATACCAAAATAAAATAGGGACGAGTTTGAGTTTGGGTATCGTCTATTGTCTTGTTAACCTTAATAATAAGTTAAGGAATGCTATCTTTAAAAGTAGTTAGTTTATTATATTTTACTTTTTGTGCTGTTACATGTTCACTTAATTGCCATACTTACTAGTTCTTTGCTTAATGTATATATTATAAATATATATATTATTTTTTATCATTAACTTTTTAAAATCATTCTTATGTTGTTGAAATTCCATTTGTCGGTGCGTTTTGAAGCTGCAAGACTTTTTATGATGTTAGCTATCATGTTAGGTAAATGTTATCAACTATCAAATATCTAAATTTAGTAAATGGGTTCTAGAATTTCAACCGTCCATGCGCTCAGTAGCTGCAAGACTCGTTGTTATCTAAATTCTAATTTTATAAATTTACTTTTTATTTCGTTTTTAAAATATCACTTAAACTCTAAGCTTCGTTGTCAAATAAAAAAATAAAAAATAAAAATGTGAATAGGGGCTAGATTTCTTATCGTCCATGCGCTCTGTAGCTGCAAGACGTTCTGTTATCTAGCTCATATATATCATAATTGAATTATATCATAATTGGAGACGAGGAACTAGAATCCCAACCATCCATGCGCTTTGTAGCTGCAAGAGGTGTTGGGATATTTATTTATTGTACAGCGCCCTTGAGGTGATTTTCACGAAAATGGCGCTATATAAATTATCCATACATTATTATTATTATTCTTAGCGCGTTTGCCTACCATGCAAGAGGTATAGGGTTTGATTCCCGGCACGGTTGATATTAAATATTTAGTTTAAAATGTGCTATTACACTACAGAATCAAGAAAGGGGTCCTGCGTTGGTTTGGACATGTGGAGCGAATGGACGACGAAAGAACGGCTAAAAGGATTTACGATGCGAATGTTGATGGATGCAGAAAACGAGGAAAAGACATGACACGAGCAAGTCCATCAAATACTTGAAGATGGACATGTCAAAAGTAAGAATAATCGGCGTGCGTGCATAAGAAGATGTGTGAATGTAGAGGAAGCGAGGTTTTAATTAGTATGAGTGTTTACATAGCGAAATTAAAGGTACCGTCCACCATCTTTGAAATGATTATACAAAGTTGATTTATGTGAACTTAGTGTTGAAAAAAAAAAAGAATTTGAGATGAATAAGTCAGTCAGATACCAACATAATATAAAGATTCTTAAATTTCACACAAGTCATGGTCAAAATTGCTTTGTCTACAAAGGTGTAAAAAATTATAATAATCTTCCCAATGAACTTAAAACCATTAAAAATAATACACCAATAAATAAATTTAAAGTAAATCTAAAGAAATTTTTTGAACACGTGTAAAAACTACATTAAATTTTAATTAGTATGAATGTTTTATTGTTTTGTTTTTTCTTTCTATATCCTTGGTTTTTTTTTTCTTATGTACTCGTTTTTATAATTATATGAATTCTTGTAATAAACAATAAACAAATACTACAGTGTAAGTCACTCTCCAAGCACAAGAGTTACTCGTAGTCTCTTTTTTGGAGAGTTACAGTAATAACATTTACTAGATGTGTAAAAGTAGAAATGTATAGAATTTAAAAAAAAACATGTGCCTTTTGTGAAATTTATTAATAAAAAAAATAATAAAAAATACTTTTTTTTTTAAATGTCCGTTTCCTTATTATTTCATTTACAATTTAAATTCCTTTACACCTGAAGATAAGTATGATGAATGACTTGAGTAGTTATTGGGCTTACTAATAACTAAAGCTCGTAAGGTAAGCTATTTCAAAAGTTCAAGTTTCATAGGAACTTTCAACGCGTGGGAGGTTGCCTTGAAACCCAATCGTATAAAGGAGTTATTCATTATGTAATGAATCGAGACAGGTGTAATTTATTATTATTATTGATAACTTACATCATTCTACTCGTCCATGTGCTTTGTAGCTGCAAGACGTTTGGTAATGAAGTTTCCAAAATGTTTTCTGTGTACGGGCGGATTAAGAATACAGTTCTGTGTAGAACCAGAATTCTGGACGAGAGTTTTTGACTCTATGATAGTAATAATAATGTTTGGATAATTTATATAGCGCCATTTTTGTGAAAATCACCTCAAGGGCGCTGTACAATAAATAAAAATCCCAACACGTCTTGCAGCTACAGAGCGCATGGATAGTTGGGATTCTAGTTCCTCGTCTCCAATTATGATATATTACAAATATGATATATATGAGCTAGATAACAGAACGTCTTGCAGCTACAGAGCGCATGGACAATAAGAAATTTAGCCCCTATTAACATTTTTATTTTAAATTTTTTTATTTGACATGGCTGCTCTCAGATAAAAATTTTGTGTAAGGAAATTGAGCGTAAATAAGTCCACCTCGTAGTGTCGTGGTTTGCGCGTTCGTTTACCGTGCTTGAGGTCCCGGGTTCGATTCTAGGGAAGATCGACACGATACCCTAGTTCTATAGGGAAATAACTAAAAATAGCTCATTATGAGTCCTGCACATATTTTTTTGTATTTTATTTATTTGTTATTTACAATTATTTTTTTTATATGAATGACAGTGTTCCATAGTCAAATTTGACGGATCTTTTTTACTGAAATATGGAAAAGGAGTGTTTCTTTACCATCTAGCATCATTAACTCAAAATACGATTTTGAGTAATTTTCCTATAGAACTGGGAAGTATCAAAATATTGATTAAAATGGTTCTACATTGCAATATTTCATCTTCCTGGATTAGCACTTAGGGATGATCACCTTACCTTCATTTATGTTTTTTTTATTTATGACAAAATACAAGGTTTTTAAACTTTACATATTACATTACTTTATTTGTACGAAATATTCCCAATCAGCAAAAGTGCTGGTATGAGGGGATATTATATATAATAATAAAATATTTTAAATAAAAAGTCGATAAAATAACATCACATATCACTCGTCACACGGGCTGTAAGAACCGTTTTATTTAGGTTTTTTTTATCTGGAACGCATGGTTTCCTTAGATATTCCAGAGCAGAGTTGTACAATGACTTATATAATATATAAGCCAACAAAGTTTGTAGAAACAAGTGTGATTCCTTATAACACTTGTCTATAAACATTTGGACAAACTTATAAGATATCGATGGCCTTATTTATAAACTTGGTATAAAGTCATGCCTATACGTATGTATTTCTTAGAATTGCACGCATGTAATATATTTTTCTTAGTAACATTAAAGTAGGATTCTAAAATAATGCATGATCCGTTGAAGTAATGTGAAGTTATGACTCGTTAGTCTGTACATTTAGCACTCAGTACTTGGTACTCAAAAGTGTCAAATCCCATGAAACAAGCCATAAACTTCGTGTTAATCGTTCTACGAACAGATCAAACGATAATATTATTCGTTACTAAAATAATGCGAATGTATGGGTGTATTTTATATTTGTACCTTTTTGCTATTTTTCCACATTCGCACCTAAGTGAAGCATCAGGGTTGAGATTAAGAAGATACACTAACGAACCCTCCCTCACCCTTCAAGTTTAGGTACATCGATATGTAACAAGGGGACGCGTACGCAACGATAGAATATTAATTCTCCTGAGCTTTTATTTTTTATTTATTTTATACATTTATTGCTTAAAATTAGTATACATATTTAATAACAGGGAATCTTTATAAAACTAATGAATAGAAAATAAAAACGGAGTGTTCTCTGTTTATGATAGTCTCCATCTAACATGGCTCAGCCTGTTCTAAGATCGAGGGTTTTTTATCTTTTAGATTATAAGTAGTCATATACTAATATAACAACAAAAAAACTAAAACTGCTTAATTATAAATGCCTAGCTAATAAAATGTAGGAAATTAAAAATCGTTATTATACAAATATAAAGTATATATGTATATGTGACTAGTATACATGTTACTTAAACATATACAATAAAAACAAATATAAAGTAATGAAATACATAAAAATATAAAAATATAAATAATATGTGTACCAATTATATAAAGTACTACGTTTTTTGATCTACAAATATTTTTCAAAAAAATCTCTCGCTAAACTATTTATATGTGCAGTTATTTTTATTTTACATTTTGAGTCTTTTATATTTGGCAATAAATCATTAAATATTTTTAGAGCTTATATTATTGTTATCAAAAACATTTTTCACTTTCTTTCATACAATATTTTATGATATAAATAGCAACGCGTGTAATTATAAGTTAGTTAAACCCCTGACGATGAGGTAGTAACCTCGAAACTGGTCAAAGTGTAATTGAAAAAAGTGGTTTATACAAATTTATAAACAAATAAGTGCAATTACATTATATTGCTTTTTACCAAAGGCGGTTGATACCAATGGGACAATACAGTCAATTTGTGTTGCTGAACGAGTGTTTATATTTTGTTGGCTTCTTTTGACCTCACTTGATTTAACATAAAATTTAAGTAAACAAACAATTGTCTTACATCCAATATCTTTAACTCAGAGAATAGATCTTCCGTTGGATACCTCGAGGGTTTTTTAGAATGATCTTCATGATCCATTTTTGTGCTATTTTCACTGATTCAAGGATTGAACGAGAGCAATCTCCCCAAGCTAAATTACAATACGATAGTTTGCTTTGGAAAAAAGCAAAGTAAATTTATCTCATATGTTGAGCATTCTAGATATTTCTTAGGCTTTTATAAATGTATGCTGATTTCCGTATTTGCTTGGATATTTCTATAATTTGATCTTTCCAGCTTAGTTTAGAATCTATTATGACCCTTAAATATTTTATTGAATTTATTTCTTGTAAATTTTCACATTTGCATAAAGTATTAGGTATGCACGAATGGATCTTAAGTGAAAAAATTTCAGGTTCTGTTTTTTTGTGATATTACGAAGATACACTACCGACCCACATTAAAATCATAAAATATTAGTACTGTCCCTATGAATTTGGCAACCCACTGTATGTGTTGGAACCACGTTGGAACGAAGATGATTCTTGGTCTATCATAAACATTAAATAATCTTTAAATATATTACATTTATACATTTCCAGTTGAAACAGTACGTAAGCGTAAACATCAT
This sequence comes from Micrasema longulum, assembly GCF_059751315.1. Taxonomy (NCBI): domain Eukaryota; kingdom Metazoa; phylum Arthropoda; class Insecta; order Trichoptera; family Brachycentridae; genus Micrasema; species Micrasema longulum. The sequence goes on from NW_028277449.1 coordinate 541,934, forward strand.
AAAATTGTCTGTCCACCACAAATTACAAGACTTTCTCGGAAAACGAATTAAACTGCCCTCAGATGTATTTATTTACAAACGTAACAGAATAAACAGAAATAGAATCCGTGTCGCTGTGAATACGGGAATAAGTAAGCTAGAACGGCCCTTCGGGTCAATTTCCTGGCCTTTCAAGCCAACTTGTTTTTTTTATTTTTTTTATTTATTTCTTAAGTTAGCTTATATTAAAACTAATATAAACTATTATGTACATTTACATCATCTATATATATTTACATTTCCTTACAGTAACTTATACATTTATTTTTAAATTCTTTCAGACACTTTTCATTTTTCATACATTCAGGCATCTCATCATACATTTTTAAACCCTTATACATCAAACAATTTTGCGACTCAGCTCTTTTCAATAATGGTAGTCTTATTTTATCCTTTTGTCTAGAGGCATATTCATGACAATTTTTGTTTAAGACAACTTTATCCAACAATTCGTCCATACAGTGAAATCATTCCTTCTGCATACTCTAAAACCGTTTTACAGACTGTGGTATTTATAAATAATATAATACAAAGAACAATTCAAATGAAGGACCCTTTACAGGATATTCACCTGAAAGTTTTTTTTTTTATTTTTAATAAAAGAGTTGCCTATTTTTTGCCTTGCTTATTATGTACAAGGCTTATTTTAATTGCAAAAGGTATGTTCCTTCTAACTTTTCTGACTATAGTGTGAGGATCTGGTGATGAAAACTCATACAGGAGATGCCGGACTATTGACAGGCGTCAACAGACCTTCCGTTCCACGTTCAGAGCGTTCGGCATTTTGTGTCCTATTTTTATTTATTTCAGCAATCACATTAACTATTTTTACCATGTATGATACCTCATGCGATAAGTCCTTTTGACTTATTACTGCTACGATATATTATAGATCCTCATTCAGACTTCTACATAGCGCCTCTAGCTGCATTCGCTCTAAGCTGAAAATGGGACAATGCATAAACAAACGAGGGACATCTTGGGGTGTCTCGTCATCACATGGACAGCTTTTGATTTCTGAGAGCTTAAAACGGTGAAGATAGCTCATAAAACCTCCGTGGCCTGTGAGGATTTGAGTCAGTTTTCACCTGAAAGTTGCCATGAAATTAAAAACAGTCGTCAAGCGTTGTGATTTTGTTTTACACACAGAACTTTTTACTTATTCGCCTGGACACGGACAAAATTCATCCACCAACATTTATATCGTAAATTTATGAACCGTTTGTCTGCAGTCAATTCTCTTTGTATATAAAGTACAAACCATCATAGCACTTACATTATGGAATATCAGTCTCGTAAGTATGGTGATTTAGTTTAACGTGTTGTAATGGACACTCCAATGCATTTCGACCATATGCGCTGCACATTTTAATTCAATTTATGTTTGATTGAAATTGATAGCATTCGATGCGATGGCACATACGACGTACATATCCAAATAATTCCCACAATATTTCATATGTACTGTACGTACATTATTTTTTTCCGAATTTCGAAATGAAAGGGGTCTAAAAAGTTGCCTTTTGGATTACTTTGAATGCAAAAATTTCAAAAAAAATATTCGATACTACTTTTGACCCTCAACCAGAGCTTGAAGTTTTCGAAAAAGGCGTATTTTTGCGCTAAACCGGCTGTCATTTCGTATTTGGGTAACAAAATCGGTACAATTCAATTTTATAATGTGCATTAAAACTTATTAAATAAGCATCTAAGGGCGTGAGTTGCACTTTGTTTTGTGATAAATGGGTAGCATTGTTTTAATGAGCCATTGTTTTCGTCTATATTAGACAGGCGCTCAACGGAATTAGTTCCGTGGAGTGTAAACTTTTTGCATTTCGGTAGTTGTAAAACGTGTTTTTGTAATGAGATTAAGTTATATCTTTACTAACAAAAAAATTATTTTATCAATATAGATAAATTACAAAATGTTCAGACACTGATAAACTTCAAACCTCGGTTGAGGGCCAAAAGAAGTATGAAATATTTTTTTAAATAATTTTTACGTTCAATGTGATTCAAAATGCAACTTTTTAAACCCCTTTCTCTTTCGTGTCTAAAAAAATAAAAAACTTCATACATCATCAGCCCACTCTAACGTACATACATTAGAAGTGCTTTTAAGTACATATTCATATTTTTATTTATTTATGCATACATTCTTACAATTTACCCAAATATTTGATTTCAAGGGCTATTTACAATGAGTTGTAAATAACTCACTATTAGAAAATGGGAATCAAGTTAGGGTAGAGTGGGATTTAAACCATGGACCTTTGAGTCGTGAGTCCGAAACACTAGCCACGGGACCACAACCCGATTCGATTTACAATTTCAAACTAACAAACCATCACGCCGTTTCCCCGTAAGGGCAGGCAGAGACGATAGAACAACACATCACTCTATCTTTGCATACAGATCGCGCTTGCTCTACATTCATACATCTTCTAATGCACGCGCGCCGATTATTCCGATATTTAACATGTCCTTCAAATATTTGTTGGATTTGGTCATGCCATGTATTTCTCGGTCTTTTTCTATTTCTGCATCCATCAACATTCGCAACATTAATATTTTAGCCGTTCTTTCGCTGTCCATTCGCTCTACATGTCCAAACTAACGCAGAGCTTCTTGAGCTTTTCTTGATTTTGTCGATACATAATGTACGGATCTCATTTTACAATCTGCTTTTCAATTTTTCTTATTTACTTTATATACCCACTGTTCAAAAAAATAATATTTTCAACACAAATTTTTATACCTATTAATGTTACATTAAATCAATATTTTTATTTTTTTACTACTCAAAGTTTTACTTTAGATTTTGCATTGCAGTTTTCTTAAAAAGGGTTGTTGTTTATTTTTTTAATTATAACTATGTTTGTACTTACCTGTATTATTTTTGTTAATGCCCTTGGGGATATTGTAGAATTAAATAAGTTAGCCAGAGTATTAAAATAATTAAATAAAAACGTTAATTATTGTAAAAAAAACACAAATTAATATTTTCACAGCGGATGATGTTAGTTATGAATTAATTACGGTCTAATACATACCCAGAAATAAAATACAATAAATTGAAAATCAAGGAATTGCTAATAAACAATATTTAAAAATACGTTTACATGTAATAAATATATATATATTTTTTTTAAAGTTATCAAAAATGTAAAAAGTACAAAACGTAATAATAAACATATTTACTGGCATACATAAATATGTTTAGTAGAGATGAAAAGACTGAGAAAGATATTTAAAAGAGGGTGAGTGCCGGGAACAGGGAACAGTATGTTTACTAGGGACAGAAAGGCCGAGAAAGATTTTGAAAGGAGGGTGAGTGCCGGGATCAGGGCGAACGGTGCACTGAAATCTACTTTGACAAACAAATGTTTATCGTAGGAGGCAAAACTAGCAGTTCACAGTGGAGTTCTAGTGCCAACTCTAATGTATGGGAGCGAAGCGTAGAATAAAAAAAATAATTATGAAAGTTAGTTAAATGCTGTCGAAATGCGATGCGTTTTTCGCGGGAATTCAAAATTACAAATTTAAAAATATTTTTTGTACTACTAAGTAACAAAAAAAAAATATTTTATTGGACAGTATTTCATAGACCTTTATAACTTTAAAAATATTTTTAAAAAAGGTGATATTTTACTTTTGGTCTAGTTATCTGCTACACGTTTGCACATTTAGTTAATTTTCGTTTTACTGTGTATGTAATAAATAAAGCAAACGTTTATGATGATCTCAATAATTCTTAGAATTGCTAAAATAATATTGACACATTTTGCTTTGAACCACTGTAAAACAGTCCACGCTCTGAATCATACGAATTTGGAAGCATTATATCACATTCATATTTCACACACGTGGCTGTATAATGCAAATGAATACAATTTGAATAAGAAAATACCTATACTATTTATATTTGAATCATTAACCTTGTGGTCTAACATTTTACTAAATGTTCATTAAATATTTGCATATAACCACTAACCGATTTTTCTATATCTACCGGTTTCGAAACGTACCCGTCTCTTCTTCAGAACACCAATTAAACCAACATGCAAAACCCACTATTCACCTTCTTCGTAGTTGTTGCACATAAATATAAAACCAACACGATATGGCATAAGTAATAAGTTGTCTTTGTCCGCGTCCTCCTCTCCGTTGCTCTCTATCCCTGAACAAATATTAGTTTTATAGTGAGAAGATCTTTTAATATAATTATGTATCCCCGTACTGCGGGCCAACTGTTTGTGACACCTGATTTTTATAATCCGAATCATTTCTATTAAACTTATATGTTATTCTTATTTTTATATTATGTAGGTGCATATAATATGCATTTGTGTGTTCGTTTTGAATCAACGTTCGCGTATTGTCAAACCTTATTTTATTGTTGTCATTATTTCGTATTTACTGCATTTTGTGGTTACCTACTGTATTGTATAGGACTCGTCGCACATTATTCATTCGATGTGTATCAGTTGTAAAATGCTTTTTTTTTCAGAATTTTCAGAATTTTCAGATTTTTTTTTCAGAATGTTCAGGTTTTGAAATTTAACATACTTAAAAAAAAAAAAAAACAATTTATATCATTTCGTCATTTGAATTTTAACAAAAAGGTTTCTAACTTTTTACTAAGCTCTTTATTGTACCATTTTTAATACAATTTACAAGTTTTAAGCAAATATATTATTTTCATACTTCGGCACCCACACACACGCACCCTCTCACTCATTCATTCCCACACGCACATGTATCCTCTCCCTCATTCGTTCACGCATACACACATTCACATACACATAAATACAAACGTCACACAAATACAATTACTAAACTTCTTTTCTTATATATTATGTGTCATTATATTTACAGTGAATTTTTTTAATTGGCTTTAGTATTGTTAAGATTTTTCTAGTTATTTTGTTTATGTAATAGCTGTAAAAATCCCAAATAAAATAAAATAAATAAATAAATATGCATTTTGATAAGCAACCCTTGCATGCACTGATTAGCTTAAGAAAATATTTTATGCTGTGGGAGAAATAGTTGAAAAAAAGATGGAAGGGATGAAAGGAGAGGCGTGAGTTTAATTTGTAAAGGGTGACCATTACAATGGAAAATCGTAAAATGGGCTATATTATAAGGTTGATTTATGATTGATCATTATTTTTTGCTTTCCTAATTTGATAAATATTTTTATTTTATTTACTTTAAGCCCTTTATTATTTTATGTAAGATTTAAACTCCTGTATCTTTATTAAAGACATGATTGAACTTGATTTGCGAATTCAGAGAAATCGTTATTGTGACAACACCCTAAAATGTTCTTTAACACGAATATCTTAATTTTTTTATGTTCTTCCAACGTAAACTAAAGGACAATAATAGTATTTTATTTTTCATTGTAATGGTCACCCCATGACTATTAAGCTCACGCTCCTCCCTTTTTTAAAACTATTTCTCCCACAGCATAAAATATTTTCATAACCTAATCAGTGTATGTAAGGGTTGCTTATCAAAATGCATGTCGTGTTGGTTTTATATTTTGGTGCGACAAGGTGGAGGTGTAAAGTGTATAGTGGGTTTTGCATGTTGGTTAAATTGGTGTCCTGACAAAGAGACTGGTCTCGAAACTCGATAATATACTGTTTGATACAAAAATCCTCTATAAACACAAACAGAGTTTGTGCATGTAAAAAACAATATTTATTTATTCCTTAATATTAATATTTATTATTATAAGGAAATCATACAGTCTTTTTATGAATACAAGGTACAAAAGAATAATTCAAAAAAGTAAGACCAATCACAGATTTCATAATATTTTTTTATGTTTGCAGGAGAAGAGGGGAAATAATAATTTAATTCTTAAAGAAATATTTAAAAATATAAAAATTGATTAAAAATAACATAACAGGGAGAAGACATTGTATTGCTCCAACTCTACTTTCCTCCCCTCTCTCTCTGCTTTCATGAACATTTATATTTCTTATTAAAAATTCACAACCAACAATAATTAATTAGATGCAGGTAGTAGATGTACATATGAAAAAGTAAAAATAAGTTGATATTAAAAGTTGAAATTAAAGGTTACGCATGAAGCCGATCATAAATCCGCGCCTAATATCAGCAAGATAGTAACTGTCATAATTATTTAGCTACAATTGTTTTGTAGCTGGGGACAAAATTCGCATACACTTGACAAAATAGGTCAAGGTACAGCGTAGTGCAAAAATAGGGTACCTACCGTCAAATTGATTTCAATTATTTATTTTTATTAAACTTATGGGTTTTTATATTAAGACAAAATCCTCTGTTTTACACAGACAATGCGTCCACAAACTATCTACAATACCTAGAATATGCGAGCAATAATATAATCACTAGATCTTCAACACAAAGACAACTTAAACAAATACAAACTAATACCACTTTCGGACAAAGGGATTTTAAGTATTATTTAATTAAAAGCTATAACCTACTTCCACTATCTGTTAAAACAATTAGTAACGAGAAAATGTTTAAAAAGGCTAAAAAAATGGATAGTGATGTTAGGTTTTTGTTATTTTCATTGTGCGTTTTGTAATATAAACAATATAGATGTACTTATACACCTAGTTTTTAAAACTGTGAATATTTTGTTAATTATTTCTGTTTATTAAGTAAGTCTTCTTTGTTTATTCTCAAATGTAAAAACATTTCAAAAAAGTATATTGTTAAGTGTCTTCGGCACGGGTATCCTCAGTGAGGTCAAATTATTTTTATTATTAATTATAGTTTGTAAGAGAAAAATATGAATAAATAAATAAATAGAACAATAGATTTCCCGAGGATGATATTTTTTGTGACAGTGTAAAAAATCATTGAAATATTGAGAAAAGCAGATTTATAATTATTTTTATAATTATATATATATTTTTTCATTTCTTATCTTTTAAATTTGTTATTTTTAACATAATTTCACTTATTGTCTTAAGTGTACACAATTTTTTATCAAGTCTTAAAATAGTATAAACAAAATATATGAATATCCCAATATTAACGTCTATCTAATTATTACTGAAATATATACGAATTATTAACATTTCTAAAGTATATTACATTTCACTGTTTGGTCCGCGCGCTTCTCTTTGCTTTTTCGACTAAATGTTAGGCACGCCTTTTTGAATTGACAAAAGAGTTTCGCTATTTTCGCAGTGAAAGTTATTAAAACTTCGCCTAAACTCGCACAACGCCGCAAACATTTCATCCCCCATCGCCGTTCACCATCATTCGCCAACTCCAGACAAAATTTTTGTGCCTGCAGTAAATTCCCCTAATTGCCTGAGCTGATTGCCAAGAAGAAGGAAGCCTCAACACCAGGTTAGTCAGTGTTATTACATGTTGATTTTCTCTGGTCCGAGTATATCTTCAGTAAATTGTTGGCTGCATAATCCACTAGATTACAATGCAAGCTTGAAGAAATTTATTTAATTGTCAGCTATCATAAATATATTTTTTTTAAATGCAAAGGTGAATTTATTTACACGATGCATGAGTGTCCCACACTAATATATAAAGAAATTATGAATATTTCTGTACACACTGTTTATTTACCCAATAAAACAAATAAATATATTTAAAAAAAGAAAAAAAAGAGTTGGTTTAAACTTGAAAACTGCAAGGTAATAAACTATAAAGAAAACTTTAGACATCTATGTTTTTTTTAACATTTTACAACAGAGATGAAGAACATTCAAGAGAAGGTAATATAGAAGTCTAGGCATCTACAGGGCTTATGACCTGTCAATGGCTGGTTTAAGTGGCCACTTTACACGCTGTGTAACATTCACCATTCTGCCTATATTTGGACATCTATATTCCTTCAATTCTTTCATCTGTTGATGTTTGTGAAGTTAAAAAGCTGAAACCTTTATTTATGCGGGTGAGATTTATCTAATTGAATTATTTCACCTACATACTAAGCAACGCCTAAAAATATTATTTGCTCAATTTCTATACCTCTTCATGGACCAGGTAATTTAGCCTGTAGCCCTGTAGATGCCTAGACTTCTTTATTACCTTCTCTTGAATGTTCTTCATCTCTGTTGTAAAATGTTAATAAAAACAGCTCCCCAGGGAGTTGAATCCAGTCCTTGTCTACAAAAATTTGGACAAACTCTAAATATTGTTGATCTATGTTTATTTTATTTTGGTAATGTATCCAAAATAAAACAAGTTTATTGGATTATAATTCTACTTTATTTTTTATAAAATATACAAAGGGTATATTGTGACGCGTTTCGTCTTGTTAGGACATTTTCAAACAAACTAACTTAAATATTTACAAAGTTTCCTTATATACGAAAAATATAAATTCTATCAAATTTAAATAGATACAAAATTGTCTAATAAATGTCGCTATGTCGTTATATTATTTATTTATTTTTACATAAACGGCCTAAATTGCCTTTAACATATATTGAACATAAATATGAAAGAAAATACATACATAAATACATATTATGCCGTTATTCTTGTAATAATGAACAGACTTTAGTCATTTTATTTTTATTGTTATATGCATTTGCATATACATACATATTTGTAGCTTTAGAACAAGTATTTTTGTATCTAGTGAAGCTGCTGGGAATATTTTTTTAGCAGTTTTTACATGTAAAATAGTAATTCTAATTTTATTTTTGAATTGTAACTATGCACTTTTTTTGCCAATAAACGCCGTATTTTGGTACTGAACTGAAAAAATACAATCGGTGACCAAATTCGCGGACGCTTAGCAAAATCGGTCAAGGTACACTGTCGCGTAAAATTGTGATCACTATCGTGCAAATGCTACGCTACTGACTATTGGCTACTGGCTACTGGCACGTTCCCTAATCACACCAACAGATGGCACTCTAGTTCCGAAGTGTATGACTCATGTTGGCGTCCTCCCAATAAAGCAGACCGGAGTCCGTCAGGTAGTGTGCGGAGTGTCCGATGATCGAATTCCGAACAAGAACAAAACTGGTTTGTCTCACTAATCGAGATTAAACTTCGACTCAGAAATACCAAATCATCCTTTTTCGAGCCACCAAGCTTTTTCCCTTTTTTCAATGTTTTATTTATTTATTAATAAAACATACATTATTATTTACCAGGACCACGATTACAAACGCTGTCCTCATTGGTACGTATCGAGACTATTTGAATTGTTTTCTTAATTTATATAACTTAATTTTGCAATATTCTTTGTAATGGAAAAAAAACATGCTGACAAACCGGTTTCCCGTTTTAGCGAGTCCTTTTCTTTTTCTTTTATTAAAGTGTATCCATTCTAATAAATTAAAATTTATTTTTAAAAAAGACAAAAACAATAAGTTAGCAGTACTTTATTTTCATAAATCAAGTAGTAATTGCATACAGCCAGCAACTACATACGCATTAGAAACCACGGCCCTTACAAAAAGACATGCAGAAAAGCAATGCACACAGCGATCCATGGAAAGATCCATGCTGGCCAAGAGACAGAATAAGAATGAGGAAATTTTGAACGGAACTGGAATGGCGGATATAATGGATCGCGTAGCAAGACTGAAGTGGCAATAGGCAGGACATGTTGCGAGACAAGACCCCGCAAGATGGACCCCTAAAATTTTAAGATGGAGACCTTGGGAGAATAAGAGAGGCGTCAGAATACGTAAAAAAAAGGTGGTCCGATGATTTAGCTGCCGTAGGAGGTAAAACACAAAAATAATTCAAAAAAGTAGCCAGAAATTAAAATGCACGCAACAATCCATGGAAAGAGATGCTTGGTGTATGTCTAAGAGACAGAATAAGCAATGAAGAAATAAGGCGCCAAACCGGAGTCATGGATATCATGGATCGTGCAGCGAAATTGAAATGGCAGTAGGCAGGGCACTTGGCGAGACAAAATGATGGCAGGTGGACACCCAGAATAATAAATTAGAGACCATGGGCAAACAAATAAGTGTTGGAAGGCCACAGAAAAGATGGGTCGACGACATTGCCTCTATTGCCGGTAAAACGTGGATGATGAAAGCGGGTAATAGGAAGGAGTAGAGACGTTTGGAAGAGGCCTTTATCTAGCAGTGGAGAGATTAAGGCTACAGAAAAAGAAGAAGAAGAAGGGTGTAAAAATTGGCCGCAAGTAGCAACCGACCGAGAAAAATGGAAGAATATGGAAGAGGCCTATATCCAGCAGTGGAGGACAGAAGGCTAAAGAAGAAGAAGTAATTTTATTACAATATTCACTCGCTTATTTTTAAAAAAACGTAAAAGCCGCTGAGAGCATACAAAATACATAAAATAAAATAAGATATTTTTAAGCTATGCGCTCTGTAAGACGTGATGTAATGTTCCCATGGGTTGTTAAAATCTATAATAATAGAAAACGAGGAAATAGAATCCTAACCGCCCATGCGCTCTGTAGCTGCAAGCGTGTTGGGATATTTATTTAACAGCGCCCTTGAGGTTATTATCCTAACGCAAATGGCGATTTAAAATTTGTTTTGAATTTCAATGATCGTTTTAGAAGGTTGGGATATTGGCGCCGCAGTAAAAATCTTAAATTAGACTTTGTGATGAAATCGCTGTATTTATTTTAAAGGAATCAACATCGTTTATTTTCTTTATTAACAAAATAAAATATTTATCTTTGATTTTGCGGTGGTGAATGTAGGAAGTATCGGCTGGTTAGTAGAGTTTAATTAACGGAAATCAATTAAAAGGACGTCTTGTGGCCGTTTACGTAATCACTCGAAAATCAATTAAAGAATTGATTATATTTACATTTATTTTTTTTACATTTGTAAAATCACTTAAATTTATAATTATTTTGATAAAATAATAAATAAAGTTATCAATGAAACTTCTTGGTTTAGTTTTACTTTTTTTATTATTTTGACCAACGAGCGCTTTCGTCTAATTAGGCATCTTCAAGACTGTACTCTGTTGTATTTTGCAATGTGTTGTTTTCCCATTTTTTAAATAATAAATGCGTAATCCCAATTTCGGTCCAAAAACTCCCAAAAATGAACTGTTTGGCAAACCAGTTGTAAATATTCATGTTTTCTGTCCCCTGTTAAAATACTTATTTGATCTTCTTATCTCCAAAATATGTTAAGAAAACTATAAAAGCTGTAAACGTTGTAAACAATTCACCAGCCTTGAAGATGCATGCTTAGGTGAAAGCGCTCGTTGGTCAAAATAATAAAAAAGTCAAACTAAACAAAGAAGTTTCGATGATAACTTTATTTATAAGTTTATCAAAATCACTAACTATGCAGTTTTATTAAGAAATATAAAAAAAACATCAATATTACTTAAATTCGTATTAAAAAAATCTTTGTGCCAAACTTTAATTGAAAATGAAGATCAGGTAAACAAATTAAACAAAAAAGTTATACATGATTGGTCATGTAATTGTCCTGGTTCGTTCACATAAATATTATACATGCGAAAGTGGGTTTGTTTCGGGTTTAGGTTCAGTGTGTAAATACGGCGTTTATTGGCAAAAAACAAAAGTAAATACATGCAATACAAAATAAAACAAAATAAGTACAAATACTCAAACATTGTGTCAAAACATTGAATTGAATTGCAAGAAAATAATCATAGCAGCTTCACTAGATACAAAAATACGTGTTCTAAAGCTATATTCATAATATATTTACAAATACTAATGATATATTATAATTATATTAATAGGACCACATTGTTATAAAAAAAAATAAAAAAATATTTAAAACATTTATGAAATCAAGTTAAAAAATTAAAAACAAGGATAAAAATAAAGTAAAATAAAAAATATATTTTTCAAATTGGCAACTAACAGACAAAATTCCAAAAACTAAAAACTAAAGACAGAAAAAAACCAAAAACACAAAAAAAATAAAAAACTTAAATAAAGAAAATAACAGATATAAAATTAATGTATAAATCAAATTAATAAAAAATGGACATTGAATATTAAAGATTGAAGGCACCATTAAATTCTTATGCTTGTTTGCGTTTTCTTTACGTCTCAACGGAGCCACCGATTGACATATTTTTTTGCACAGGGATAGCCGGAGAGGTGAGAAGTAAAATAGGAGCCTTACTTTTTACCCAGAATCTATAGACGCAAAGATTGAGCGACGTGGAGTTCTACCTTCTCTGCCTACCCTTACGAGGAAACGGCGAGGCGGTATGTTTGTTTGACATTTCTACAATCGACTTGGTTTATTTACAATTAGTTTGGTTTGCTTTTCGTTTCGGACATGCTTAGGGACAACATCAGAAAATAAATTGCCGAAATAGCACCAGGAGTTATTTATTTATTTTACTGTCCTAAAAGCACTGAAATCTCTCGAGATCAACTCTAAATTAAGCTTGGAGTGCCTGAACACGACACAGAAATCAACGGCAACGAGGCAGCTGATGAATTGGCAAGGCTGGGAACTGAGACAGCCCCAATAGGCCTTGAACCCTACTGTGGGTTGCCTAAATGTGCTTCTCGTAATGAGCTTATGTCATGGGCCAGGAAACAGAGTGTAAAGCTCTGGCAAAAAGAACCTAGTCAGCACCAAAGAGTACTCGCAAAATTTTGCTTTTGACCTAATAAAGCTCAACCAAAAACAAGAGGTTATCACTAAAGCCCTTACAGGGTACAGCAGATTCAACAAACAACTTTCTAGAATAAACTTTTCCGAAACTTCTAGATGTAGGTTTTGCAGTGCAGATAAGGAAACACCTAGACACATTCTATGTGAATGTGACGCTTCACATCATCAAAGGAGCCTTATTTTCTGGAAACCACTGGTTAAACTTGAGGACGCTAAAGACTTCGCCCCCTACTTAATAACCCAATACTTTACGGATCTGGGCTTGGAAGGGGAGATTTAGCATAATGTAAACTCTCGCCTTCCACACAGCCAGGCTCTTTATAGACCTGGGCTTGGAGGGCGAGAACTATTCGCGGAGACCCGTCACAATAGATCTTTACAGGTCGTAGTGTCGTCAGGAGCTTGCATAGCACTGACCCCCACCATTAAGAACAAGAATAACACCAGAAATCAGCAAAAATGACACTTATGTCAAAATGTGCTTGAAAAAGTTAGCATTTGCGTCACGGAAAGACGCGGCTCTTCACCGGAATCATATTTCACATAACATATTGTGGAAAACTATATGATTAATCAATAAAAAAATGAATAAGGAACTTGTCTGTCATTGAAAAGTTATTAAAAAAACATCGGCCTGGAACATGAAACCTACTCTGCAGCCCGCAGCTAGTGATTACATTGAGTAATCAACCAAATAATTACAAAATTTGAGTTTGTCCAAATGTTCGAAGACAAAAGACTGGATTTCACCCCCTCGGGAGTCATAAAAATGAACAAATTACAACAGGGATGGAGAATTTTGGACAAACTCAAATATTGTAATGAAACCAACTGGTCCAAAAAGAAGTTTAAAAATTGAAAAATTGTTTTCAGGCGTTGCCTAGTATGTGAAATAATTCCGTCAGATGAATCTCTTCACAACAATAAAGGTTTCAGCTCTTAAACTTCACTAAAATCAACAAATGGAAGAATTGAAGAAATATGGATGTTCAAACATAGGCAAAATGGTGAATGTTACACAGTGTGTAAAGTAGCCACTTAAACCAGCCAATGACAGGTCATAAGCCCTGTAGATTAGCCCTTAAATTTTTAGATTACAGAATACCGGGAATGAATATGCATCATATAAAATAGCCTGTAAATTAGCCCTTAAATTTTCAGATTACTGAATACCGGGAATGAATATGCATCATAATTTTATATATTTAGTTTATCTCTGCCTTACTTAAAAAATAAAGTAACCAACATATTTTTATCAAAAATAGTAAATTAACTTCAGGAGATTGGGTTGGAATAGTTATAATTTGATTGATTAATGTCTTTTGTTATTGTATAATTTCTTTAAATATATGTATTTCAAGTAATTTATAATGTGTAAAGTACGAGTATATTTATACCACATATATGTAAATGGCAGAAATGCCGTATATAAATAAATAAATAAATTCCTAGACTTCCATATTCCCTTATTTAAGGTATTCTACATCTCTGTTGTAATTTGTAAAATAAATTGATAAATTACTAAATACGAATATATTCGTCTATTCAGTGACACTATTCAAACCTTCAATGCTTGATGTGTACTCGTCCTATGTCCTGTGTTCCTTTAAAAACATTATACCATAAATGTTACTAAGACGGCCATTAATTCTAGTTTCTATGGTACACCATGAGGTTGACAAATGAGATAAGGTACAAGTAGTCATATGTCAAAGTGACACCAATTAACCCCTTAGGTGCAAAGTACCGTTACATTTGAATAATGGACGAATTACAAATTCGACTGCGGTATGAAATAGGTTAAATTCTAATCAAGCTTGTTCCTCTTTTAAACTTTTTCTTCGAGCCGGAGGGGCGTATTATGGAGTGTAAGGCAGGGGTTTTCAAGATTTTAATTGTTGTTTTATGTTTATTTATTTTAATTATATTATTGAAAATGAGTATCTAAAAAAAGCAAAATACTAAAGGTTATGCGTCATTCAAAAGAAAATTTTTCGTTTTACAAGATGTTCTGTTTGTGTCTACGTTACATATATTATTTTATTTTATTACAAGCCTTTAAATAGAAAAAAAAAAAAATTTAATTTATGCATTCAATTATTTGAATCTCACCCGCATAAATAAAGCTTTCAGCCCTTTAACTTCACAAACATCAACAGATGAAAGAATTGAAAGAATATAGATGTTCAAATATGGGCAGAATGGTGAATGTTACACAGTGTGTAAAGTGGCCACTTAAACCAGCCAATGACAGGTCATAAGCCCTGTAGATGCCTAGACGTCTATATTCCCTTCTCCAAAATGTTCTTCATCTCTGTTGTAATATGTTTAAAAATAATGTTAAGTAGGCGAAAAAGAGCGTTTTCGACACATCCTTCTGTTTGCGTTCGATCGAGGGAATAAGCTGCCAAAGCTGCTTGCTATATTTGCGCAGCGTACGGTGAAGACGCTTTGTATTGACGTATTTCTTGTAAAATAATGAAGGAGAATACATTATTTACTAATTTGTTGCATTTTTTTTGTTGTTTAATCTTGTTCTCTTCATTTGGAAAAATAAATTCAATCAACATTTTAGTGCGAGTAAAAAAATTAATGGAGATACCGCGGAAGATAAAGTGAGATATAGCGTATTCTTTTTTTGATTGCACCCTTTTGCATTCCTTAATTTTTGGTAAAATAAAAATTTATTTCAACAAAGTCATGGTCAAAATAACCTTGCTTTCGAAGGTGTCAAGAGTTACAATAATCTCCCCAATGAACTGAAAACTATTAAAACTAGTATATCAATAAATAAATTCAAAGTAAATTTACAGAAATTGAATTGAATTGAAGTGTAAAAACCGATTAAAATTTTAATTAGTATGAATGTATTATTATTTTATGTTTTCCTTTTATATGTTTTACGTTTTTTTTTTCATGTACTCGTATATTTAAAATTATATAAATTTTAATAAATAAATAACTATAACAGTGTAAGTCACTCTCCAAGCACAAGAGTTAGTCTCTTGTTTTGGAGAGTTACAGTTATTACATTAATTAGATGTATAAACTTATATTTGTATGGAATAAAAAAAAAGTACCATTTATGAAATATATTAATTAATAAAAAAAAGGATAAAAATGGGAAAACATTTTTGTGTTGCGGGGAAATAAAAAAAAACGGTATGTTCCCCGTTAAAGGGGAAAATTCTGATTAGTCAAATAAATAAGTGGAAGTGCAACAAGTGTTTTAAATTTACAACTTATATTAAATGTCAAGTTATTTGAATACCCCTGGAGTTAGGAAAGTGTGAGAGATCTCATCTTAATCCAGGATTCCTAACAAAATACTTAAAGTATTCAGTTACACGGGACCATATTTGTCAGCAAACAATTTTCTCTTAGCTAGCTTAACCAATGTACATAATAAATCTGTTTCAGAAAAAGAAAGCTGATAATTTAACGTGCAAACATTCATATGTACATTATACACATGAAGTGTACAGGATAAAAAGGATGGATGTCCATTTTTATGTGTTTAAAACTAATAACGGCATCTAACGGCATTTAACGGCATCTAACGGCATCTGACGGCAGTTCAAATGATCTTTTTAAAAAAATATATTATACACATATATTTGGATAATTTATGCAGCGCTATTTTTGTGAAAATCACCTCAAAGGCGCTGTACTTGATATTCTCAATCCCTTTAGTAATTTGTTAGTATTTTAAAACGTTTAAATGGACCTATTTTCTGTATTTTTTTATTGTCATAAAATGGGATTAATCTGGCGAGCTTCTACGACCATATCGCGTTATAAGTCAATCAAAGTCTTTGCTACTGTTGATACAGTTATCCTGGATGAGCAAAGGTCAAGACATGTTTGTGATACATTTGAAGACTGATAGGTTGTATATTTTTTATTATTTTTTCCTATTGTAAATGAACAAAATAAATATTTTATTTACTACTCACATACTTTCCTTGCGAAGAGGAGCGCGGTCTGACTTCAAACAAATGTATTGCCATATTTTCTCCAGAATTCCCATCAACAATTCCTCTTTCTTCTCTAACTCATATACTCGTAGTGTCCATGCGGCTTAGCTGCGGAATCATCTCCCATCCACCATCAAAGATGTTACTACCATCACGCCCTTTCCCCGTAGAGGTAGGCAGAGAGAATTGACCGCCACATATATCCCCTTTGGTTCTGTCTGCTTTTGCTATGACTAGACTAAAGATTTTGGTTTATCTGATCATGCCACGTCTTCTTTGGTCATCCTCGTCTCATGTTACCGTTTATTTTCGCCATATGTACTTGTTTTACCATTCTTTCCATGTCTATTCGCTCTACGTGACTAAACCATCTCAGAGACCCTTTCTTAATCTTATAAATTATACTCGACTCAGATTTACGCTCTCGCCTGATTTCATCATTCGCAACCCTGTCATATATTAATTTCCTACACATTCGTCTAAGAGATCGTATTTCAACCGCGTTCACTCGGCTTTCATCCTTCCTCTGCCAGTTCCATGTCTCACTTCCATACATAAGTGGTGAGACTAAAACTCGTACGTTGTGTACTGCCAGTTTAGCTTTGATTGACATATTTTTATTAGCAATTACTACAGTTTATCTGTTAAAATCACGTCTGAAGAAACATCTCTTTTCTCGTCCATAATCTCTCCTCCTTTCCTCTTTTCTTTTTCTGGGGTTTTACAATGCTTTTTAGTTTTTTTTAATGTTCTATAGTCGAAACATAATAAACATAACATTTCAGATCAGTTAAAAACTAACCCTTGAATATTAAACATGTCTACTAACAAGGGAAAGTGTCCCTCAATTCCTGAAAAAGTAGCAATTAATTGTGAAATAGAAAGTGGCACGAAAAATCTTGAGGTGTGTGCAAATTCTTCTTATCCACAGTGGAAATATTGTGGAAAAATAAGAATATTTATTTATTTGCACTTTAAATTTCAAGAGTAATATGTTTAATAAGCATTTATTATAATTTTCCTTAATTGTTTAATTTTTTTAATTATCTGTAAGAACTAAACGTACATTTATTTGTTTACTTAGTGACAATATGCAATGGTGATTGGATTTTGAAAAAAACATTTATCTGGCATATCTTCAAATTCAGGAATCCAGTCGGTCCCATCTTCCTCGTAATAACCAAGTAGGACTGTATATACGTTTGATTATTTTATCATGAAGTTGGGAACAGTATAGACGTAAGCCGAATCATGATACTATCCGGATGGAAATATAATCAACCAGCGTGTTTATCTTAAAATCTGGACCAGATGGACAAATATTTTATTGAAAGTAAATAAGGTCTCGGCTTATGTTGGCCAATAGCCCTGGAGAATACGCTTTGAGACTTCCGAACGGATGTCTGAGTGCCGAAAATAAAATGGCGAAGACCTTGCCTAAAGCATCAAATAAAAACAGCCGCACAGTTATATTCTTCATTTTGGTTTGGTGTATTTAATTGTTGTTTGTGTGCATCTTTACTTCTCGGAAATTTGCTCTGAGGATGTCAAGGGAACTCATTTAAAAGAACCATGCCCAGGTTCTTAGAATTGATTTCGATTGACTTCTTAACATTTACATCCTTACTTTTAACCACGGCTTCGCTCACGTGGAATTTTTATTTACAAACCAACTAACATTCACCTACTATTACATTCTAACTTATTTGCATACTAAGTTTACACGCTATTTTATTTACATCCTAACTTTTACCCACGGCTCCGCTCACGTGGAATTTTTATTTGCATACTAACTAAC
This sequence comes from Micrasema longulum, assembly GCF_059751315.1. Taxonomy (NCBI): domain Eukaryota; kingdom Metazoa; phylum Arthropoda; class Insecta; order Trichoptera; family Brachycentridae; genus Micrasema; species Micrasema longulum. The sequence continues at coordinate 560,359 of NW_028277449.1, forward strand.
ATTCACCTACTATTACATACTAACTTATTTGCATACTAAGTTTACACACTGTTTTATTTACATACTAACTTTTACCCTCGGCTTCCCTCACGTGGAATTTTTATTTACATACTTACTAACATTCACCCACTATTACATACTACTCGTAACTTATTTGCATACTAAGTTTACACGCTATTTTATTTACATCCTAACTTTTACCCACGGCTCCGCTCACGTGGAATTTTTATTTACATACTTACTAACATTCACCCACTCTTACATACTAACTTATTTGAATACTAAGTTTACACACTATTTTATTTACATACTAACTTTTACCCTCGGCTTCCCTCACGTGGAATTTTTATTTACATACTTACTAACATTCACCCACTATTACATACTAACTTATTTGAATACTAAGTTTACACACTATTTTATTTACATACTAACTTTTACCCTCGGCTTCCCTCACGTGGAATTTTTATTTACATACTTACTAACATTCACCCACTATTACATACTAACTTATTTGCATACTAAGTTTACACACTGTTTTATTTACATACTAACTTTTACCCTCGGCTTCCTTCACGTGGAATTTTTATTTACATACTTACTAACATTCACCCACTATTACATACTAACTTATTTGCATACTAAGTTTACACACTATTTTATTTACATACTAACTTTTACCCTCGGCTTCGCTCACGTGGAATTTTTATTTACATACTAACTTTTACCCACTATTTTATTTACATACGTACTTTTTAAATACTAATTTATTTTTTATTTACATACTTAAAAGCTTATGTATTGCCAGTGTTGCTGTATGGAGTGGAGGGTTGGACCCTTAAAGTTTCGACGATGAACAAAATTGAGGCCTTCGAACTTTGGCTGTGCAGAAGAATGCTTCGAGTCTCATGGACTGATCGTGTCTCCAATGAAGCGGTTTTAAGCATTATGCACAAAGAGAGGGAGTTACTGACCACTGTCAAAAGAAGAAAAGCCTCATACTTTGGTCACATATTCCTCAGTGAGAAGTATGCCCGTCTTCAACTTCTTATGGATGGAGAGATAGAGGGCAGGCGGGGTATGGGACGGAAGAGAGCATCATGGCTCAGAAATCTCGGACAGTGGTTCGGTGTCCAGATCCCACAAAACCTCAGGAATATTACATTGGACCTTATTTATAAACCTCGTATAAAGTTACGCCTTGGCATAGTAGTAGAATAAGGATGGAAACACCATCCATATTATAGAAGTAGAATAAGAATGGTACACGGTATACCCATCCTTATTTTACCACTGTTCCTAGGCGTATGTATGGACTTGGAAAACCATGAATTAAAGTAGGCTGAATGCTGTCGAAATACGATCTCTCGGGCGAATGTGTGGTAAAACTATGTACGATAGATGCACAAATGTTGAGTTCCGTACATTATGTAATACTTGGCATTATCGACAAAATCAAGAAAGGAGCTCTGCGCTGGTTTGGACATGTAGAACGAATGGACTCCGAAAGAACGGCTGAGAATATTTACAATGCGAATGTTGATGGATGCAGAAATAGAGGAAGACCGAGAAAGACATCCAACAAACACTTGAAGATGGACATGTCAAAAGTCGGAATAATCGGCGCGCGTGCGTGAAAAGAAGTATGAATGTAGAGGAAGCGAGATATGTATGCAAAAATAGAGTGATGTGGCGTTCTATCCTCTCTGCTTACTCTTACGGCGTGATGGTTTGTGTGTGTGCAACTTTAATTTAATATTTTTGCTCTACATCTATTTTTTTTTGGTCTCTTTCATTCCTATGTGGGATTTTTTTATTTTTATAAATAAATAATAACAAAACTAACTATTATGTAATATAAAACGTAACAAATGTAAACAAAAAAAATAAAAATAAATAAATATGAATTTTGATAAATAAAATGATTAGAAAACAATAACAATAATAATGAAATGTGACCTATGTAGATTGACATAGTGGTAAATGTTAATACATTATGATTAACTGTGGGTACACCATTATATATAAATAATGTGACGTATTTGTCATCTTTTGAACTGCGCAAAAAACAATGAAACCAGATTATTAATATAAAAATACGCTTTTAATCAGAGTTATGTCAAAATGTCTAACCGCATAATATAATTTATTTTCTTGTTAACAATTACGTGTTGGCAAAAAAATTACCACAAACATAATCAATAATATAATAATTAATTAAAATTCATAAATGTAAGAATATAAACTAATATTCTACATAAATATTAATACCATCAAAACTCTTTTCTGCTCCCTAGTTCGACTCCATCTAGAATATATGCTTCTCCAATTTTCTCCATAATATAGGACTCATATTGACCATATCGAATCTGCCAACACCATTTTCTAGGAAAAGTGGCATGGTTTCTCGGATTGCGAAGGGGTGGGTAATTATTCCTATTTTGAAATAGGGAAATCTCTTAGAACTGAGATGGACCTTATACAGGGTGTTCATTAAACCCTGTCACATCCGAAACCACGATGATCAGTATGCGCAAGAAGACATATTGGCACATTAAAATACATTTTTATAACGAATAACTTTAAAAAAATATATGTATCAAAAAAAGCAAATGGTTCCTTACTTCTGCAGGGGAGAAACGAGGAGGGGGAGGGGGGAGTCTGATACACCACCAACCGCGCGGCAACGCCCCCCTCGCTTCTCCCCTGCAGAAGTAAGCAACTATTTGTTTTTTTGAATATTTTATTTAAATAAAGTCTTTGTTCTAAATATTTTTTTAAATATGCTATTATGTCTTCTTACCCATACTGATCATCGTGGTTTCGGATGTGACAGGGTTAAATGAACACCTTGTATATATTTTTAAAATACTAAATAGTGATGTCCCATATATTTAGCAATTAATTTCTTTTCACGTTAACGCTAACCATGTCATCAGAGGTCAACATCTGCTGTTTATTAAATTAACAATATTTTGAGTTTGTCCAAATTTTAAAAGACAAGGACTGGATTCAACTCCCTGGGGAGCTGATAACATTAACATATTACAACAGAGATGAAGAATCTTTCAAAAAAGGTAATATGGAAGTCTAGGCGTCTACGGGGCTTATGACCTGTCATTGGCTGGTTTAAGTGGCCGTTTAAGAATGCATCAGTTTTTGACGCGAAAGTACCTAAATTTTGCTATTTAGAACACTACACCCATAATTAAAAAATTACAACAGTGCTACTAAAAGTGAACTGACATTTATTGATAAATACATAATATTTCAAATATCTGCCTTCTAATAATATACAAAATTATAAATCAAACCGCTCATACACGCGTGGGTGTAATATTCATGTAAAGAAGTGAATTTGAACAGGAATGTTGCGTCTCATAAAACGAAATAATACGGACCAAAATGGACACCAACTCATTGGAACAAAAGGCATAATAGTACTACACACGTGCGTTTCCAGAAACTATCTACTAGCCAGCGGGCCACATGGCGACGATATCTACCTACTGTCTACAAAAGCTTCTCTTCGGACATCTATCTCCCTTTGTTAACCATGGAGTTGAAACAGTGTTTGATTTATTTAGTTTTTTATTGCTTACTTCTTGGTATGAACACTTGACCAGTTTACTACTATACTCTATTTTTTATAAATTTATTGATATTGTTTTAACTTTGCTGGAATTCCTCTCATCCATGCGCTTTGTAGCTGCACGATGATTGGTTATCTAGCTTTAATATATCAACTTTAAAATACCTTAATATAAAAAACGGGGTCTAGAATTCCAATCGTCTATGCGCTTAGTAGCAGCAAGGCGTGTTGTAATCTTACTCCTTTTTACTATTCATATTATTATTATATTGTAATACACTAAATTTATTTGTCAATTTTTAAAATGTGTAAATGGGGGCTAAATTTCTAACTGTCGATGCGCTCTGTAGCTGCAAGACGTCCTGTAATCTAGCTCCTATCTATTATAATTTTTGATTGATCTTAATTGGAAACGAGGAACTAGAATCCCAACCGTCTATGCGCTCTGTAGCTGCAAGACGTACTGGGATATTTATTAATTGTACAGCGCCCTTGAGGTGATTTTCACAAAAATGGCGCTTTATTAATTATCCAACAATATATATTCTACCCGTATTTTAACATCTATATTCCCTCAATTCTTTCATCTGTTGATGTTTGTGAAGTTAAAGATCTGAAACCTTTATTTATGCGGGAGAGATTCGTGTTATTGAATTATTTCAGCTGCATACTAGGCAACGCCTGAAAATTTTATTTTTTCAATTTCTATACTTCTTCATGGACCAGGTGAATTTATCAACAATATTTTGAGTTTGTCGAAATTTCTGTAGACAAGGACTGGATTTAACTCCCTGAGGAGATGAAGAACATTTCAGAAAAGGTATTACAGAAGTCTAGGCATCTACAGGGCTTATGACCCGCATAAATAAAGGTTTCAGCTCTTTTACTTCACAAACATCAACGGATGAAAGAATTGAGGGAATATAGATATAATATATATATATAGAATATAGGATAAATGTATGAAAGAATTGAAAAGTATGGATGTGGGAGCGAAAATGAGTAATCTAACTGTCAGTTGCCTTCTGTACGCCGATGACGCAGTCCTCCTAGCTGACAGCGAAGAGGAACTGCAATCCTTGGTTACAAAGGTTTACGAAGTGTGCAAGGAGAGTGATTTGCTAATGAATGTGCAAAAGTCGAACGTCATGGTCTTTGAAAGAAATGTAACTATGACTGAATGTAAGATTGTAGTAAATGGAGATAGTTTGAAACAGGTCGAAGAATTTGTATATCTGGGTAGTATGTTTACTAGAGATGGAAATATGGACAAGGATATTGAAAGGAGGGTTAGTGCCGGTAAAAGAGTTAATGGTGCCTTAAAGTCTGTCGTAGCAAATAAGTGTCTATCGCAAGAGGCTAAATTAGCAGTTCATATTGGAGTTCTGGTACCAACCCTAATGTATGGAAGCGAAGCATGGAGTTGGAAGAAAAGGGACGAAAGTAGACTGAATGCTGTTGAAATGCGATCCCTCAGGCGAATGTGCGGAAAAACAATGTATGATAGGTGCCCTAATGTCGAAATTAGAGCAGAATGCAAGGCTGAGTTAAGCATTATCGACAAAATTAAGAAAGGTCTTTTGCGATGGTTCGGTCATGTGGAGCGAATGAATGATGAAAGAACGGCTAAAAAGATTTATGATGCGAATGTGTCTGGTTGTAGAAGTCGAGGAAGGCCGAGAAAGACATGGCATGATCAAGTACAACAAATTCTTGAAAGTGGTCATGTGAAAAGTCGGAATAATCGACGTGCGTGCATGAGAAGATGTATGAATGTGAAGGAAGCAAAGGAAGTGTGCCAGGACAGAGTGGTGTGGCGTTCTATCCTCTCTGCCTACCCCTCTGGGGAAATGGCGTGATGGTTAGTTAGTTAGTTAAATATGGGTAGAATGGTGAATGTTACACATGGTGTAAAGTGGCCACTTAAACCAGCCAATGACAGGTCATGAGCCTTGTAGATGACAAGACTTCTATATTACCTTTTCTGAAATGTTCTTCATCTCTATTGTAATATGTTAATTTATTGAATATTCTAAGAGCAACTTTTGTTTTATGCCCCTTGCCCAATGTCCAGAATGTATAGATTAGTGAGATGCAATGCAAAAGAGCTTAATGGCTTCTCTAGCGAACTATTACTCTGAGGTTTTGATTAAATACAGAACTTTATTTTACTAAGGTTAAAGGATTACATTCAGCTCTAAAAACATTTATATTTACATGTTGACTGTTGTTGATAAATAAATATGACGACTCATTTAATCCTTATCTACTATCCTAACCGGTTCCATTTTCTTATCTGCTATCTACTAACTGCTAACAAACAATTCGTTATCAATCTTTTCATTATCTCATAAATCAGGCCCGGGCAAACTGCGACCCGCGGGGCGCATGCGGTCCGATTCGCATTTTTGTGCGGCCTGGAGCTATAATAGCATATCTGAAAATGTAGCGTTTTTTTCTTAAGAAAAATATTATATATTTAAGAATTTATTGAGTTGTGAACACATAGATCTACATGTGTTCTTTAAACCCTGTCACATCCGAAACCATGATGATCAGTATGGGCAAGAAGACATAAAAGCATATCAAAAAAAATATTTAGAACAAAGATTTAAAAAAAAAAAAAAAAATGGTTGTTTACTTCTGCAAGGGAGAAGTGAGAGGTGCGCGGCGCAGTACCGCGCAAGTTTTGTAAAGCAGGATCTGATCGAAGATATCTTTTCTGTGTGTTAATAAATCAAGGTTATGAAATTTTAAAGAAGCTAGGTATTTAATTTGGAAAATACAAATGAAATTTGCATGTATATTTATATATATACATGATCCCGTAACTTCGAATCGACATTCGAATATCAGAATTGATACTTTAGAAATGAAATCGTTCCGGAGTTCCCATCCCCTTCTCACTCACACAAATACAATTCTACTGACTATGCGATGTCGCATGGATACGCGCTACACATGTGAAATGGGCCAACCTCCCGTATCCTTGTTACTCTCCTGCAGAAGTAAGCAACCATTTGCTTTTATTGATATTTTGTTCGTTCTAAAAAAACATTTAAATGTGCCAGTATGTCTTCTTGCTGATACTGATCATCGTGGTTTCGGATGTGACAGGGTTTAATGAACACCTGTACATAGGGAGTGGTCACAGGGAGAAGAGAATTTGATACTAGAGAAAAAGAGCACAATGAATAACATTTTATAACACTTTTAACTTGGACAAAATCACCCGACTCTAGTTTTTGCTTGTTAAGTATTTGTTTAAGTTATGTAATATCACACCTTTAGGACGAATACGACTTCTAAAAAAAAGCTTAAAACTAATAAGGATCATAAAACGACTTCAATGAATATTATCCATCTTTCTGCATTTTAAAAAAACGCAACATTCGGGTGGGAATATTACACTGGGTACGTTTTCCACAGAGGGTGGAATACAAACTTTGTGGCTCATGTGTAAGTCACTATCTAAGGGAACTCTGCATTCCAGATGAACTAGCTGACAGACGTCTTACACTTAGATCAGCAACATCTACGTCGAGAGGAACAGTTATTATACCTCTACGCAAACAGCGCAAGGCGAATTTGCGGTCGCAGGCCCTACGGCATGGAATGCTCTCCTAGAAGAGGTGCAAAACTCTGAGAGAGAAGTGATTTTTGGAAAAAACTTAAAACCCACTTGTTCTCTAAATCATTTGAATAAATCCTTAGCATGTGATGACAAAGTACATTGTTTTTCTTAACCCTTACCGGTCCAATGTCGAATCTCATTCGACATATCATACTTAGGAATATTATAGAAACTATTTTTTTCATTTAAAAAAAATAAAACTGATCTGTAGTAAAAACGAGATTTATTTTTGAAATGTTCATAATAATGGCCTTATTATGTATATTTTATAATTTTCCAAAGTGTGACATTTAGAAAAAATCGAAGTCGAATGAGTCTACATTGGACCGGTAAGGGTTACATTACAAATTAAAAAAGTTAAAATTTAATTTATTTCTTTATATCATCACTTTGTAATTAAAAATTTAGAACGCTTTTGTTCTATGCAATATGAGTGATAGGGTATTTCTATAAGCGGGTGGCGAATTATTACACAGACACCAGCACAGCTCATGCGAGCATGTAACTCGCTTAGTAGCTCAATCACAAATAACTATTAAATTTACTAAATTTATTAAATTACTTTAACAATAGAATCACTATGTAAAGCGCCCTTAAGGTATTTTATTACGAAAATGGCGCTATATAAATTATCCATAATAATAATAATAATAATAACTATCGACTTGCTTAAAAAAATTCTAAGTATTTGAGCGATCACAATGAACATGCTTAAGTTATCGCAGTCAGAAGTATTCTCCTTTCCTCTTTTCTCTTTTTTCCCATTGAGTAATAGTTTTGATTTAAGGTAATTTATAAACAAATAAGTTTATTTCTATTTTCATATGTCTTTATTTATTTATTTTTATTTGGATAATTTATATAGCGCCGTTTTTGTGAAAATCACCTCAAGGGCGCTGTACAATAAATATCCCACTACGTCTTGCAGCTACTGAGCGCATGGACGGTTGGGATTCTTGTTCCTCATCTCCAATTATGATATACAGGAGCTAGATTACAGCACGTCTTGCAGCTACAGAGCGCATAGACAATAAGAAATCTAGCCCCTTTTTACATTTTTTATTTGACAATAAAATTTAGAGATTAAGTGATATTTAAAAAAAAAAAAAACAATTTATAAAAATATAAGTTAGATTACAACAAGTCTTGCAGCTACTGAGCGCATGGACGGTTAGAATTCTAGACCTCATTTACTAAATTAGGATATTTGATAGCTTTCTTTGGCTTTTTAATCTTTTTTTTCCATTGAATATGTTCTGTAACTTGAATTATAAAAATAAAACTATTGTTTTATTGGTTGGTTGGAAGAAATCGCCATTTGGCAATAAGCCCTTTTCATTTTTTTCCTTCTCTTTTTTATACTTTCATAATTAACCTTACATTTAATTGATTTTTAATATGGAAACTTCACTGGTCCATTAGAATTAAGTCCAATTGTGTAAAATATTAAACTTTGTAACTGTACTGTATGTTTCCTGAATAAAAGAAAATAAAAAATAAATAAATAAAAGCCCGCCAATGTAAAAAAAGTTAAATAAACAAAATAAATTTTAATAAAAATAATAAAATTATGTTTTACTCTGTAGTAAACTCGATTTAGTACTAAGAATTACACATCTGATATTTCTTGGAATTCAATGCTGTAGACGTGTAGGCAACGTAAATACCCAGATTACAAAGTTTCCGATAAATTAGAAAATTTCACTGTAAAATTTATTTTCGTACGGGCTACGAATGAATCATGAGTTGCATAAATTAAAAAATCTAGTTGGTCAGACATCTTGTTTCTGGCTTAAAAATATTGGCCATGAATTACTAGTATAAATATTATGAATCATGGATAAAATTTATATTCAAGTATTTACATTCTAACACCTTGGAAAACTTAAAAATAAAAACATAATCTACCTACAATATTTGAGTTTGGATGGAGAATACCTTATATAGGGGAATATGGAAGTCAAGGCATTTACATTGGCTTATGACGTTTATTGAATGCCGCATCGAGACTTATTTTCGGAATCTCTAAGTTCAGTCATATCACTCCACTACTTCGGGAACTACACTGGCTACGTTTTCATTCATTTTTCAATTTTTTCAATAATTCATTTTTATCACATGCAACTAATTTATTAAAATGATTAAGATAACAGGTGGGTTTAAAAATTTTTCGAAACATCTCTTTACCCTCACGGTTTCGCACTTCTGCTGGGGGAGCATTCCATGCCATAGGGCTTGCAACCGCAAATGCGCATTCACCGAATTTAGTGCTTTGGTTTTGTAAAGGTGTAACGAATTTTCCTATCGCCGTGCATTTAGCTGATTTAAGCGCACGTAGGTAAATGACTTTTATACATAAGCCATAAGTATTTTTTTTTTTTTTATTTATTAAAATAAATCAACAGCCATTGTAACAAAAAAAGCAATATTTACAAGTAAACCTAAATTAAAGGAAAATTATAGTTTTCTATATGCATATAAATAAATACAATGCAAAAAAAAGAAAAAAAACGTCCGTAAAGCCACTCCGTATAATTCCACCTGTAAAAAAATAAAATATCAATTGTGTTTTATTGAATAATGAAAAATAACTTTATGTAAAAATTATCTCTAGATTTCTAACTGTCCCCATGCACTCTGTAGCTACAGAAGATGTTCTTATCAAGTTTCTGTCTGTAAACGTATTTTTATACTGTTTTTTTTTTTATTAACATTTTTTTTGAAGAATGTAAATGGGGCATAGATTGTAACCGTTCATGCGCTCTGTATCTGCAGGACATGATTTTAACCTAGTTTCTATGCATTTTATATAAAATATATATATCTAAAGGAGAGTGAATGCGGGCCAACCGTAGCTTATAATCTTATGATAAATTTAAAAATAAGTTGTTATATGTTAGAAAACAATGAGTTAATGTTTATAAGTCGTTAGTGTGTAGTAGTGTAGTCATGTTTTTCACAGTGGAAAAAAGAAGACTATTTATTTAATAGCATTGTTTTATACTTTATTCTTAACAAAATATGTGACAAATAGTGAACAATGGAAACTTTCAAAAAATAGTGCGCCTGTAACCTTTAAATCATAAAATGTTATGTGAATCATTAAAACCGTTTAAGAATCCATCAGCTTTTGACGCGAAAGTACCTAAATTTTGCTATTTGGAGCACTACACCCATAATTAATAAATTACAACAGTGCTATTAAAAGTGAACTGACGTTTATTGATAAATACATAAAATTTCAAATATCTGCCTTCTAATAACATACAAAATGATAAATCGAATTTCTATAACTAACTTATACATAAAAATATTCATTTAAAAAGGGGAATTGAACAGGAATGTTGCGTCTCGTGAAATGAAATAATACGGACCAAAATGGACACCAAGTCGTTGGAACAATAGGCATAATCCCCCAGTCTACACACGTGCGTTTCCAGAAATTCTCCAGCAGCCTAGTGGACCACATGGTGACGATATCTACCTACTGTCTACAAAAGATTCTCTTCAGACATCTATCTCCCTTTGTTAACCATGGAGTTGATACAGTGCTTTATTTATTTAGTTTTTTATTGCTTAGTTCTTGGCATGAACACTTGACAAACTTACTACTATGCTCTATTTTTTATAAATTTATTGATATCATTCTAACTTTGCTGGAATTCCACTCGTTCATGCGCTTTGTAGCTGCACGATGAATGGTTATCTAGCTTTCATATACCAACTTAAAAATACCAAAATTTTATAAATGGGGTCTAGAATTCCAATCGTCTATGCGCTTAGTAGCTGCAAGACGTGTTGTAATCTTACTCCTTTTTATTATTCATATTATTATTTTTTTTTTTTAGTATCATTAATACACTAAATTTATTTGTCAATTTTTAAAATGTGTAAATGGGGGCTAAATTTCTAACTATCTATGCGCTCTGTAGCTGCAAGACGTCCTGTAATCTAGCTCCTATCTGTTATAATTTTTAATTGATCTTAATTGAAAACGAGGAACTAGAATCCCAACCGTCCATGCGCTCTGTAGCTGCAAGACGTACTGGGATATTTATTAATTGTACAGCGTCCTTGAGGTGATTTTCACAAAAATGGCGCTATATAAATTATCCAACTATATATAACAAAATTAACGGCGCACCATGCACAGTAATTTCTAATAAAAATATGTCAATCGAAGCTAAACTATCAGTGCACAAAGAAGTTTTAGTCCCATCAATAATGTATGGAAGTGAAACATGGAACTGGCAGAGGAAGGATGAATGCCAAGTGAACGCGGTCGTAATGCGATATCTTAGACGAATGTGTGGTAAATCAATGTATGACAAGGTTACGAACGATGAAATCAGGCGAGAGTGTAAATCTGAGTCAAGTATAATTGATAAGATTAAAAAAGGGTCTCTGAGATGGTTTGGTCTCAGGATGGCCAAGGAAGACGTGGCATGATCAGATAAACCAAAATTTTAAGTCCAGTCATGTCAAAAGCAGGCAGAACCGAAGGGCATGTATGACAAGATGTATGAAAGTGGAAGCTAGAAATGTACGCCAGGATGAAAGTGTGTGGCGGTTTATTCTCTCCACCTACCCCTGCGGGGAAATGGCGTGATGGTAGTAGAAGTAGTGTATTATATTAAAAGGAGGGTGAGTGCAGGGAACAGAGTGAATGGTGCACATAAATCAACCAAGACAAATAAATTTTTGTCGTAACAGGCAAAAGTAGCAGTTCACAAAAGAGTCCAGGTCGCGACTCTGACGTATGGGAGCAAAGTATGGACTTTGAAAAACAGGGATGAAAGAAAGATGAATGCTGTCGAAATGCGATCTCTCGGGCGAATGTGTGGTAAAACTGTGTACGATAGATGCACAGACGTTAAGATCCGAACGTTATTTATGGCTGAGATAAGCACTATCGACAAAATCAAAAAAGGAGCCCTGCGTTCGTTTGGACATGCAGAGCGAATGGACAGCGAAATAACGGCTAAAAATATTTACAATGCAATTGTTAACGGGTGCAGAAATAAAGGAAGACCGAGAAAGACATGGCATGACCAAATCCAACAAATAATTGAAGATGGACATGTCAAAAGTCGGAATAATCGGCGCGCGTTCATGAGAAGATGTATGAATGTAGAGGAAGCTAGATCTGCATGAAAAGATAGAGCAATGTAGCGTTCTTTTGTCTCTGCCTACCCTTACGGAGAAACGGCGTGATGGTTTATTTTTTTGGATAAGAGGAACTAAAATCTCAACCGCTTATGCGCTCTGTAGCCGCAGGACGTGTTGGCATGTTTATTGTACAGCGCCCTTGAGATGAGTTTCCACAAAAATGGCGCTATGAAAATTATCCGAAATAAATAAATAAACAAAATACATATATTTTTCTTCATTTTTCTACTTTAATTTGAATTTTTAAACAACTTCTATTTATGTTTTTTTTTCCTTCTATTTTTTGTACTTAATTAATAACCTTTCATATAATTACTTTATAATATGGAAACTTCACTGGTCCATTAGAGATAAGTCTAACTGTGTAAAATATGAAACTATGTAACTGTACTGTATGTTTCCTAAATAAAAGAAAATAAAATATAATAAAAGTCAATTATTCTGAAATAAGTCATTTCACTGCAGTGCCCTATGCACCATTGGGTGCGAAAAGGGAAATGATGTTAATGATGAATAAAAAAATACATTCACTTACCAGGAAAATCTTTTTACACAATTATAAATTTGATGTGTAATTATTACAAACACAGATTTTTCAAATCACCATCAAAATCCGATGACAAACACAATAAACGTTTTATTATTAGAAAACAATAAAATGTACACACAATTGAATAATGCACCTTTAATATAAAAATCACGCACGATATTCAATTGTTTTCATTTCAATGCGTTCGAAATTTGAATAGTTGGCGCTCTGAGCGACGCATGCGCACTTCGCAACGACCGGATAAATACTGAATTTAAAAGCATTCTCTATTCACATTATTTGATGCTGCTTCTCTTCCGAACAACTCACTATCAGACGAAACAAACAAAACCACACACTTAATAAAAAAATACATATCAAGTATGAAGCGCAAATGAATTAATTCTACTGTTAAATAATATTTTTTACTCTTGTTGAAATTTCTCCAGCGTTTACTGAAATACCAGATGTGCGGAAGCTCGAACGCCTCAGAATGCATTTTTCCGTAAATACAAAAGTTGTGAATCATTTGCATTGAAAGTTTTTGGATCCTATGAATTCATTAGGTTCTTATTACATAGGCACTGATTATTTTTTTGCTTCGGAATACGAATGAATAAGTGCATTTGAAAATCGTATTATAATGCAATTAAATACATAAATATACATAATACAATAATGTTCTAAATTAAAATTAAAATATTGATTGAATTTTTCAAGATCCTCATGATTTTTTATTATGTTTTTAATATGTTTTGTTTACAATACATGTTTTCTTTTAACAAGGTATTTTGCTATGTTTTTTGATAAACACATATAGAAGGATAAATTAAAGAAAAGCTTCTTGACATAATTAACATTAACTGTAATTTAAAAAAAAAGAGATGTATGTTTGATATGTGCCCGTGTTTACAAATTTTGAGGTGATTTTCACAAAAACGGCGCTATATAAATTATCCAAATATAATAATAATAATAAGGTTTTAGATTTCTCTTTCGAGACTTGGAGAGATAAGAAGCATCCAGCTTGTATATTGCAAAGAAAAAACGACTCTAATAACGGTTATCATAAAGTTTGAAGTAGCGCATTATTGACACTTGGCCCAAATTTATGAACGATTGTCTCGGGTCTTGTTTTAGGTGTTTTGATGTTTATATGGTTATCTCCTTTTCACACCTGCGGGGACCGTCCTGGAAGACCATTGATGGCGATCTTTCAGCTTTGTTCGGCGGAACGGGACGCGGAATTGACGTTGCAGGAGGCGTGAGTGCTGGCTAACGATGAGGTCTCCCGGAAGAGTCTGGTGATGTCCACATGCTTCACTTAGGAGTGGAAAAAGAAGAAGAAAACAAGAAAATTCACAGCTTCACCTCTAGACGCGCCTGTGCTCCGTCAATTTATTGATTGTCAACTATTAATTCTTTTTTTTTTTATTTGAAAATTTATTTATAAACCCTTACGGATTATTACATAAAATAATATATACATTTTTCATTTATACTCTGTTGTTCAAAATAATATTTTTTACATCTTTCGAAAAGTTTGTCTGAGTCTTTTGTTTAGTTTTGTCTGGTAGTTTATTGTATAATTTCAGTCCCTGGTTCATTAGTCTTGATTGTCCTTGTCTTGTTTTAGAAAGTTGTATATGGTATTTGTCTGATATTCTCGTATTATGTCCATGTTGACTACAATTTTTTACAAGTTTTAGTTCTTCGTCTACAATTACATTAGTGGCTAATTTATGGATTAATTTTAATGATTCTAGTTGAAAGAGTTCAGTTATATTTAATTGCTTAGTTTGTTTAAAAAGTTCTCTAGTTGCAGTTAAATAGGGAAGGTCATATACTAACTTTAATATTTTATTTTGTTGTCTTTGTAGTCTGTTTATGTCATTTTGATATCCTGCTCCCCATAGTAGTTGCGTATAACATATTTTAGTTTTTACATAGGCTTCATACATTAGAATTTTTTCCGTTTTTGGAACAAAGTTTTTGATTTTTAAAAAAAGACTCGATAATGTCGCCACTTCGCTAATTAAATTGTTGATATGAATTGTCCATGTTAATTGTCTGTCTATTGTTAGTCCTAAGTATTTAACATGTTCAATTTCAGTTTCTTATTACTCTAATAGACAACTTATATAGCTTATTAAATAATTCAGAATAAACCTGCTAAAATAAGGAACATGATAGTTTTTTGTCAGCATCCTTACTGATAAAAGTAACTCCAAGCGCCTGGTAGGCCTAGGTATTGCATGACACGTCATAAGCCCTGTAAATGCCATAAAACGTTCGTCATCTCTGTATTCGTGTTATTTCGAGTCACGGTGGTTTAGGAATTGCGCGGCGAGCGGGACCAATTTGAAAATATTATTTATGTGCCCTTAGGATACCTGTAGCTTCTAATTTGGACGCGGCATAAATCGGGGTTCTTAAAACAAATTGAATGATCAATTCCTGGAAGGTATGTTCCAATTTGTGGAATCAAATTGGTTCAATTTCCGATAAAAAGAGAAATAAAATCATGTTCTTACGGGGACCGGCAAGAAAGTAACAAGTAGGAGTTGAGGCGATTTTCACAAAATGGCGCCCTATATATTATCAAGCTATAATAATAATAATAGGAGTAGTAGGTAACATTTAAAACTTTACTTAATCAAATCTACTCTACTAGACATCTACTGAAGAAATATTCCATAAATCACAACTTATGACACCAAAACAATTATACGCTAAAACAATACTCACTTATAGATTCAAAAACTATTTTTACTCAAATGAAAGACATAACCCCCACAATACATCACATACAAATAATATAATCACTAGATTCTCGCAGATCACAACGGAGTTCTAGTTCCAACTCTAATGTATGGAAGCGAAGTATGGAATTGGAAAAATAATGATGAAAGTAGGTTGAATGCTGTCGAAATGCGATCCCTCAGGCGAATGTGTGGTAAAACGATGTATGATAGGTGCACAAATGTCGAGATCCGTGAAGTGTGTAAGGCTGAGACATGCATTATTGACAGAATCAAGAAAGGGGTGCTGCGTTGGTTTGGACATGTAGAGCGAATGGACAGCGAAAGAACGACTAAAAGGATCTACGATGCAAATGTTGATGGATGCAGAAAACGAGGAAGACCGAGAAAGACATGGCACGATCAAGTCCATCAAATACTTGAAGATGGACATGTCAAAAGTAGGAATAATCGGCGTGCGTGCATGAGAAGATGTATGAATGTAGAGGAAGCGAGGTCTGTATGCCAAGATATAGTGTTATGGCGTTCTATCCTCTCTGCCTACCCCTACGGGGAAACGGCGTGATGGTTTGTTGTTGTTGTTGTTGTTAGATTCTCAACACATAGACAACTTAAACAAATACAAACTAATACCACTTTCGGACAAAGGGATTTTGAGTATCATTCAATTAAAATCTATAACCTACTTCCACTATCTATTAAAGCAATTAGTAATGAGAAAATGTTTAAAAAGGCTCTAAAAAAATGGATAGTGGAGCTAGGTAGAAGTAAAATGGATTGTCTCATTCGCCCATACCAATACTGAATTGACTGCTCCACAACTGTTTAGCTTATGTTAGGTTTTTGTTATTTTCATTGTGTGTTTTGTAATATAAATAATATAAATGTACATAAATACCTTGTTTTTAAAACTGTCTGAATATTTGTTAAATATGTTTATTTTTTAAGTAAGTCTTCTTTGTTTATTCTCAAATGTAATTTAAAAAAGCTAAATTGTTAAGTGTCCTCGGCACGGGAAACCCCAGTGAGGTCACATTATTTTTATTTTTAATTATAGGTTGTAAGCGAAAAACATGAATAAATAAATAAATAAAATAAATATTGAATATATATTGTACATTCACTGCTATGCAGATGATACACAGATTTATTTTTATAGCAAACCAGGCAAGAGAAGTGTGCTTGTTTATGCTTGGATGCATTGAGAAAATAGGAAACTGGATGGCTGAAAACAGACTAACATTAAACCCATCAAAAACGGAACAACTATAATAATAATAATAATAATATTTGGCTGATTTATATAGCGCCATTTTTGTAAAAAAAATATCTCAAGGGCGCTTTACAATTGTATACCTAAACTTACATTCTAACAAAATTTAGGTGATATATTATATTTCCAGATTTAAAGTTGAGGGTATGATAGTCTAAAGAAGTGGGATTTTAGTTGGGATCTGAACTGACTAGGACTGTCGATGATTCGTAAGTTTGAAGGCAATTGGTTCCAGGCAGAGGGGCCGGCGGCGGCAAAAGCACGATCTCCAAATCTAGTGTTTGGAAAGCGCCGGATTTCGACAAGTTTTCCTCTTTCTGATTCAAATGATGACCGAAGAGTAGATTTTCTTTGACATGTATTTTCCCTAATACAAAGGTCCGATGGGTATTTTGGAGCCATTTCATGAAGGGATTTGAATACTGTCCAGCACAGCTTGTATTTTATTCTCTCTGGGCTTTTTAACCACTGCAAATCTCGAAGATGTTGTGAGAATATTTTTTTACTCCTGTAATAAGCCTTGCTGCTGCATTGAAAACAGATTGAAGTTTTTAGTTTGATATTTTGAGAGATTTGCGTATATTCTATTACAGTAATCTTCAGCCAGACGACAGAATTTAATTCACGATACGGCACTACCCGATGTAGGGAGTACCGCTTTACCCACCGTTTAAATACAATGAGTTTTACTTAATTCTGACCTTTCTCTTAACGCTCAAATTAGTATAAGAGATAAGTTCATGCTTCTACCAGCTGAGACAAATTAAATGCATACCCGTAAAAAATTGCCGGTTGATGCCGCTCGTCAATAAATAAATGATAAATGCAATTGTAGTGTCTAGAGTCGATTACTGTAATGGTATATATGCAGGTGTACTAATGAACAAAATGACTCGCCTACAGTCTGTATTAAATGCTGCAGCGAGAGTTATTTTCAAAATCTCTAAGTTAAGTTATATCACTCCACTACTTCGGGAATTACACCGGCTACGTTTTCCACAGAGGGTGGAATTCAAACTCTGTTGTCTTATGTATAAATCATTGCACAACTCTGCTCCGAAATATCTGGGGAAACTATGCATTCCAGATGAACTAGCTGACAGGCGTCTTACGCTTAGATCAGCTACGTCTACGGCGAGAGAAAAAGTTATTATACCTTTACGCTAACAGCGCACTAAATTCAGTTGCAGCGCATTTGCGGTCGCAGGCCCTATAATAATAATGTTTGGATAATTTTTAAAGTGACATTTTTGTGAAAACCACCTAAAGGGCGCTTTACAATAAATAAAAATCCCAGCACGTCTTGCAGCTACAGAGCGCATGAACAATAAGAAATCTAGCCCCTATTTACATATTTATTTTTTAAAATTTTATTTGACAATGAAGTTTTGAGTTTAAGTGATATTTTAAGAAAAGAAATAGAAGTAAATTTATAAAAATTGAAGTTAGATCACAAGTCTTGCAGCTACTGAGCGCATGGACGGTTGAAATTCTAGACCTTATTTACTAAATTTAGATATTTGATAGTTATTATCATTTACATAATATAATAGTTAACATCACAAAAAGTCTTGTTACTACAAAACGCATCGACGAATGGAATTTCAACGACATAATAATGATTTGAAAAGGGTAACAATAAAAAATTAATTTTAAAAAACACAATAGTAATACATTGAGCAAAGAAGTAGTAAGTATGGCAATTAAGTGAACATGTAACAGCACAAAAAGTAAAATATAATAAACTAACTACTTTTAAAGATAGCATTCCTTAACTTATTATTAAGGTTAACAAGATGATAGACGATACTCGAACTCGAAGGGTCCCTGTTTTATTTTGGTAGGCAGTTTACAGAATGCTCTTCCAGCAGAGGTGCAAGGCTGTTAAAGTGAAGTGATGTTTCAGAAAAAACTTAAAACCCACTTGTTCTCTAACTCGTTTGAGTAAATCCGTAGCATGTCTGTTTTAATTAAACTACAAATTTAAAAGCTTCAAATTAATTTATTTATCTATGGAATCACTATGTAAAGCGCCCTTGAGGTATTATATTACGAAAATGGCGCTATGTAAGTTATCCATAATAATAATAATAAAGACTGTAAAGCGCATTTGAGGTATTGTAGTACGAACGAGGCGCTATATCTATATAAGCTGTCTAATAAAAATAAAAATAAAAATAACAGATTAGAGTTAAGCGCACTTTAGTTTAAGGCTAAAGATAGGAATATTATTTGTAGATAAACAAAATACATGGGCAAATAAACAATTAAAAATGGTTTATGAGGGTTTGCGTTAAGTTAAGGGCGGGGGTCGGATTGGGTGCATTAATTTATTAGGGTTCTGGGTTCGGAATCCTAAGCCAATATTGTCATTAGTTTCAGCTTTACGCATATTTCTTTAAGAAATAAATAAATACGTCATCAAAAGCTGTAACACGTTTGGTATATAGAAGAGTCCGACTCGATTATACTGCACATCAAGTTTTTTTAGCAAACAAACCATCACGGCGTTTCCCCGTCGAGGTATTTTTTTTGTATTTTAAAATGGGGGTTGCTTATTTCTTGCTATGCTTGTGTACTGTACAAGTCACAGTTTGGACTGTATTCCACAATTCTGAAGCTATTTAGTACCCCGGTATCGCTAAAGTCAGACCCGAAAGTGGAATAATCACTCTTTATTGTAGGTCTAACATTTAGCCGACAGATACCGAGGGCCCCAACTATATCGTTTGCATTTTATTTTATAAATCACTTTTTTTTTAAACCGCCCGTTACATTATGTATAAGGCTTATTTTTATTTATTTTATTAAATTTATTAAAAGAAAACTACATCCATTTTAACAAAAAAAATATTTACAAAAAACCAAAATTATAGGCCAACTACAGTTTTATATACATTACTAAATACAAGTTAAAAAAAAAAAGAAGAAAAAAAGAGTAACTTTCAAAAGCCACTCCGCATCATTTCACATTCCTTATCTTTACTCCAAATCTTTTTTATTTATTTTTATTTTATTTATTTATTCACAACAGATTCATTTGACATTTATTGAAACACAAATCCCAACTCCACGGAACCAAAGTCCTGTATTGAGTTGGGATGAATATATGTATAATAGTTTTACAGTCAATATCACCATATTTTTTACTTGATATAACAAAAACATTATTAAAATATACATGGCAAATCAAATATAAGAAAGAACATGCAATAAACAAAAAACATTTAAAATACATGAAAAATAAAATTGAAATAAATCTAACTCAAATATTTGAAAGACCATCAAGAAGTTTCTCACTTAAATCCCCCTAAGAATGATGAAGTCCTGAAAATCTTTAAAAAATATATATTTTGTCCTTTAAGCTAAATTATTATTATTATGGATAGTTTATACAACGTCATTTTCATAATATAATATACCTCAAGGGTACTTTCAAAAGTCATTCTATCATCATCATCATTCCCTTTCCGCACCCAATGGTGTATAGGGCACTGCAGTGGTACACCAATTGCAGCGTATATTAATCATTTTTGTTAAATGAAGGTAAAATGATCAGTCTTACGCTTCAGAAACCAGTCCAGGGACGATAAAATATTCTGGTGGGAAAAAACCCTTTTGAATTCATACTTCTTATCAACAATGTCGGCAATCGAACCCGAAACCTCTCACATGGTAGGCAAACGCGCTAACCATTACACTACGAGGCCAAGTGATTCTATAGATAAATAAATTTTATTGAATACTTTAAATTTGTTATTTTCAAATAATTTTTACTTAATGTTATTAAATATTTGTATATAACCATTTACCGACTTTTCTATGTTTACCGGTTTCGAAACGTACCCGTCCCTTCGTCAGGACACGAGTTAAACCAACATGCGAACCAACATGCAAAACCCACTATACCCCTTCACCATAGTTGTAGCACAAAAATATACAACCAACACAACATGCATTTTAATAAGCACATGCACTGATTAGGACAAACATGCACTAATTAAATTATGAACATATTCTATGTTGTTTGAGAAATAGGGGAAAATTTTTAAAATTCATGTCGTGTTGGTTTTATATTTTTGTACACTGTATTAAATGATTCATAAAAAAATATTTAAATAATATTAAACTACTGGGATTTTTTTGTGTAGTAAGTTAATTATACTTACAATTTTTTGCCAACAAACGCCGTATTTTGGCACTTAACCTAAACGAAAAAAAATGAAAGAACGAAATGAAAGGTTATCCCAAAAACTCGTCAAATCTGAGTTATTTATAACTTAGTCGACCTACACATAGTTTTTGGCTCGTTTTATGCATTACTCGTGTGAGAAACTAAACAAATAACATTTAAAAATCTGTTACTACGTAGTGGTTCAGTAGTATACAAAAAACAATTCAAACAAAGAAAATTATGTTCTGAGGCCAATAAAAAAAAAATCTGAGCCTTTCAAAAAACATGTTACCTAAGTGTGTTAATAACGGATAAAAATACTGAGAATTTTTTTTATTTTTAACGATATATATATAGTTGGATAATTTATAAAGCGCTATTTTTGTAAAAATCACCTCAAGGGCGCTGTGCAATCAATAAATATCTTAGCACGTCTTGCAGCTATAGTGCGCATGGACGGTTGGGATTCTAGTTCCTCGTTTTCAATTAAGATCCGCAAAATAATCCTTCTAAAATAGGCAAAAACGTACCGTTACTGTGAATGGTGAGAACTATCGTGCCATGCTGAATGATTTTTGGTTTCCCCAAATTGAAGACATTGATAAGGACAATATTCGTTTTCAACAAGACGGCGCGGCGCACCTTGCCACACAGCAAGCGTTACGATGGATTTATTGCCTGAAAATTTTGTTCAATCGGTTATTTCAATTATAGGTCCTTACAACTGACCACCAAGATCTTCTTCCACCAAGAGATTCTCTTCGGACATCTATCTCCCTTTGTTAACCATGGAGTTGATACAGTGCTTTATTTATTTAGTTTTTTATTGCTTAGTTCTTGGCATGAACACTTGACAAACTTACTACTATGCTCTATTTTTATAAATTTATTGATATCATTCTAACTTTGCTAGAATTCCACTCGTCCATGCGCTTTGTAGCTGCACGATGATTGGTTATCTAGCTTTCATATATCAACTTAAAAATACCTAAATTTTATAAATGGAGTCTAGAATTCCAATCGTCTATGCGCTTAGTAGCTGCAAGACGTGTTGTAATCTTACTCATTTTTATTATTTATATTATTTTTTTATTTTTTTTTAGTATCAATAATACACTAAATTTATTTGTCAATTTTTAAAATGTGTAAATGGGGGCTAAATTTCTAACTGTCTATGCGCTCTGTAGCTGCAAGACGTCCTGTAATCTAGCTCTTATCTGTTATAATTTTTTATTGATCTTAATTGAAAACGAGGAACTAGAATCCCAACCGTCCATGCGCTCTGTAGCTGCAAGACGTACTGGGATACATAGATGGCGCTCCAACACGCTAGTGAATGGTTTCTCAGTTAATAACATATATACAAAAATCAAAAAAATATTACCTGTGTCGATATTCGCTAATAAGCGGAATGGGAAATGTTGTAAAACGTAAAGTGGCCACTTAACCCAGCCAATGACAGGTCATAAGCCCTGTAAACGCTCGAATATCCATAATCCTGAATTTGAAAAAATTCTACCTCATCTCTGTAGGGATATTAATAAAAAACGTACTGGGATATTTATTATTGTACAGCGCCCTTGAGGTGATTTTCACAAAAATGGCGCTATATAAATTATCCAACTATATATATCTTGGAATTTAACACTTCTAGACTATTTTCTGTGGGGTCACGTTTAATCACCGGTTTACACCAACAAACCCAGTACTCTTAATGAGCTCGAAGCCAACATTCGCAGCACCATAGTCGCCATACCGTCCAAAATGCTGCACAGAGTCATCGAAAATTGGCTTCAACGGGTCAATCAGTGCAAGAGAAGCTGTGGTGGTTATTTTAACGGTATTTTGTTTAAATCATAAATGCCATACACGCTCTATATAATTAAACCATTCCGCAACTTTTTCAATGTACTTTACTGTGTTTTATTTCAATTTGAAATCCTATCAGTACTAATTGGTAAACCCTATATATTACTGAATCGCAAACCAGTGGTAGTTACAGAAAATGTGTGTATTTTTAGGGATTGATTTTTAAAAATATTAGATGGATTTATGAAGATTTATTACTTTTTAAGGTCCCCGGCTCCATAGATAGCTTGAAATTAATTTGTCTGCAGATGTTTGTTCAACGCAATACTCAATGTTGTACATAATATGTTCATAATTCTTGCCCTTGTCTTGAAAGCTTAGTGGGTATTTTTTATGACCAGCTGAGGGTGTAAGATTCGACAGCAGAAATACTGAACTGTGAGAGTGAAGAGGGGTTTCGGAAAAAACTTAAAACCCACCTGTTTTCTAAATTTTTATTTAAAATATAAGATTATGACATAAGTTGTGCCGTGTTTTTTTTAAATAAAAAAATGATCACCAAAAGTTAAAAAAATGGTAAAGGTAATACGAAAGTTCGCTTTTACGTTAGATATATTCTTTTGCTGGATAAAAGTGTTAAAATTAAAAGTCAAGAAGACAAAAGTGAGCATTTTCGACAAGTCTTTCTGTTCGCGTACATTCGAAGGAATAAACCTTCAAAAGCTGTTCGCGATATTTGCGCAGTATACGGTGAAGATGCGATGACTAATTCTCATTTTTTTCTTGAAAAATTTAGAATACATTTTTAACTAATTTCTTGTCATTTTATTTTGTTGTGTCCACTTGCATTCTTAATTTGGACAAAATACGGACACAATTTATTCAATTATACAAACACTCGTGTAATAAATAAACGTGTAAATGGTTTTTATAGTAAAATTGCCTACCTTGGAACGGATTACGTAGCCTTGTAACCTGGGCAATTTTTTTATTAATAAATGATAAAATAAATTAATTAAATAAAAATCAACGAATATGATAACAAAAAATACGTCAAATTAAAAACAGTATTTTTATTTTCATTACATAGATTTTATTATTTTATTCAAGACGAGTGTTTTTGAATCGATGACTCTCAGGTAAAATACCGGAATAAAGATTTCGAGTGAAGATACGACCACCTCGAGCTGTAGTGGTTGGCTTGTGGTCCCAGTTTCGATTCCTGTACCTCGATTATGAACGCTATCTTCATCTGTATATATCGAGACGGTATACTTAACTTCTGTACTATCTGTATCTTACCTCGGTATGTTCTACCTACTTGTCATATCGACATCATACGATCGAAACAAGCCAATGGAATGACCGCAAACAATTAGTCCGCGTTCCTTACGTCATTAACATTTTAAATAGTTCTTATTTATATTTTGAATAGGCTTCTTAAATAAAAAGTGCTAACTTCAAAGCGATTATAATCTCCAATAAATCTCAATTCAAGCACAAAATGCTTGCTTGAACATGCATTTTGCATGACTTTTGGAAATCACCTTGACGGTACGCTTAGCGATCGTCTGTATATATCTACTGATCTGTACTGATCGACTACAAAGCCGGCTCCTATAACGTCTCGATACATACACTCGGGAAGATATTAAAACAGATGTAAAAAATATAATAAAATACAATAACTTAATTATTTTGATCAGGTGTATATATATATATATAGTTGGATAATTTATATAGCGCCATTTTTGCGAAAATCCCCTCAAGGGCGCTGTACAATTAGTAATCATCCCAGTACGTCTTGCAGCTACAGAGCGCATGGACGGTTGGGATTCTAGTTCCTCGTTTTCAATTAAGATCAATCAAAATTATAACAGATAGGGGCTAGATTACAGGACGTCTTGCAGCTACAGAGCGCATAGGCAGCTATAAATTTAGCCCCCATTTACACATTTTAAAAATTGACAAATAAATTTAGTGTATTAATGATACTAAAAAAAAATAAAAAATAATATGAATAATGAAAAGGAGTAAGATTGCAACACGTCTTGCAGCTACTAAGCGCATAGACGATTGGAATTCTAGACCCCATTTACAAAATTAAGGTATTTGTGGTGCCTACCTTCTACGATTCTGCTGAAAACCTCGTCATCAGTCATATGATCTTTCCAGGAAATTCCTAACATTTTCTGTAGCAACACGCCTCAAAGACCTCTAGTCTAAAAAAAGGCTAGATTAATTATGTCATTCATTTCAAATTCATAACTTTTATTAACTTTTTATAGCTTTTCATGCTGTGCCCGTGATAAAGTAAATTAAATAAATAATAACGTAATATTACACAACAATAACAAAAAAAATAACATATAATATATAAAGAGAATAGAACTAATATAATATTCCTCGCTTCCTCTATATTTATCCATTTCCAGTGTTTTTTAACTTTTTTGAATACGCGACTCCTTTACAATAAAACAAATTTATCCGGTGACCCCCGAGACTCTGATTTTACTATACTGCCTACCCGGGACGAATCGTTCATACAAGCCATTATGCGCAGCTTACCACTATATTTAACTTCCATAATAATGTTTTACAGTAACTTTATTTACTGAAAAACTATCAAATAATTATTATTTATTATAAATCATTGCCACCGTTTGTATTTTTCTCCAAATATTAATAAAACTAGTTCAGCGCCAGCAGTGACTCGGGAAACTAGTGAAATATCTAAACTTTTCTTCTGAAAAGATAAAGTGTAAAACATAAAATGTAAACAGGGTTATAGTCCCATGGTAGTTTTCTGGACTCACCGACCAAAGATCCTAGACTCAATTCCCACTCTCCCATAACTCGAATTCCAGTTTTCCAGCACAAATTATGTACGATTTTTAAGAAATAGTCGGAAAATACTCTTTCTAGATTTCTAGTATTTGTCTATCTTAAAAAAATACAAATAAAATAAATATAACTGGTTATAGCAAAAAAATCAAATTTATTATAAAAGTTGGAGCTATTATTGTTCCAGTTTTTTGTGATAAGCTCAAAATAATTAAATATGGATTTTGCCTGGTAGGCAAATAATACCCTTAATCACACAAATTGTTATAAAATAATCAAGTACAGACTGCTCACTAAAATTATCGTATTTTTATTGTAGTCTATGGCCCAGAATACTTGCTATTATGTTTTTCTTTGCTCGAGATCGCAACCCTTAAGCATAGCTTCGCCACCCACAGTTTGGAAGACACTGTTCTATAGGAGAGCCTTTTTCTTTTTTTTTATTTGATTGAAAAGGGGATCACCGGTGCTTCAACTTCGACGGAAATATTTACGTTCCTAACTTTTTACTGAGATAGGTAATAGAAAGTATTATGTACTAGATTTTAAGACTCAAAAATATTTTTTCTTTCTGCTGAAATTTAGAAAAGAAAGTATTTTAATTGGTAATTTAATCATTTACTAGCTTAATGATGATGCCACTTAAGTCCGTTTTACGTACAGTTCTGTCCATTGAGGTTCCGTTTGGGAAAAATAATCAGAATCCTGGACAAGTATGTTCGGCTCGATGGCTCCTCGAAAGTAAAATTACTGAATCTAAAAGAGATAATTTCGTTGTTTATTTATTTATTCATTTTATAAGGTATCAGTATGTACACATATATTGCCAATTTCTTTGTATATTAGTGTAAGAAACTCATGCACACACCAAAAAAATTGGTTACACTTTATACAATAATTTAAATTATGTTCAATATAATTAATGTAAAAGAAACGAAATGAAAAAATATGTATATAATAATAATAATAAAGTTAAAAATCTGCTTCTCTCAAAATTTCTATAATTTTTGACCTAAATTTACATACATTGTCACAAAAAATATCAGCCTCGGTAAATATATTGTTATATTGGTCGCAGATTCTAGGTATTGTAGATTGTTTAAAATAGTTTGTTGACGCGTTTTCAGTGTAAAACTGAAGATTTTGTCTTGTAGGTCTAGATGGCACACGGAATGGAAGTCTTTCAAGTAGGTTCAGAGAATCAATTTTATTATTTATTAATTTGAATAAAAATAACTGGTCTAACATTATTCTTCGATTTTTAAGAGAGTTTATTCCATGGTACTGCATACATTCAGCATGATTAGAAAAGTTAATGTTTCACCGGTAGTCGACCTGCTTAAAAAAAATTGTTGGACCCTTTCTAGTCTATTAATACTTGCATTATAGTAAGGTGAACAAATAGGAGTACAGCTGGGGACGAACAAATGTTTTGTAGAGTTTTTCATATGTCTATGCTAGTTTTAATGGTTTCAATACTCGCATAATAAGTCCGACCATTTTATATGTTTTTTTCAGGACTGATTCAATGTGAATATCAAACATTAGTTTCGTATCAATAATAACACCTCAGTCGCAAATTTGACAATCTGTTATAGAGATCGGGGTATTATTGAAAGGGGAAAGCTGATCGTCATTTGTTTGCGCGAAATACAGAATGAATGACATTTACTAATATTTAATTCCAGTAAATTTTTATTACAATACTGAAAAAGTCTGTCGAGATCTTCTTGCATTTTTGCGCAGTCAGTGTGAGATTTAATGCAGGCGTAAATTTTCATGTCATCAGCAAAATGAATGAATTTACGATATTTAAAACATTTGTTCAGGTCATAAGTATACGCATTAAATAGTAGAGGGCCTAGGTGAGAAACCTGTGGTACACCAGAAGGTATGGTTACAAAGTTGTGTAGTTGTTGTCGCATTCGCCTACCATTCTTGAGGTCCTGGGTTCGATGTGAAATATTAACTTGTAAAGTTTTTTACAGGTCGACAAGACAAATCAATTAAAATAAAGTTTAAAATTTATTTTTATTGCGTAGAAATACAAGACACTACCACTTGGTTTTTTATACAAAAGTCCTCCTATAAGGCATTAGACCAGATAAACGAAAATAAAGGTAATATATCAATATTAGTGATAGCGTTCTCGGACCCGCATTACAAAGAGACGACAAGCCAGGTATGATGTTTATCGATAATGCATTCACGGACCCGAATCACAATGGGCCCGGCCGGTACGAGCTGTATTGATATTGATGGTATCGATAAACCATTCTTAGACCTGCATTACAATGCGACGATAAGAGATATTGTGATTATTATTTATATGGTAATCTTCAGTTTTATAATACCTTTATCAAATTAGCCATTTTGTCTACGTTTGAATGTTAATATTTCTTCAATTCTCCCATCTTGTGAATTTTATGACACGATAGAGCTGAAATCTTTATTGATTCGGGTGCGATTTATCTAAATGAATTTTACCTACAAAACATCAACCCCTGAAAATATTTTTACAGTTTTGTATTTTTTGGTTCAGTTTGTTCTATAAACATTGTTTTTTGTGAATAATTAATTTCTAGTGCGTGAAAACCAGTTCTTGTTTATGAACATTTGGACTGTGGATTACTGCAAATTATATATAAATGTATATTGTGTTTTAACATCTCAAAACGCAGTCGGTATATTTTCCTTCCTGAGTTCTCTCGCAGATTAAAGATATCATTTGGCAATTCTCGACCTGAGTATGGCCCCTTGTTTTGCTGCAAACTGTAGCTAACTTAATACCCAATAGTCATAGAATGGTTTTCCTACGTTTGGGCTCCTCTCTAGGTTACGCATTATTACTCTGAGATTTCGAACATCATTTCATATTTATGGTTGACATATTTTTTTTAAAAATAAATATTTGCGTTCTTATGATTTACCCAAATATTTCATTTTGAGGGCCATTTTCAACAAGTACTAAATAACTCACTATTAGAAAATGGAATCCAGTTGGGATATAGTGGGATTCGAACCACGGATCTTTAGTCCATAAGTCCGAGACACTAGCCACAGGACCACAACCCGATTTAAATATGAAACCAGTTCTTTTGAAACGTTCAAATATGTCACCAGTTCTTTCGGCGTTCAGTCGAAAGTCACGTTGTGGTGGTTTTATATTTGTGTGCAACAATCATGGTGAAGGTGTATAGTGGGTTTTTCGTGTTGGTTTTATAGGTGTCCTGACGAAGAGACAGGTACGTCTCGAAACCGGTAGACATAGAAGGGTCGGTAAGAGGTTATATACAAACATTTAACATTATTAAGCTACATTATTCCATTTCATTACGAAACTGATATTCAATTCAATTAATTTATTTAAATATACCAAATAAATTACAAAAATACATTCAATACGTACATATTATAAAAAATAAAAAAAAATAAAAGAGACTCATGTCAAAGTAGTAGGAGAATCCTGCTCCGGAAAACCCCTTCGGATACATGGAACAGATCAATCAAGCCCTTCAAACGGCATAACCATCGGCAGGTTGGTCATGTATATCGGAATATGATACAATCTATGCTGACGCTGTCGTAGCTGTAGTTATCAGGAACATACAAACCAATGCTCATCATAATCTCAGGAGTATCGACCATACCGCGCAACAATCGATAAAAATGTGCAGTCAAATACACATTCCTTCCAGTCTCTAAACTGTTGAAGCCAAGCATACCCTGGAGAAACTCGGTTGGATAGAGCCGAGGATAATACCCGCGCTCTCATGAGAAGAGATATCTTAGAAACTTTTTTTGGATTTTCTCTATCATAAGAGAGTACTTCAGTTCACGTGGCTCCCAAATCATCGAGCTACTCTCGAGTCTACTTCGCACCGAGGAGTTGAAAAGAATTCTCAGTACGCATTTATTTTCAAAAACCCTAGCAGTACGCAGAACGAATCCTAACTTACTTGTTATTATCTTTTATATTTCAACTTATATATATAAGTTTATGTTTCAAAATTTTATATTTCAACTTATATATATATATATAAGAAATTAAGTAGGGTCATCCTCCTAACATGAGTACGTACTGATCACATCAAGTGCTTTGTTATTCTTGCACTGAAGTGTACATTTCCTTCTCAATCTTACATGGATTATTTATTTTACTAGATACTTCTGAGTCCAATAAGAAGGTTCAATTGCTTACATTCATTTAGAAAAAAAATATGGAATAGTATTGATTTTTCAAAGTTTTGTAATTTTGAAATTACTCCGCCTGCGACGTCACAAATTTCCTTCATTGAGTTCTGCTGATTAATGAGTTAGTTTACCTTAAACCGAAAATCTATCTCAGCACTCTATCAACGGTTGATTCATTAGAACTTGTGCCGTTGATCAAATTTTTTTTTATAATCATTTTTTAATTTTTTTCATTCATTTTTGAGAAACTTTGCGGTACAGTTAAACGTTTTTGTTTTTACCGCATGCAAGAAAACATTTTTTAGGAGTGCTCTCCCGAAACTATAGTTGTGTTCTTCTAAGATAATAAAACGTATAACGTTAATAACAATGTTTTTTTTTTTTTTTACATTTACATTTTTTTTTGCACCACAACAGGCCAGGAGGCCTTATTACAGTGGTGAATTACATCACAGAGCACCCAGGCTTGAGAAAAATCACATTTTAATTTTTGTGTTCTCACCGGGAATCGAACCCGGAACCCTCCGTGCGTGAATCAAGCGTCTTGACCACTACACTACGGAGGCCGCCATATTTATAATAATTTATAATAAAGAACCACGGATTGAATGTCAATTCAATTAATTATATTAAAAAGTGCTTGGCTGTCATTATTGAAAGCCAACATAAATGGAATAACTAAGAGTATATAGAAAAAAAAATTGGACAGACTAAGAAACTTAACTAACATAATATTCAAGCGCCTAGAAAAATTGTGTTGATAAAAAAAAAAAATGGTTTATCGTAGCAAAAAAACTTATTTTTCATAGCTCTTAAAAAGCACTGTTGATTAAAAAAATAATATTATGGTTTATTATAGCAAAAAAACATATTTTTCATAGCTCCTAAATAGCACTGGTGATTAAAAAAATACAGAATGGTTTATCATAGCAAAAAAACTCATTTTTATAGCTCCTAAATAGCACTGTAGATTTTAAAAAATATAGAATGGTTATTATAGCAAAAAAACTTATTTTTCATAGCTCCTAAATAGCACTGTTGATTTAAAAAAATACAGAGTCGTTTATCATAGCAAAAAAACTTATTTTTCATAGCTCCTAAATAGCACTGTTGATTTAAAAAATTACAGAATGGTTTATCATAGCAAAAAAACTTATTTTTCATAGCTCCTTAATAGCACTGTTGATTAAAAAAAATAAAAAAATAATGGTTTATCATAGCAAAAAAACTTATTTTTCATAGCTCCTAAATAGCACTGTTGATTTAAAAAATTACAGAATGGTTTATCATAGCAAAAAAACTTATTTTTCATAGCTCCTAAATAGAACTGTTGATTTAAAAAATTACAGAATGGTTTATCAAAGCAAAAAAAAAAATTTTTCATAGCTCCTTAATAGCACTGTTAATTAAAAAAAAAAAATGGTTTATCATGGCAAAAACACTTGTTTTTCATAGCTTCAAAACTGTTCAATGTATTTTGCCAGGACAATATGATGGAGATTAATTATTTAAATTTGTTTCGATTAAATTTTTTGCTGAAATTATGGATAAAAAAAGAAGTTTTAAATAGCTTCTTTTATTGATAATTTTCACACACTTTTATTGTAATTTTCTCATTTTTATCACAGAAAATAATGTGTTTTTATATTTTCACTTTTTTTTTATTTTCATATTTTTTATATTGTATTCTTCCAGTAGCCTTAATTTAAATTTAAAATAAAATGTATATCCACACACAGGCCATGCCTTTCTGGGTTATTTTTGTGTTTATGATTTCATAATATATTCTAGATTTTGTTTACCCACGCAAAGGCCATGCCTATGTGGAATTTATTTGTTTTAATAAATATACAGATATCTCACAAACATTACGTAACTTAAAGTGACCCAAAAAAATAATCCCCGCAATCCATAACAATTTATATTACAACTATATTTAAATAGTACAACAAAATAAATACTTCAGGTATATGTATCGACAATAGGCAACATTATGATAAATAAGTTAAATTAATCAAGTTCTGCCAGTTTCTACGTATTTTGCAAAATAATTAATTAATTATAATTTCATAAACGAATTTGAGACAAATAAGTCACTCAGATACCTAAATAATGTCAAAACACGGAAATACCATACAAGTCATGGTCAAAATAGATTTGTTTTCAAAGGAATAAAAAATCACAATAATCTCCTCGATCAACTAAAACCTGTTAAAACGAATATATCAGTAAATAAATTCAAAGAAATTTTTTTGAACCCGAGTAAAAACAGCATTCTATTTTAATTAGTATGACTGTTTTATGATTTTCTGTTTTTCTTTTTATCTCGTATCTTTAAAATTTTTGTCTCATTTAGGTATATTCAAAATTTTATAACTAAAAAAATAAACATAATTGTGTAAGTCACTCACACACACGTCACACTTTTGTCGGCCTTGTGGAGTAATGGTCAGCGCATTTGCCTACCATGCAAGAGGACTCGGGTTCGATTCCCGACATGGTTGATATGAAATATTATTTAAAAGCGTGTTTTTAGAAAATAATATTTATAGCCCCTATAACGGTACCCGAAGTGTAAGACTGATCACCTTACCTTCATGTAACAATGATTATCAAGATATGCTGCTATTGCTGTACCAATGCAGTGCCCTATGCACCATAAGGTGCGGAAAGGGAATGATGATGTGTAAGTTACTCTTCAAGCATAAGAGCTAGTTTCTTTTTTGAAAATTTATTAATATAACATAAAATAATAAATAATCAATTATTAACCAAAAAAAAAATAAGCTAAATACATTTTTTTAGATTTGGCTCCTTACAGGCAAAATCCATATATATTTTGATATTCAGTAGCTCAATCACAAACAACTATCGACGCGCTAATAAGCGACGTGATAACAATTTCTCACCATGGTTGTTTATCGTATTCGCGATCACAATAATCAATTATTAACCAAAAAAAAAATAAGCTAAATACATTTTTTTAGATTTGGCTCCGTACAGGCAAAATCCATATATATTTTGATATTCACTAGCTCAATCACAAACAACTATCGACGCGCTAATAAGCGACGTGATAACAATTTCTCACCATGGTTGTTTATCGTATTCGCGATCACAATACAACATCCGTGAACACCTAATATTAAATGTCAAAATATTTACGTTTCGCGACGTATAATCCTGCTGCGCAATCACATATTTGAATTTTACCAGTGTATATGGAAAATATTCCAAAATTCCAAAACTGCTGTTGTTATTTATTTATTATTTATCATGCTTTTTAATGTATTTAGCCGGCCGTGGCAAGCCAAATGTCAAGAAAAGCAGTCGCCATAGCATTAGATACTCCTTACTATTTTGCAAATGCAATATAATGCCGATTTTTCGCCGAACAGTATTTTTTACGAGGGAAACAAAAAACAAACCGACAAGAGCGTTGACTTAGAGATTACACACGTTGACTTATGACTGCGATAACTTAAGTATGTTCATTATTGTTCATTGTGATCGTTCAAATGCTTAGCATGTTTATAAGCAAGTCGATAGTTATTTGTGATTGAGCTACAGAAAAAGAAATATATATTTTACCGTAATATATCGGTTCCTTAAAACAAGCATTGCCTATATTTATAGGAACCGATAAATCCGTTCAAATATTTTTCTATACCACACCACTCCGTCTGTTTATCTATTCTCGCTATCACATGATGGCAAATAATTTTGTAAATTTATGTACATGTTTGTGTTTTTGAAATAAATAAACAAGTAACTGAAAATCGTACTCAAATGTAAACTAAAAAATGTTAAATAATTAAGAATATTTGAATGTAGAATAAGAGCATGTGCTTTATTTCGTTTAACGACAAATGCATTTCCTCTCTTGATGACACACTGCATCCTCGATTTGGCGAACTGGCAAAGTTCCCATTATGCAGCTCAAGTTGCTAGTCGGTAGCTGGTAGCTGGTACCTCACCGTCTGTATTATGTTATTAAGACTCAGAAGAACCCATTCATAAACAGAAATATCTCCAGACTGCTTGATCGATTAGAGCAACTTGCCAAATTGCTACTCTTACAAGACTAATAAATCCAAGGAGGAATTTATTTATAATGAATTTGTATGTATGTATATGCCACGGGTGTATAATTTAGAATATATTATTATTATGTTCAAAGCATTAACTTTGCGGTCAAACATTTTAATTAATTTTAACAGTTAACTACAAACATTTGGACAGACTCAAATATTGTAATAAAACCAACTGGTCCAAGAATAAGTTTACAAATTGAAAAATTGTTTTCAGGCGTTGCCTATTACGTGAAATAATTCAGACAGATGAATGTCTTCACAACAATAAAGGTTTCAGCTCTTCATTTATTTATTTATGAATTTATACTTTTACATTGCTTGCATTATTTTTTTTATATAGAATAATGTTCCTTCAATGTGTCCCGTGCCGAGGGAAACATTTTACAAAATGAGAAACATGCCTAAGATTAGCTATTTAACAAAGTTAACATAATAATGACATTAAAAAAAACGTAATTAATCCAATAAACCTAATTATCATTAACATAATAAACAATAAAAAACTAAAACAATCATAAAAAACAAAACCAATTTATACAGACCAATAGAACAAATTTCATAAACAGTACACACATTTTACCTATTTGGCTTGATCCACTCATCGACCCGTGCGCAACCCACCTCCACTATCCATTTCTTAATAGCAATTTTATATTGTGAGAACTTACTAATTGTCCTTACGGATAATGGAAGTAGATTGTACACTAAAATTAACTTCACTAAAATCAGCAAATGGAATAATTGAAGACATATGGATGTTCAAATATAGGCAAAGTGATGAATGCTACACATTGCGTAAAGTGGCCACTTAAACCAGCCAATGACTGGTCATAAGACCTGTAAATGCCTTGAATTTCATTTTCCCTTCTTTATGGTATTTTCCATCCCTGTTGCAATTTGTGAATATTAACATTGTCTTGAGTATGGCCAAATGTTTGCAGACTGGCTGAATTCCCTCCCCAGGGAGTTATTCAAATTTAAATTTGTCGCAACAAAGAGAGAAAATAATTTTGAGAAGGGAAAATGGAAGTCTAAGCATTTACAGGGCTTATGACCTGTCATTGGCTGGTTTAAGTGGACACTTTACACATAATTTTGGAATAAAAATTAGAAAATTGTTTGCAGGCGTTGCCTAGTAGGTGAATTTGTTCAGCCGGGTGAGTCTCACCCACGTGATAAAGGTTTCGGCTCGTTTACTTCACAAAAGTCAAAAGGTGGAAAATTTGATGCTGATTAGGCTAATGTATTTGGTTTTGGACTCGATAATTATAAAACGAGTCTGATTTTTTTTTGTCTCTAGCAATATAATTCTTAAACTTTTCTTTATGTTTAAAATTGCTTTTCTTCTTTGCTTTTTATATTTATGTATATATTTTGGCTACTTATGTATATTTACATACTTGTTACTATTGTTGTTGTTATCCAATTTTATCATTTTTTGTTATGTATTTATATATGTTTATACTATATGTAATTTTTTTTTCATATTTATGTTTAATATACACTGTTCAGGGCCAGACCGCGAAATTTTAAAGGAACATTCCTCTAGGTAAGCTTTAAAAAAAAATCTTTGAGTTTTCTTGCAAAAAAACATTTAAATTAAAATAAATATATATTATCTCAAAATGGAATAAATCTTTAATTTCTCGGACAAGAATCCCTTCCGCAAACCCTTTTACCCCTCCTCAACCCAAAAGAATTAAGCTCAAAACGTATTTGACCAACAAAACGATATGCAACAGACGCGGACAAGGGAAGCGCCTGGGTAGGAGAGTGGTAGGGGTTTGTGGAGTGACTGCTTGTCAGAGAAATTAAGGATTGACTGCATCTTGAGATCAAAGTTTATTTTTAAATTTTTTAAATGGCTTTTTGGAAAAAATATACAAAGATTTTTTTTAAAGCTTCTTCTTCTTTTCCATATTCTGAAGCTGACAGCAAATCGATCACTCACAATAATAAGTGGTTTTGAATTATTTAATGCATCTATTGTTTTACGCGATATAGTAATTAAAATTTACGCGATATAATGATTTAAAAATTAAAATTAAAAAATCGTTTTTAAAAAATATATAATACATGAACGAGATATTATACTCCCAGCGGTGTTATTCTGAACTGCTCTCGCGGCTGCAGAAAACACTTTTATCTCGCGTATTTACATACAAAAAAGTGTTTTCTACGGCTGCGAGAGCATTTAAAATATCACTTAAGGGCCTCGATTAACGAAGTTAACATTTATCATCAATTTTATCTACAAAGTAAAATGAAGTTTTCTGTATGAAAAGCAGAATATGCACACAGTTTTTTAATATCATCCGTTGGAAGATTTTTTGGTTTAATATAAGTGAATAACGGTCATTTAAAATTATAAAGTTCTGTTTCTTCTTTTTTCCACATCCGTTCTTAAGTGGAGCATGTGGACATCACAAGTTGCCTCCAGAAGACCCTATCGCCAGCCAGTATTTTGCGTGTTCCACGTTAACCCAGCGCCCCTTAATTCCGCCGCATAAAGTCTAAAGATCATTGACGGCGTTCCAGAAGGGCGTGAGCCCGCAGGTTTAAAGAAGAGGCAACATGGGCTTAGGTTCTCCTGGGGCATGCCTAGCACGTGTCCACTGTCGCATCCTTAAGACGCTCGTTATAGGAGGCTGCTGCACCCGTTTTCAGACTTCAATGTTAGTTATAAAATCGAACCATGAGGAATATACCTCTAAAGTTTCACGACCAAGCTCTAAAAAAATGTGTCTGTTTAAGGCAATTTATGCCGTTTATGTATAAATAAATTATTCAAATTTGTTGCAAGAGAGAGGGAAAGAATTTTTGAGAAGGAATATGTGAGTCTAGGCATTTACAGGGCTTATGACCTGTCATTGGCTGTTTTGAGTGGCCACTTTACACACTGTGTAACATTCATTTTTAAACATTTTCTCAACTCTTCCATCTGTGAATTTTGTGAAGTAAGCCTAGACCCCCATATTCCCTTCTCAAAAATGTTTTCCCTCTTTGTTGCAACAAATTTCAATAAAGAACAGCCATAATCTGCAAGCATTTGAACATACTCTCATACTCAAAACATTGTCTAATAAATGTTGAATAAATAAATAAAAGACGGCCTCCGTGGTGTAGTGGTCAAGACGCTTAACTCACGCACGGAAGGTTCCGTTTTCGATTCCGGTGAGAACACAAAAATTAAAATGTCATTTTTCTCAAGCAATAAAATAAAATAAATTATTCGCTTAGCGTTTATTTATTTAACTTCCGCTGCTCATTTTTAAATTTGTAAAGAAGCGGTTACAACTTTCAACACCTTATACTTAAATAATATTCATTTGACATGAAATGTTGGAATTTGTAACACAAGTGTAGCTTACTCCAAAATACAAAATAATTTTAAGTCTTCCATCCTAAGCTTGAAAAAATCCCCTGAAAATTCCCATCGGAGAATGCTATCCTTAAGTGAGTCTATTTTCAGTTCGACAAAATGAAAAGGACGACGACGGCTTAGTGAGGGTCAGACACATTTGCAGACAAAGTTTACGTTTTGGTTTATTTTCCTTTTAAAATCGCTCAATGTCTTTCATGAGAATTGGAAATTGGCTTTCGTTTTCATTATTTTTTTAGTAAAATATTTCTCTCTCGGCACGTACGCTTATTTAAAATATTTTGATATATTTTTATTCAACGTACATATATCGTGGTTACACAAGTAAAAGTGACCATTTGCAAAAATGGCGAAATTGAGATTATTGAGTTTTTGACATTGTATTAGCATAACGCTTGACTGGTAAAAATACCAAGTCAATCCGAAACTCAAAATAAATTAGTTTTGAAAATATGTGACCATTTGATAGAAGCTCAAAGATTTTTGACAAGTAAAACTGACCAACACGCATCGTCACTTCTATTAGTAAATTTAAGATCCAAAGAATTGACCAAGTAACATTTTACGTGTAGGTTGATGTCACCAGTAAAGAGTTAGTAGTAAGTATTTATTGTTATAGATAACTTATATAGCGCCATTTTTGTAATAAAATACCTCAAGGGCGCTTTACATGGTGATTCTATTGTTAAGTTAATTTAATTGAAGCTTTTAAATTTGTAATTTAATTAAAATAATTTATTTTGTTGTCACGTGCTACGGATTTATTCAAATGATTTAGAGATTTAGTAAGTTAGTACACGTTTTGTATTTGAGAGATAAGTTTTTTTTCATTAAAAGTTCATTAATAAAATTTATTCTTTAGATTATCATATAACACTTCTTAATTATATGTTCTTTTTCATTTATTTTGTATTTCTGTGTTTGATAAATATTTAAACATCCCAAAAACATTATTTATAGTTATAAAATAAAAGAAACTAAAATAATACCTCCCTCATGACACATTTTACAGGCAAATTGACTAAGTTTTTAAATTTTTTGTTTTATTTAAAAGTGATAATGTTTTTGAAATGCGTTTAAACTTTACATTAAAGTTGAAAGTACCGTTCATATAATGTACGATTATCAACCACCTACTTAAAAAATCTGATCTTTGAGAAGCAATTGAACTCTCGAAAAACACTAAAAGGGGACCCCTGAACGTATTTCAAAACCCAGTAAAACGCATCTTTCCTCTTTGCAGTCTCGATCCTGGGGATTGGTTTGCAGCAAAGTCCTGCATCTCGTCCTCCATTGGTCTCTATTTTCTGCAGCCCTCTTCAGCTCGACATAAGAGGCGCAGTTAAAATCTTCGCACACTTGCTCTAAATATTCCCGCATCATAACAGTAAAAATAAAATACATAGTAAAATTAAAATACATAGTGAGAAATATAGTAAAAGACATGGTTAAAAACATTTTTAAAAACCCAGTAAATACGTCGGAAAACAAAATAAATAGAAAGAAACATAGTAAAAGACCACAAAAAAGAAAAAAATATGTAAATGTATGGCAAAAAACACCAAAAAAAATACATAGTAAAAAGAAAAACAAAAAAAAACGCAGGAAAAATTGTGATAAATACAAAAATTCGCATACAATTCTATAGTATTTACAGTTTTATAATATATCTTAATTTTTATTCAGATTTTGTTAATATTATTATAGTTTAAAGATACGTCTGTATGTAAATATTTTTATCTGTTTGTTCCTAAATGCAAAAACTCCCAGTGAACATTTTATGAAATTAATTATATATATTAATTATTGAAATTAATTATTACTATTAATTATTTTTTGTTATTTAAATAATAAAAATATTTGTAGGTAAATATGTTAGCGGTTCGCCTAAAGACTAAAAAAGTAATAAATGCGTTCTTTTGATCAACTCAAATATTTAATTATGAGGGCCATTTTAAACGAGTTGTAGATAACACGGTATTAGAAAATGGGAATCAAGTTGGGGTAGAGTGGGATTCAAACTACGGATATTTGATCCGTGGGTCCGAGACCCTAGTCACTGGACCATAACCCGATTCCATATTCGAAGGCATTGTTTGCATTTTGAGTCATCAAATCAAGTGACACTTGGAGTAAAGTACTAACTGACTGCAGTCAGCAGAGCTGGGGAAGTTTGTGATGATCTCACAACTCTCTGATGATGGAACAATCACGAGATTAATCATTTATAAGGAAAATGCTGTCTGCTTAGTCTGTCAGAATGATATTTGACAATTTATTGTAGGGTTCTTTTCCAAAACTGACTATTTCCAAATTCGAAATTTTTTCAGCAATCGAACTTTTTTTATCGCACTGTTTAAAGTAAAAAAAAGATGAGTTATGTGTACAGTTAAGAAAGCATCATCATCATCATCATTCCTTTTCACACCTAATGGTGCATAGGGCACTGCATTGGTACATCAATCGCAACTTATCTTGATCATTTTAGTTACATGAAGGTAAGATGATCAGTCGTACGCTTCAGGTTAAGAAAGCAAGATGAGTATTTTATTTTTCTAAAAAAAAAACCGGTCCGCCAATACACGAAAAAACATTTAGATATTGTTATTTCTACACCAAACTCCATAATTAAGAGAAAACGTGGTATGACTTTCCTTGATGCACGCGTATTCCCGTATTTTCTCTTTGAATTACGGCATTCGAGCAATGATAAATCCAACGGATAATCTATTTGTATTATGATGTAATAACTTATATTTACATATAAGTTATTAATTTAAAAAATACCTGGTACACTTCCACTTATTTATTTTGACCATTTAGGCTTTCCCCCTCTAATGGGCATCTTCAGACTGGTGAATATTATACAGTGTAAGGGTAATTTATATAAAACTAAATATAATCTTAAGTGTAGGTACATTTAAAAAATAAGTTGAAAAAATACAATACAAAATATTTAAATGGAACAGAGTGAGACAAATTATTGAAACATGTGTTGGCGGTATACTTTTAAGAGAATATTCTATTATTTGAAAAAAAAAAGTTATAATAATTGTTCAATAAATAGTAAATTAGTTACATTATTTTGTCATCCATTCATTCTACATGACCAACGCAACTCAGTGTCCTTTCCTTAAACCTATTCATTATACTTGTTTCCGATGTGCACTTTCGCCTGATTTGATCATTTGTAACCCTGACATTCATTGATTTCCAGCACATTCGTCCAAGATATCGCATTTCGACCGCATTCACTCTTTTTTTATTTATTTTTTATTTGTTTATTTTTACATACACATATTTTTACAAAGAGATATAATTACAAAAATACACTTTAGAAAAATACATCTTAAAATTAAACTATAACATGCATTGGAAAAAATGCCCACAAAGACTTAAATGTCTGAGGGTGGGCCATTCCTTTTTTAATTATTAAAAGTGAATATCATACATAAATAGCATACACTCTGCTTTCAGCCTTCCTCTACCAGTTGTAAATTTCACTTCCAAACATAAGTTTTTCAAACTACAAATGCACACAAAATTTGTGAGTTTGGGCTAATTTGTAGTGCGTTCTTAAATCTATATGATGTGATATAAAATTCAATTATTTTTCGGAAATAGTCAACTTTGGAACAGAACCCTACAAATTACGAACTGTTTTTTTACTTTACATGTTTACTTAATGTATAAAATAATAAATTAGATGCTTAGTTACTACGCGTATGCGTATTCCTCTATTTTAGAATGACTATTATACGTGCCCACGTACAACGAATAAGACACAAGGTGTCACAGATAAATAATAATATGTAATATGTGAAAATATTTCTCTTAAAAACAAATAACAGATCAAGGTCTCTTCTGGCTTATTATTATTAATTTATTTGATTTATTAACTCTTAAAAGACTGATAAATGATTCCTTTGCGCGCAGTGATGTAACATCGTGTTACCACAAGCAAAATACGGAATATTCTAAAGGTCAGACATTTTAAGAAAAAAAAAACATGGAGACATACATTTCAGTAATTCATTTAAATGAACATTTAATTTAGCCCTGTTATAGCAAAAATTAATAAAACAAAAAAATCACTGATTACAATTCACGCGTGCATCCCCCATCACTGTCAGTAACCGACTAAATTTGTTTTATTTATTTATTTTATTTTATTCAGAAAACATACAGTCATACAAAATAAGTATTAAAAACAACATTTTTTTAACATAAAAAGACCAATTAAGTTTTCATAAATTAAAAAGATATAAACATTAAATGTGACAAAAAAATAAATAAGAATTTTAAGTGAGAAAAGAATAATTGTTGACATTTGCGTTTTCCATGGAGGTAATAAATTAAAATACCGAATGTACACTCCAAGCCATCCACGCACACACATGAACGCACATATAAAACATAAACAAACATATACATTACATGCGGCACATATACATAGCATAAACCACTCAAGATGCACATTCAGCAACTATCCCAAATAATCGATCCCATGAAGAAATTTTCCGTACAAATGCAACGTGCAGTTAAAAATGTCTACATCAATACTGAGTCCGTTATAATTTCTACAGGAACGTCTAATGAATGAATTCGAGGTTTGTTTCACACAATACCGGCTACGGCGGCCACAGAACAGCGTCTCTGTCTTCTTTGTTATGTGTTCTATCTTCGTGCTCCCTCTAATACAGATGTATTGCTGTATTTACGGACATAATTCTCTGGGTAGCAAGTTTAAATTGTTTGTATTTAAATTCAGCATAGTTATGTAAATTTTACTTTCCAAATCCAGTGTGGAAATGTTCATTTGAAGATTATAAAAAAATAATTTCAAAAAATAAGAGATATATATCAGGTCTTGTATCGTCGATTTTATGGACATATATTACTTAACAAATTACAACAGGGATGGAGAATACCTGAAAGAAGGGAATTTATTTATTTATTTATTTATTTATTTATTAACGGACATTGTCCATGTTTACAATTTATAAGGTTTAAATATTACAATAAAAGAGTAGTTTAAAACATTTAAAGAAAAAAGAAAGAAGCATTGACAAACATAAGGGACATCGAGACAAGATCTGGACTATTTATTTAGTGCTCGTTTAAATCGTTGTAAACTTAAACCAAAAAAGTCCAGATCCTGTCTTGAGTTAACAATACGACAAAGGCGGGTCATTGGAGAATTTAGGCCATAGTTTGTTCTATGCTGATCGATGAACAGTACTTCATTGTTTCTCAATCTACGAGTCGGAATATTGAATTTTACTTGTCCCAGTAATGATGGAACATCGATTATACCATTTAGTATGCCGAACATATATATGGAGTCAATATTAGTTCTACGTTTTTGTAGACTAGAAATATTTAACATCGACTCTATTTCAGCATAAGAATAATTATCTCTCTCTAGTCCAAGCATCCACGCTATTTTTCGAAGCAAGCGATGTTGGACTGATTCAATGTGATTTATGCGATTGACATAGAATGGAGACCAGACCACTGAGGCATATTCAAGAAGAGGGCGAACAGTTGAGCAATAAAGAGTTTTGATTGTACGGACATTAGTAAAATCAGAGGATATTCTGTTAATGAAGCCAAGTAATTTCAGTGATTTATTTACTGTTTTATCTATATGCTCGTTGTATGTCAGTTTATAGTCCAAAACAACTCCTAAATCTCTGATGGACTTAACTACATCAATTTTGGAGTTTTCTAATAGGTACTCGAAGGAAATTGGTTGTTTTGTTCTATGAAATGACATTATTTTGCATTTATGGAATATGGAAGTCTAGGCATTTACAGGGCTTATGACCTGTCAATGGCTGGTTTAAGTGGCCACTTTACACACTGTGTAACATTTACAATTTTGACTATGTTTGAACATCCATATTTCTTTAATGGAGTTCTGGTACCAACCCTAATGTATGGAAGCGAAGCATGGAGTTGGAAGAAAAGGGACGAAAGTAGACTGAATGCTGTTGAAATGCGATCCCTCAGGCGAATGTGCGGAAAAACAATGTATGATAGGTGCCCTAATGTCGAAATTAGAGCAGAATGCAAGGCTGAGTTAAGCATTA
Organism: Micrasema longulum; assembly: GCF_059751315.1. Lineage (NCBI taxonomy): Eukaryota > Metazoa > Arthropoda > Insecta > Trichoptera > Brachycentridae > Micrasema > Micrasema longulum. The sequence continues at coordinate 603,910 of NW_028277449.1, forward strand.
TCGACAAAATTAAGAAAGGTCTTTTGCGATGGTTCGGTCATGTGGAGCGAATGAATGATGAAAGAACGGCTAAAAAGATTTATGATGCGAATGTGTCTGGTTGTAGAAGTCGAGGAAGGCCGAGAAAGACATGGCATGATCAAGTACAACAAATTCTTGAAAGTGGTCATGTGAAAAGTCGGAATAATCGACGTGCGTGCATGAGAAGATGTATGAATGTGAAGGAAGCAAAGGAAGTGTGCCAGGACAGAGTGGTGTGGCGTTCTATCCTCTCTGCCTACCCCTCCGGGGAAATGGCGTGATGGTTAGTTAGTTAGTTAGTTAGTTAGTTAGTTAGTTAGTTAAAGAACTGAAACATTTATTGTTGTGTAGAGATTCATTTTACCGAATTATTTCACATAATACGCAACACCTGAAAACAATTTTCCAATTGGAATATTGGATGATTTGGAAATACGGAAGTTCAAAGATAGGCAAAATGGTGAATGTTACACAGTGTGTAAAGTGGACACTTAAACCAGCTAATGACAGGTCATAAGCCCTGTGAATGCCTAGACTTCCATATTCATATAACTTATATTCAAACAACTTTCATTTATGTTTTTCTTTTTCCTTCTCTTTTTTATACTTTCATAATTAACCTTACATTTAATTGCTTTATAATATGGAAACTTCACTGGTCCATTAGAATTAAGTCTAATTGTGTAAAATATAAAACTTTGTAACTGTACTTTATGTTTCCTAAATAAAAGAAAATAAAAAAAAAATATATAAAAATTCACTTCTTTAAGGTATTCTCCATCCCTGTTGTAATTTGTTAATCTTAACGACTCCCGAGGGGGTGAAATCCAGTCTTTCAACGTGGTTCCAACACATACAGTGGGTTGCCAAATTCATAGGGACAGTACTAATATTTTATGATTTTAATGTGGGTCGGTAGTGTATCTTCGTAATATCACAAAAAACAGAACCTGAAAAATTTTTCACTTAAGATCTCCATTCGTGCATACCTAATACTTTATGCAAACGTGAAAATTTACAAGAAATAAATTCAATAAAATATTTAAGGGTCATAATAGATTCTAAACTAAGCTGGAAAGATCAAATTATAGAAATATCCAAGCAAATACGGAAATCAGCACACATTTATAAAAGCCTAAGAAATATCTTGAATGCTCAACATATGAGATAAATTTACTTTGCTTTTTGCCAAAGCAAACTATCATATTGCAATTTAGCTTGGGGAGGTTGCTCTCGTTCAATCCTTGAACCAGTGAAAATAGCACAAAAAGGGATCATGAAGATCATTCTCAAAACACCTTCGAGGTATCCTTCGGAAGATCTATTCGCTGAGTTAAAGATATTGGATGTAAGACAATTGTTTGTGAGGTGCCTACTACTTAAATTTTATGATAAATTAAGTGAGGTCAAAAGAACCTACCAAAATATAAACACTCGTTCAGCAATACAAATTAACTGTATTGTCCCATTTGTATCAACAGCCTTTGGTAAAAAGCAATACAATGTGATTGCTCCAAAAATATTTAATGATTTATTGCCAAATATAAAAGCCTCAAAACGTAAAAAAATAAATAAAAATAACTGCACATATAAATAGTGTAGCGAGAGATTTTTTTGAAAAATATATGTAAATCAAAACACGTAGTACTTTATATAATTGGTACACATATTATTTTTTATGTATTTCATTGCTTTATATTGTTTTTTATTATAATAATACTATATTATTTATGTTTAAGTAACATGAATTCTTGGCGCATATATTTACTTTATTTATTTATTTATTTATTTACGGACAAAGTCCATTATAAACATTACAATTAAAAGAAATTTTTACAAAGGAATAAAAAAATATAAGGAACAGAAATAAGCAGCAAAGACAGATGATAGATTTTTTAGATTAAGTAAAAAGCATAGGCTAACTATACAGATTCTTTAGCTGATTTGTAAAGAAAGACATCCTTACACCATAATAATCAAGATCTTGATGATCGTTCACCCGCCTGATCATTCTGGGCAAAGGCGACTGTGCACCATAATTGGTCCTGTAGTGACCGAGGAAAAGCATTTCATTATTTCTTAGTCTACGGGTGGGAACGTTAAAAAGAATCTTTTGCAAAATTTCAGGGGCATCAATGAGACAGTTCATAATTTTATACATGCAGATTATATCTGCAATGCATCTGCGTTTTTCAAGACTTGATATGCTTAAAAACCTCTCCATATCAGAATATGAATAGTCTCCTCTTTCCAATCCCATCTTCCATGCATTTTTTCTTATAAAACGATGTTGAACTGATTCAAGGCGCTTGATATGAACAGCATAATGAGGGGACCAGATTACAGATGCATATTCAAGAATAGGGCGAACTAAAGAGCAATAAAGTGTTTTAAGTGTAAGCATACTTTGGAAATCAGACGTAGTTCTATTAATAAAGCCTAAAATTTTTAAGGATCTGTTTACTATATTATCAAAGTGTTCCAGAAAAGTTAGTTTATTATCTAGGATATTTGTATAATAACGTTTTTTTAATTTCTTACATTAGCTAGGCATCTATAATTACGTAGTGTTAGTTTTTCTTTTTTATGTTATTGTTTTATTGGTATAAGACGACTTATTTATTTATTTATTTATTTAATTTTACAATACGCCCAAGGGACATTTACAAAAAATATACAGGTAAGTACAAACATAGTGCGTAAAAATTTGAAAGATAAACAATGCTTTTTTTGTATACATTTAGAAACAATAAGCATACTGCTATGCAAAATAAAAAGTGAAACTTTACATAGTAAAAAAGAAAAAAAAATAACAAATGGATATAATAAAAGTAATTGAATTAAAAAGCAAATTGTAAATAACTTGTAAAGAATTCAAACAAAAAAATAAATACATTTTCATATACTTATAAGTATAAAAAAAACGGTATCAACAAATTATTGTTAAAAACAAATAATGAAAATTAGTTAACAGTAAGTATATTTATGAAAATAATATAATATACATACTTATACTCTAAAGATAAAGAATCTCCATCTTAGAACGGGCTGAGCCATGTTAAATAGAGACTATCATAGAGACTAAACAGAGAATACTCCGTTTTCATTTTACATTAATTAGTTTTATATAGATTCCCTGTTATTAAGTATGTTTACAATTTTTTTGCAAAAAAAATATTTAAAAAAAATATATATCTAAAAAAATTGTTGTTTTACTCCCATTTATCAATATTCCCCTTGGCCAAGTTTATCATCTATTTTAAAACTGCTCGACAAGTTGACAATGTTGACATCATGGCCAGCGTAGATTTTGATTTGTTATTCCCGGTCGTTGTCAGAATCGTGAATAATCGCGTATGATCGGGAATTCTCGGAAGTCAACAAAAATTGAATAGAGCTGACGTCACAACACAGTTAACATTATTAATTTGGTAAAAAACCTGACTGCTGAGCGCAATTCAATATGCTGATGCTGACAGCGAATCGATCACTCACAATAATTAGTGTTCTTTAATTATTTAATGCATCTATTGTTTTACGCGATATTAAAATTAAAATTAAAAAAATCGTATCTAATATAAAGTTTATATTTAAAGCACTCACTTTGTGGTTATTCATAATAATACAATAAATAAAACAACTTGGTTTTTAACCACTAATTTTTATTTTCCACCGACCGGTTTCAAAGCAAACAAGCTTCTTCGTCAAGGTTTACGTAACTAATGAATTGATGCCTTTTTTACTTTTATAATACAATAAATCAAGTGGTTTTTTCCTTACACGGCTGGTAATTTAATATCTCTATTTTTGAAGTTAGACAAGAGAGGACTAAAAGAAATATTGTTTATTTGGTTATAAATTGTTTTCTTATAATGAAGCTTGTTTGCTTTAAATCCGGTCAATAGAAAATAAAAATTAGTGGGTAAAAACAAAGTTGTTTTATTTATTTTATTATAAAAAAATCGTTTTTAAAAAACATATAATACATGATCGAGATATTATACTCCCAGCGGTTTTATTCTGAACCGCTCTCGCGGCCGTAGAAAACACTTTTATCTCGCGTATTTACATACAAAAAAGTGTTTTCTAGAGCTTAGAATTTAAAATAAAAGTATGAAATACAAACGTTTTATTTTTGCTGTTAAGTTAGATTTTTTGTTATTGATTTATTTTTAGATTTTATTATCATATTATATACATTTAATTTACATTCATACAAAGTTGCTTTGAATGTCTAACTAGAGTTATTTGCCTCGTTCTAAGCCAGTAAAAAAAAAAAATTTAAAAATGAAATGAAATGAAATTTGATTACTGAATCAATACTAGTAAAAATTAAATAAAGGTAAAAGACATAGAACAAAAAATAGTAAAATACATAGTTAAAAAAACATACTTATAAATGTAGTAAACACATGGTAAAAATGTTGTTAAAAATATAGTTAAAAACGTTTTAAAAAACCCAGTAAAATAAATAGTAATAATAACATACACAGTAAATATAAAAAAAATAGTAAGAAACATTGTAAAAGAGATAGTAAAAAACGTATTTAAAAACCCAGTAAATGGGTCGTAAAAAAACAAAATAAATAGTAAGAAATATAGTAAAAGACAGCAAAAAAGAAAAAAATATTTGTATATATTATGTATAACAAAAAACACATTAAAAAACATTTAGTCAAAAAAAAAAAACATGGTAAAAGATGTGATGAAAAAAAAATTGTTTTACGCAATATAAAAATTTAAAATAAAATCTTTAAAAAAAAACATGAAATACATGATCGAGATATTATACTCCCAGCAGTGTTATTCTGAACCACCCTCGCGGCCGTAGAAAACACTTATATAAAAAAAAACGTGTTTTCTACGGCCGCGAGAGCGTTTGGAATATTACTCCAGGGCCTCGATTAATGAAGTTAACATTTATCATCAATTTTATCTACAAAGTAAAATTGAGTTTTCTGTATGAAAAGTAGAATATGCATACAACTTTTTCTATTTATCTCAACTTATCAATATAAATCTTTAATATCATCCTTTGGAAGATTTTTCGGTTTGATATTATTGAATAACAGTCATTTAAAATTATAAAGTTCTGCTTCTTCTTCTTTTCCACATCCGCTCTTAAATGGAGCATGTGGACATCACCAGTTGCCTCCAGAAGACCCTATTGCCAGCCAGCACTATCGCTCTCCCACGTCAATCCGTGCCTCTTAGTTCCACCGAATAAAGTCGAAAGATCATCATCGATGGCCTTCCAGGACGGCGCGAGCCCGCAGGTTTAAAGAAGAGGCAACTTGAGTCTAGGCTCTTCTGAGCCATGCGCAGCATGTGTCCAAGCCAGGTCCACCGCCGCATCCTTAAGACGCTCGTTATAGGAGGCTGCTGCGTCCGTTCTCGAACTTCAATGTTAGTTATAAAATCAAACCACCTTATACCTAATATTCTCCTCAAGCACTCATTCCCAAAACTACGATTGTTAAATGATGAAGATTTGTTTCAACAATGATTGTTGGTCTCGTGGTGTAATGGTCAGCGCGTTTGCCTACCATGCAAGAGGTCTCGGGATTGATTCCCGACATGGTTGATATGAAATATTTATTTAACATAGTGTTTTCACACTAAAATATTTCGTAGTGCCTGGACTGGTACCCGAAGCGAAAGACTGTTCATCTTACCTTCATGCAACAAAAATGATCAAGATACGCTGCGATTGATTAACAGTGCAGTGCCCTATGCACCATTAGGTGCGGAAAGGGAATGATGATGAGTAAGCAATGGTAAAAATAATTTCTAATCAAGAGTTTGAGATATAAACTGATATGTATTCAACATTATTTTGGTACGTGTATTTGTACACAAATCTGGATTTCTCCCAAGTGGGAGTAGGTATATATTTTTTTTATTTTTATCCCTACAGAGATGAGGTAGAATTTTTTCAAATTCAGGATTATGGATATTCGAGCGTTTACAGGGCTTATGACCTGTCATTGGCTGGGTTAAGTGGCCACTTTAAGTACTGTATTCGTTGGGAGGCTATTGGCGTAGAAAAGAGAGTGATCTGTCTTAAATTCTTTGTTTTATGTTTATGTTAAGTTTTGACAGCGCTCTCTGTTGGCCGGACTTACATTTCGTGCGATGTTGATGCACATTTCTTCTCTTCTAACATAGCAAGGCTGCCTGTTACTATGGTCAGTTGAATCCAAAATTACTAATACGAATATCCACATAACATTCAGAACTAAAACTTTGTAAAAAATTCATAGCCTTGTCAGTCCAAGTGAAATATAATAGTTTGAAAAAACGTTTGAAATCAATATTTCGCTTCCATTCTGCCAGTAATCAAACCCCGAACCTCAATAATGGTAGGCGAACGCCTCAACCACTATACAAAGAGGCGGACTTATCTCCCCTAGATTTCCTTATTCAGGATTTTTACCTGATTAACTCGATAGCACTCGTCTACAATCTGGTTCAATTTCACACTCAAAACTTTCGCTTCCTTAATATATTTCTTCTTTCCCCTTTATTCCATTTTCCCATTGAGTAATAGTATTGATTATGGGTAGTTTATTTATTTTTTCAACATAAACGGCAAATCTGCCTTTTACAAACATTTATAATACTAATATATTTGGCTGAATATATTCATATATTTTTTAAAAACATAAATTTCCTTATACCCACGACTTATAAAAACAAATTAAACTTAAAAATCAAACAAGATTTTTATTTAAAAAATTAACCCAAAAATTACACAGCATATTTAGTAGAAAGTTTAAATAATAAAACATTTTACAGTAATACAAAAAGAAAATCATTTGTACTTTTTTATACAGCTGGGCAAAGTGAACAAAAAACTGTATATATTATAAAATGCATGAATAAATAAATATAATTACCATTCACCATCTTTGAAAAAGTTCAAACGGTTTGTTCTATGGGAACATTACCCTACACTAAATATATCAGATACGTGGGAATAACTATTGCCGAGTTCATGAAGTCTATTTAATACGGCATGACAAATATACACTGTCCGTGAATTGTTGCTACAAAACAGTGGCACCTGTCTAGTCATTTTTCCAGGCGCCCTGAAGTTGATGAGAGATAATAGTTCAGGGTAACCCCATATTGAATTATCAATTTTGAATAAATTGAAAAGGTGTTTAATTTTTCTTCTATCGTTAAGTTTTAACATGTATTTATAATTTTCTCAAACTGAACAGTTTGGGTAGGTAGGAAGAAATTGCCTTAAGGCAATATGTCCGCCCTTATATGTATATTTATTGTATATGTATATAAAATGTCAAATAAATAAATAAAATATGTTCATCCAGGACATTGAACACTCTTGGGACCACGAAAGAAAAATTCCTCTGAGCAAACGCCGTACGTGTTTTCGGAATTCAAAAATTAAAATGACAGAAAAACCTCATATGACCATTCTGCTGGGATCTACTCTTGTAGCCGCATGATCAAAAATGTGTCAATGACTCTTTAAAAATGTGATGTGATTCCGATTCGCTGTTATATTTCAAAATCAATCAAACCGTGTACTCATTAATAGGGATAATTGATGTTTTACTGTATAAGCATTTAGGTAACCAATACATTAAACTAATATTTCACGTCAGCCCAGTTTGAAATCAAACCTCGGGATTTTTTCACGAATTTTAGCTCAGACTATCCAATGAGTCGGACACGCTCGTCAACTGTTCCGGTTCAATGTATTACACGACCAGTGGTCATATTTCAAACGCTCTCGCGGCCGTAGAAAACACTTTTATCTCGCGTATTTTGTAAATAAATATTCAAGATAAAAGTGTTTTCTACGGCCGCGATGGCGGTTCAGAATAGCACCGCAGAACATAATTGCGGCAAAATAAAAAAAATAGCGTAAATTTAACGCCGTTACCTGTATATCGATATTTTCATAAAGCACCACAAGCTGGCTGAAGATATTATATAATAACAGAAGACCGGGTTATAACTCATACGAAACCGTATTACCTTGTCCCCGAAGGCGTATGCAGATAGTATGCAGTAGAACAGAAATCGATTTAAACAATAATAAAATAAATTGCACAAAAAAAGAATTCGAAAATAATAAGATTCTTCAAAGGACTTGTATTTGACTAATGTTAGTAAATATGAGTATACAGGGTGTTCTTTAAACCCTGTCACATCCGAAACCACGATGATCAGTATGAGCAAGAAGACATATTGGCACATTAAAATAAATTTTTAGCACGACTAAAATCTTAAAAAATAAAATATTTAAAAAAACCAAATAATTGCTTACTTCTGCAGGGGAGAAACGAGAAGGGGAAGGGGGAGGGGGAGTCTGATACACCATCAACCGCGCGACCGCACCCTCCTCGCTTCTCTTCTGCAGAAGTTAGTGACCACTTGTTTTTTTAACATATATTTTTTTTAAATTTTCTTCGTTCTAAATATTTTTTATAAATATGCTAATATGTCTTCTTGCCCATACTAATCATCCTGGTTTCGGATGTGACAGGGTTTAAAGAACACCCTGTATAATCACTTACCGACTTTTCATGTCTACCGGTTTTGAGACGTACCCGTCTCTTAGTCAGGACACTCACTACACTAACATGCAAGTAGTAAAATACAATTTTATCTTTACTATCACCTTAGTATACACATTGCGATGTAATATTTAAAGATGACACTGCATACAAATCCGAGCTAAAAAGTCGTCCCCAAAGGAAAGGGAATGACCAGTGACCAGCGGAGGTAGCAAATATCGTCACGTCATATCACGTCGACTTTGACAAGTAAAAGAAGAAGTACAGTAAAAAGCACGGACCGTTTACATCGATCTACTAATAGTTCCATTCAGTATGTCGCTCCCTTCCGCATCCGCGTCAAAGAGTCATTTTTGTGGACTTTGACCTCAACGTTGCTGTTCAATAAATATCCCAGCACGTCCTGTAGCTACAAAGCGCATAGGCGGTTGGGATTTTAGTTGGGTTAGTCCATTTCCAAAAAATTAATAATACATAGGAGCTAGATAAAAACGTGTCTTGCAGCTACAGAGCGCACGGACGGTTAAAATCTAGGCACCATTTACATTTTACAAAAAAATACCCAGAAGTGTTTTTTTTTAAATTAACTATCATCATTCCCTTTTCGCACTGAATGGTGCATAGGGCCCTGCATTGGTGCACCAATCGCAGCGTATTTCGATCATTTTTGTTACATAAAGGTAAGATGATCAGTCTTACGCTTCAAGTGCCAGTTCAGAGATTATGAAATATTCTAGTTTAAAAACACCCTTCGAAATTTCACTGTACCGGAGATTCTAATAAGTCAACTGAGGCCCGAAGGGCCGATCAACTAAAGCCCACAGGGCCAATAATTCGAGGGACGAAGGGCTGAATTTCCTAGCATGTAACAGTCGGCGGCAGCCTACTAGTATTATATAACAGTTAAGCTAGGGTTTCCCAGGACAGCGGCGCCCGTATCTTAACGGCCGTAGTGAACGGTGATGCGGTGGACACCCGTCGTAACGGTGACTAGAGTGTGGCTTCTTAGGAAAACGATGTTGATAACACCGTTAAAAAATAAAACCACTCTCTAGTCGCCACTACGACGGCTGTCCACCGCATCACCGTTCACTACGGCCGTTAGGATACGGGCACCGCTGTCCTAGGAAACCCCAGCTTTAGTGTATTAGTATATTTTATCAACTAAGTGTTTCATAGTTTGTCATAGATTATTATTATGGAATGTGTATATTTATTGCAATATTATAAAACAAATCTACGTATTTTTATTTATTTATGTTTTATCAAGTTCTGTGCCTTAAAAAATTAACCACGAGAGTCAAATTTATTTATTTAATAAATTTATTGCATAAATAAGTATACATATTTAATACCAGGGAATATGTATAAAACAAGTGGATTAAAAATGAATACGGAGCGTCCTCTGGTTAGGTTAGTCTCCATCTAACATGGCTTAGCCTGTTCTAAGATGGAGTTTTTTTATGTTTTAAAGTATAAGTATTAATATACTAATATAACAATAACAAAAAAAAACTACAACTTCTTAATTATAAATGTATAACTAATCAAGTGTAAGAATGAAATATTCATTATTATATAAATATAAAGTAAATACATGTGCTCAGAATACATAATGTTATTGAAACATAATTTATGTAGTAAAATATAAAATAAAAAACAATTATAAAGTAATGTAAATACATAAGAATATAAAAAATACATGTGTACCAAAGTAATACGTTTATTAATCTACATATATTTTTCCAAAAAAATTCTCGCTACACTATTTATTTATAGAACGAAATGTTCAGAAAACCAGAATTAATTAAAAATATTATAAGGCTTTCCATTTATTTTATTTCTTTAGGTAACAACTCATTATACGATTTGATCCCTTGTATAATGAGTTTTAAGACTTTCTCATTTCTAAGGCCATAGTCTGATAAAAAGTAGAAAAAAAAACGTTCGATTTTGCCATTTTGAAATGCCTTTCTTTCAACATCGCGCTTTTGAAAAAACGTTTAAAATTTATGAACAGTAATTTCTTTGAATTCTTAAGATAAAAAATATACTTAAACATTTTATGTAATTTAAATAAGATTAATTTTTGACCGGAACTTTTTAAATTAGACTAAATTAAGGTAAATGTGTTTTTTTGTACCCGTAAAAACGAAATATTCGGGTAAAATTAGTTTTAATGACTTGAAGGTAATATTCGTCGATTTAATAAAAAAACGGTTTTTGCAAAACTTACGATTTTGTTTTTGAAAATAAATGCAAGCATATTAAATCACAAAAAAATTTTTTTTTTTTTTCAATTCTTGGTTAAATAATGCTTTCAATAATAAATAAAATGGTTGAATTAATTTAATTTAAAAACAATTTTTGAGAAGGGAATATGGAAGTCTAGGTATTAAAAGGGCTTATGATCTGTCATTGGCTGGTTAAAGTAGCCACTTTCCCACTGTGCAACATTTACCATTCTGCCCATGTTTCAACATCTACATTCACTCAACTCTTCCATCTGTCGACTTGTGTGAAGCAAAAGAGCTGAAACCTTTATCATGTGGGTGAGATTCATCTGGCTGAACCAATTCACCTTATAGCTGACGCCCTAACGGCGAGTTTAGCAAGTACACTAGGCAGTGGAAACAATCAAAGCTGAATTGACTTGTAGTCCTTGAAAGGCCTTTGGAATCCAGAAGAAAACGCCGCGGTAGGGATCCGTAGATTAAGAAGTCCAGTGGTCGAATCTAAAGGGCAGGCAAAGGTCTTGTAGAGTAGTCGGTCTCAGTGGAGGGTAGAGCAGAGAGATGATCGAAACACGAGTAGTAGAGTGAAAATGATTTATTATGAAGCCTTGCGGCCTATTTATACACAAAAAATATGCACGGCCTACACCGGCTGAGTTAGCCGACCTATCACGTCGCGAGAAGGATAGCGCGCTGTTCGCCTGTTCCGTCTTCTTGTTACATAACTCATTACTTTTTAGTTTGTTTTGGAAATATATCGGAACTATTCCTTTAATAATTTTGTTAATTTCATTGGCAACTATAGAATTAAGAATAGTCCAGAAACGCATACGCACATCAAACAGAAGGCGACTCAACTACTCATAAATGAGTAGGTTTACGTTTTGACCCATTGGTTTCTTTGTAGACGTCGCTCAGTGCGCAAATCCTGATTTGAATTCAACTATGACGTGTTGTGTCCTTTAAAAGTGAAGAAATACTGCTAGGATCTTAAAAAAACAGAATGCAATCACATTTCGTGTGTAATTAACTAATTAATGTTTATATAACAAATGCATTACATAAAAATTAAATTATTTTTCCATCTGTAAAGATTGTCGTCGTAAAAACAAAATGGAAATTTCGTTAATGTTGCCAGGGTAGAAAATTTTTTAACCCAACTTTGCTCACCTAATGAGAGAATTAATGAAAATTGAATCTCGAATTGAACAACTCTGTGGGGGACGTTTAACCGACACTATCTCCAAAACATCAAATATTATTTGATATGATTTAAAAACATCCGTTTCATGTCAAATAAAATTTGTTTTATATTTTAAGTTCAAAGATCATTAATTCAATTACTCTTATTAAATGACCCCATACTTATCTACTCTGTTGTGTCAATCAATGTTTCCGCGTGCACAATAACTTTTTAACAGATTGCTTTTTTTTAACCTTACATTTGTGTTATGGTTATTTTCTTCGCGATCTGGCAATATTACCCGGTGACTTCAAGTATGCGCGCGGCGAAAGTGTGTCTGAGTGGGGGAATTATTGGACACAGTCCGATGTATTTAAATATGATTCTACGCTCCTTCTGGACTATTCTTAATTCTATGTTGGCAACATTGAATTTGATTCTTTGATCATTTTCTTTACTTTCGCGCGTCTACCACATCTTAAGATTATTATTATAGCTTTGTTTTGTATTATTTGGAGTCACTTTGGATCTCCCACATTATTTAAATAAACTGGAGCAATGGTCGATGTGGGAACTATAATACTTTTTAAATATCAGCAGAAAGTTTTTGAAGTTTAACTTATTTCTTATCCTCCCTAATAGGGATACCTTTATTGCGTTTTTTTTACTAGCATAGCCTACGTATTTTGTTAAAGATAATTTTGAGTCAATCCAAACTTCTAGATATTTTATGCTTTCAACATTCTCAAGAACCTCTCCAACTAATTCATCGCTGTTGTAATATGTTAATATAAACAGCTCCCAAGGGAGTTGAATCCAGTTCTTGCCTACAAAAATTTAGACAAACTCAAACTATTGTTGATAAATCCACCTGATCCATGGAGAAGTATAGAAATTGAAAAAATAAAATTTTCAGGCGTTGCCTAGAATGTAGGTGAAAGAATTCAATTAGATTAATCTCACCCGCATAAATAAAGGTTTCAGCTATTTAACTTCACAAACATCAACAGATAAAAGAATTGAAGGAATATAGATGTTCAAATATGGGCAGAACGGTGAATGTCACACAGTGTGTAAAGTGGCCACTTAAACCAGCCATTGACAGGTCATAAACCCTGTAGATGCCTAGACTTATATAAAACCTTCTCTTGAATGTTCTTCATCGCTGTTGTAATATGTTAATATAAACAGCTCCCCAGGGAGTTTAATCCAGTCCTTGTCTACAAAAATTTGGACAAACTCAAACTATTGTTGATAAATCCACCTGGTTCATGAAGAAATAAAGAAATTGAAAAAATAACACTTTCAGGCGTTGCCTAGTATGTAGGTGAAATAATTCAATTAGACGAAACTCACCCGCATAAATAAAGGTTTCAGCTCTTTAACTTCACAAACATCAACAGATGAAAGAATTGAAGATATATGTATGTTCAAATATAGGCAGAATAGGGAATGTTATACAGTGTGTAAAGTGGCCACTTAAACCAGCCATTGACAGGTCATAAGCCCTGTAAATGCCTAGACTTCTATATTACCTTCTCTTGAATGTTCTATTAATACTGGAGCAATAATCGATGTGGGGAATTATAATACTTTTAAATATCAGCAGAGCGGCGTATCCTTCCTAATCGCCATATTATAATATCTGTACCTCAGAGGCAGACGGATGCCAATCCAAAAATTAAATGTTCAAAACAAGCTTAAATAATCCACTTACCTGTTTTACGATTGTCTTACTAGTAAAGTCTTCATTTTTGTAAAAGAAAATTTAGAGTCAATTCAAACCCCTAGATATTTTATGCTTTCAACATCCTCAAAATCCTCTCCAACTAATTCAATTAGAATAAATGCTCAGAAAACATTATGCTACTTCTCATCTGTTTTTTATTTTTTTATTTTTTATTTATTGGGGATATCAACAGTAATATATGTAACAAAAATACAACAAATAAAATATACAGAGAATAAAACCAATGACAGATATCCACAGAAATACATTAAATACACGTACAATACATACGATATAGTGTGTTTGTGTGAGTGTAAGTGAGTGAGAGGGTGGGTGAGTGGGTGTTATATTGGAATGAGAGTGGACATGTGTGTAAATATTGCACAAGTGTCAAGTATCGAAAATACAAATATATTAAAAATATTAAGAATTAGAGATAAAATATAATAAAATAAAATTAAATAAGATAAGATAAAATAAGACTTTATTATTGAAACTAAGTATAAGACAAAAAAGTATGTTTTAAGACGCGCATTTTAAATGTTATTTTTTTACAATCAAATGGATCAATAAGGGGAAAGTTCAAATTATATTCACTAGCAAAACGTATAAGTGGAGAGTTCTGGGCATAGTTCGTACGAACTGCTGGCACATGAAATAGAGAGCTCGACGTGTGACGGGTGCGGTAGCCGGGGACATTTAATGATAACTCCGACAAAAGAGCCGGACTATCAAGGCGTCCACTGAGTATGTCATGAAGCACCCCCATGTCCAACAGTAGACGGCGATCTTCTAAAGTAAGCAAGTGGTGTTTTTTGCAGGAAGACATATAATTGAGATCGGTATACCTGCATCTCCAGTTAAGATGTCTAAGAAATGTCCATTGAATTTTCTCAAACTTTTCTTTATGTGTGACATATTGTGGAGACCAAACAGAAGAGGCATACTCGAGCAAACTGCGAACATGAGCAAAGTAGACCATTTTTTTTTTAAAACTTATAATTAGAAATCAAACACTGATTTGAGTCTACTGAATACTTTATTTTATTTTTACAAATATAAACATATAAAAATAGAAACTTCGTGACAATTGTTTCGCCTTATTAGGGCATTTTCAAACGAATGTGAAGATTATTTGGATTGAATGTCCTTATATAGTTATATAATTGAAGGTACCTACTAAATAAAAATAATCTTATGAACTATAGCATGTACATTAATCATAATTGAGGGAAAAACCGATGGTTAAGGGTGAGGATAAGTGTTTAATAGGTAATGGGGAATTTAGGTATTTATATTTGAATTTCGGGGAAAATATAACAAAGTAAGTATTTATTGACATACAAGTATGTATTGTGAGATAATTAATGAAGCCTTATAGGTTTGTAAATTTAGATAATTGTTGTCGAAAAAAATATCACAATACATACTTCACATTCGTTTGAAAATGCCCTAATAAGGCGAAACAATTGTCACGAAGTTTTTATTTTTATATGTTTATATTTGTAAAAATAAAATAAAGTATTCAGTAGACTCAAATCAGTGTTTGATTTCTAATTATAAGTTTAAATATGGAGTTCTACAAAATAAACACCAAATCAATCAAAATTTTTTTTTTTTTACTGTACATTATTTTTTTAATGGCGCTATGTTAAGAGAACGCTGTTTTAAAATGGCAAGATCATATGATTTTCTTATTTTATGTCCGATTTCAGCCTTAAAGCGATGTTACACACGTAAATAAATATTGATCCACTCATTATCAACATAATTACGTGATTCTTGGAAGATATTAAATATGTATCGTCCTTTTTAGCGCACAGCAAAGTACGATCTTCATTATAAGCCCATAAATGGCTAACCGGTTATAGAATATGAAAATAATAACATAAAACTTATGTTTAAGTATTGAGTAGTGTCACCTCTACTTTCCAAATATATTTTTAAAATAAATATTTTTATTATTTATTTATTTAATTTTACAATACACCCAAGGGGCATTTACAAAAAATATACAGGTAAGTACAAACATAGTAAGTTATAATTTAAAAGATAAACCACGCTTTTTTGCATACGTGTAGAAACAATAGAAAGCATACTGCCATGAAAAATAAAAAGTGAAATTTTACATAGTAAAAAAGAAAAAAAAATATTGATAAAAGAAAAGTAATTGAATTAAAAATAAATTGTAAATAACTTGTAAAGAATTTAAACAAATATATATATATATATATTTACATATACTTATACGTGTAAAAAAAAATGGTATTAACAAATTATTGTTAAAAACAAATAATAAAAAATATTTAAATTTATTTCAACAGAGAGAGAAAAAAAAGTGAATATGAATGTCTAGGCATTTACAGGGCTTATGACCTGTCATTGGCTGGTTTAAGTGACCACTTTAAACACTGTGTAACATATTAAACATATTCAAACATGGGCAGAATGGTGAATGTTACACAGTGTGTAAAGTGGCCACTTAAACCAGCCAATGACAGGTCATAAGCCCTGTAAGTGCCTAGACTTCCATATTCCCTTCTCATTTTTTTTCCCTCTCTGTTGAAATAAATTTAAATATGAACAACTCCCTAGGGAGGAAATCCAGCCAGTCTGCAAGCATTTGGACATAATCAAACATTGATAATAAAAAATAGTTTACAGTAAGTATATATAAGATAATAACATAATATCTCGTACCCAAAAATATTTGATACATTAATTTCAGAAAAAGATATGCAGTAATTTAGATTTTATATATTATTATATCTGAAAAACTTTGATTTTAAAACTAGACGCACGTATGCACTATTTTTCTTCTGTTGTTTTTTTTAATAAAAATAAAATAATATATGTTTAATCAAATAAATACTAAGCAATATGGATGCAGAGGCCTGGGTGAAGATCTATGCGACATCCCATCGGTGATAGGTAATAAAGAACTCACACGAGAGGTAGTATCATACATGATAAATATAGCGCAGGAAATTGGTAAAATAAACCAAAGTAGGGAACAAAATACCGAACACTCCTCTAGTGGAACGGAAGGCCTGTTGACTACTGCCAACAGGCCGGCTTCTCCTGAAGAGTTATAAGTGGTTTCCTCTCCACGTGAGCAAATGCTGAGAAGTTCCTGATTAGCCCACATTAATATATCCCACCTGATCCCAATAGTTTAGATAAATTTTAAGATACTTAATAGCAGAAAAATCCACTTTTTGAAATATAAACCTTGTATATTATAAGCAAGGTAAATAATAAAGCAACTCCCATATATAAAAAAAAAAAAAAGCAATATGGTTTTTAACCACCTATTTTTAATTTTATTTACGGACTGGTTTCAAAGCTACACAAGCTTCTTTCTTTTTGCTGTGTCTTATCAGGTCCCCCCGACGTGACGATCACTAAAGCGAAAGCATCTCGGTTCTGCGCCACTTCAAAGTCAGGACAGTTGCTTGTTGGATGTACTCGCCATAGCGATTCCTGGGAAAAGATGATCAAAGAGGTTTCCCGTGCCTTCTGTGGTGGATTTTTCTGTCGGGGTTCACTTCCCTTAGCTGGTTGGTTCTGGTTTGGAGGCGCCAGAAACTCGCCTTTTATCCTCCCGCTATCGGCTGTGGTCATACTAACATGCAAAGTTCACTTACACTTTTATTATAGTTAACAAATTACAACAGGGATGGAGAATACCTTAAAGAAGGGTATATGAAAGTCTAGGCATTTACAGGGAGAATGACCTGTGAATGGCTGGTTTGAGTGTTCATTTTACACACTGTGTAATATTCATCATTTTGCCTATCTTTAAACTTTCATATTTCTTCAATTCTTAAATTTTAATGAAGTTAAAGAGCTGAAACCTTTAATTTGAAGAGATTCATCTGACTGAATTATTTCACATACTAGGCAACGCCTAAAAACAATTTTCCAATTTTAATACTTCTTGTTTTATTACAATATTTGAGTTTGTCCAAATGTTTGTGGACAAAAGACTGGACTTCACCCGCTTGGGAGTCGTTAGGATTAACAAATTACAACAGGGATGGAGAATACCTTAATAGAACCAACGTGCCGATTTGAAATCACATGCTTTAAGTAAGTAAAAAATAAAAACAAGGTAGGTAAATAGGTTAATCACATGCTTTAAATTATTACAACAAATTTTTGTTCAATATTGAGTTCAATATTTTTGTCTCTGTTGAGATCCCAGATACCTAAGTTTAGTCCAAATTTGAAATGGCGTAATCTGCCGGTCTAAAAGTAATTATATTTTAGTAACATAAAATTTTTAAGGATATTTTTTAACAGAAATACCTGTAAAACATATTGTTTATAGATATAAATTAGAAAATTGATGTTTTTTTGTTTCTTTATTATTGCCCGATTAAGAAAAAACATTCGTTTTAAAGTGGCAAAATCGGATGATTTCCTAATTTTGCGTTCGTTTTACCAGACTACAGCCTTTATGCACTAATTATAATTTATGTCATTTTTTTATGTTGTGGAATAAATAGCTAGAAAAAGACGGAGGAGATGAAAGGAGGGAGGTGGATATAATAGGTATAGGGTGACCATTACAGTGGAACATCGTATAATGAGTGTCCTGACGAAAAGACCGGTACGTTTTTCATCCGGTAGACATGGAAAAGTCAGTAAGTGGTTATATCATCATCATCATCATCATTTCCTTTCCTCATCTTATGATGCATAGGGCACTGCATCGGTACACTAATCGCAGCGTATCTTGATCATTTTTTGTTACATCTATGTAAGATGATCACTCTTGCAGTTCAGGTACCAGTCCAGGGACTTGAAATACGAGTATTCTAGTGTGAAAAAACCCTTTTTCATAAATATTTCATATGCCTTTCCCCTTCTGTATGATTACCGAATGGAGCTTCTCGCTACTATCCGTGGCCCTGTTATAAGTCCTGTCGGATATACAGATCTGGTGGCTTCTAAAAAGAATTTCAAGGCTTTTAAAAAGTTTTGTAATCATTTCGGCGAATTGATCATGTACAATCAATTTAATCCCAGTCAGTGAAGAATTCACTTCCCTCTCTTCTCAATCCAATGAAGCACATATTATGTACTTATGGATTACTTTCTTTCAGCACAAAGATGCTAAGGCTACCAGATTTCAGAGAGGTCCTTTGGGCAGCTTTTCTCGTTTGACAACGAGCAAATTTTCCGTGTATGTGGGCACCGCCAAGGAGACTTATGTCCTCAGATGCGGTGGGCGGTATGTGGTGGGTAAGCTGTACCTAATAAGTCTAGAAGCTTTTCGGTGTGGCACTATTTCAAAAAAATGTTTTTTACTCTCAAACAAATCAGGCGCGTGCGGTAAATATTATCAGTAGCGATGTTGACAAAAATAATATTATTAAATATTTGTATAATACCACTTATATACAAATATTATTCTTGTTGATTCCGTGGTGTAATGGTCAGTGTGTTTGCCTGCCATGCAAGAGGTCTGGGGTTCGATTCCCGACATTTTTTTTATAGCATGGAAGGGACAAGACCACAGGATGTGTTCAGAAGATTGGTTAGGATAACCGCAGCAGCACGAAGGGGAGTCAACAATATTAAAAACAAATAATTTATGATTAAATTTACCATGACCTGATAAAAACTGCGTAGTCCAGTGATCGGGGATAACCCAAGAAGATTCTAAGCGCTGACGGATTGAAGGAAAAAAAGAAAGGTAACCCTCCCTGAAGAGGAAGATTCCCATCGCGATTGCCAAGCATTAAGAAGAGCATTTATAGTCTTTTTTTATATTCGATTGAGACATTCCTTCAGTTGGGAATAGACGGACGCCACCAATAACAGAGAGAGAAACCATTTTTTTTAATACTTATTAGGTATAAAAAAATAAACAGTGTTACTAAATATAATAAATATTCTGCACCACTGAAAGTAAACACAAAACTGTATTCTTCATTCAACCAAAGTAAATTTTAAATCGACAGGCTATTTAAAAGGTTGTGAAATATTATTCAGTGATATTTACCTGTCAGTTTGACGTTTGAAATTAATTTGGCATTTCCGCAGTACGCCGGGTGTCAAATTATGAGTTGTACCTGTGAGTTCTTCTCATTCAGGAATATAATTATTTGACGGTTAGTACTTGTCAAATAATCTCCTAGTGGTTTCTAATATTAAACTGAGCATCGTTCCTCATCACTTTCCTTTCCGCACCCACTGGTGCATAGGGCGCGGCATTGGTAAACCAATTGCAGCGTATTTAAATATTTTTTTAACGAAAGGAAATGTGATCATTTTTACGCTTTAGCTTTGTGGCTAATAAGGGAGCAATAAAAAAATTGTAGTTTAAAAAACCAAAATCAGTGTTTCATGTCCATTATGCCATAAATCGAATCCATTACTTCAAGAATAATAGATAAACTTGCCAAACACTGCACAACGTGAAAGGCTTGTCACGACTTGATTAACTTATTAAGGATATTTATCTGAAAGCAGCTATGGGCACACCGCGTAAGGCACACCGGAACTGCTCGGCGTCGACACGATCAAAACCTAACAGAATATCCGTGTCCCGTGTCGGCTTCAGTTCAGTTAGCTTTTTGCCCTCTCTCTCTAAGAATTTCAAATACCCACATAATAAAAATTTGTGTCAGGGTTTATACATTTGGTGTTGTATTTGATTTAATCATTATTTGTATAATCTCGTATTCCTCATATTAATTAATTCTCAGAACAATGTAAGTGAATCCTTCATTAAATTTCACGCAACCTTACAACAAAACCACGGTAAGTCAAACTAACCATTTCGTAAATATTACAAATCTACAGTACCGTACCTAGTACCATCACGCCATTTCTTCTTAGGGGTAGGCAGAGAGAATGGACCGCCACACACGTCTATCCTGGCATACATTTCTAGCTTTTTCCACATCCATATATCTTGTCATACATGCCCTCTGGTTCTGCCTGCTTTTGACATGAGCAGACTTAAAGTTTTGGTTTATCTGATTATGCCACGTCTTCTTTGGTCATCCCCGTCTCACGTTACCGTTCATTTTCGCCATATACGAGTATACTTGTTTTATCATTCTTTAGTCGTCCATTTGTCCTACATGATCAAACTGTCTCAGATACCCTTTCTTATCTTATTAATTATACCTGACTCAGATTTATACTCTCGCCTGGTTTCATTATTTGTAACCCTGTCATATATTGATTTCTAAGAGATCTCAGATTTTGTATAAGAGATCGCATTTTGACAACGTTTACTCGGCTTCCATCCTTCCTCTGCCAGTTCCATGTTTCACTTCCATACATAAGTGTAAAGGCGTATTTTAAAATTGAATACATAAAAAAAATAATAAAAAAAACTATTGGTCAGGTTAGTCAGCCACTTCCACAGCTCAATCTATCTTGGTAATAGGTTTTTTTTTAATAGGCAAAATCTGAGTGTTTAAATAAGGGAAGAATTAAAAAAAAAATTAAGTATGCAAAGTGATCACTTAAACCAGCCAATATGAGTCCTGAAAGCCTAGTAAGCTAGACTAGACAGGTGCCACCGTTTTGTAGCAACAATCCACGGACAGTGTATACTTGTAATGCCGTATTAAATAGACTTCATGAACTCGGCAATAGTTATTCCCACGTATCTGATATATTTAGTGAAGGGTATTGTTCCTATAGAACAAACCTTTTAAACTTTTTCAAAGATGGTAAATGGTAATTATACTTTTATATTCATGCATTTCATAATATATATATATATATATATACAGTTTTTTGTTCACTTTGCCTAGCTGTGTGAAACAGTACTTATGATTTTCTTGTTGTTTTACTGTAGAATGTTTTATTATTTAAACTTTCTACTGAATATGCTGTATAATTTTTAGTTTAATTTTTTATTATTTATAAATATTGGGTATAAGGAAATTCATGTTCATTCAGCCAAATATGTTTATATTATAAATGTTTGTAAAAAGCAGATTTGCCGTTTATGTTAATAAAAAAAATTGAAAAAATAAATGTGTAAATTCATATCCTGGGAAGTAAAACCAAATATTTGTTAACACACATTTGAACATACTGAAAACTTTCATGATTTGCCCGATGAAGTTAAAAAGTCGATAATGTGTTTTACGGTATGCTTTTTACTGTAAGCTACAAGAAAGAACTATCAAATCTGATATCACCACGGTGCGTGGAAAGCCGCGGAGTAATTACTTCGTGACAAATTGATTACTGGGAAGATTATTAAGTCCTGGCTTGCTGAATGAGTGGACACTGAACTGTGTATAGTCTCTTTAGCTCAAAGGTTCTTAAACTTTTTTTGTTCACCTTCACAATTAGAATTTTTTTTAAGCAAATGAAAAATTTTATTGTTCAACCCAAGTCATCACAAGTTGTTGATTTATTTGTTTTTTTTTTGCATTATTTTAAGTAAAACCTAGAAGAAGAAGACCAGTGTTAAGGCGGACTAATACAAATATACAAACAAATACTCTACTATACTTAAAAGTTTTTAAAGAGTGGTTGGATCAAAGTTACATGACAATGAATTCAGAAAAAACCCACTACCTAACATTCACATTAAACAATAGACCATACAAACTGTTCTTCTCAATGTGTTACCCTGACCGAAAAATCTGAGAAAAAATATCTGGGAATAATAATCGACCAAAATATTAAGTGGCAAGAACAAATAGATGAAATGTGCAAAAGACTAAGAAAATTACTCCACATGTTTGTAAAGCTTAGAGGTATTTTATCGACGGATCAATTGAAGACAGTTTATTATGCTCTAGTACAGTCAATAATTTAATATGAAATAGTTGGATGGGGAGGGGCTTATAACGCTCATCTTAGACCCTTAAAAGTTCTACAGAAAAAAAACATTGAAATAATACTTTACAAACCTTGTTCTCAACTATCGAACTGTTCAAAAAATTTAATGTTTTAAGAGTGGAGGATATCTACGGAAAGTGTTGTGTGCTCCAGGCGCATAGGGAGAGCCTCCCATCGTACCGTATTACGGGAAGGTTAAGAACAGGATGCCTCGCTCTACAGAGAATTAAAACTACCACGGCCAAACATCATTATACTTACATAGGATGGAAGCTTTTCAATAATGAATTCAAATGAATTCTTGAAGATTTAAGTTGCATTCCGAGAGTCAGGAGTCAGGAGATATAAGAAATAGCCTGTTTCTAGGAGAATCTCAGAATTTCGAGAGGGTTGGCAACCTTAAATGCAGCACATACTAACAAAAATAAGACAAACATGCAATTCCTCGTTTACATCATCGAATTCGTGGTGATCAAATCAGAACAAGCACCGATTATCCTGTCGCGTTAAACAAAAACTTGTTAAAAAATTGATCACTGTACACTCACCCTAACACGGCACATGGGCTAAAAAAGCCCTGATACATAAAAGAAAAACAGGGTAGGAATAAAAAATAAAAATATTATGAAATATCAGAACAACATAATGTTTCGCCTTTTTAATCAGGCATCGCCCGCGTCCCCCTAAACTGCCTCGACGCACCTTATTTTCTCTGAGCCTTCTACCGCTCCCCTGAAGGCCTTTAGCGCCCAGAAGAGAGTTTTGCCACCCACTTTGAGAAATACTGCTTTAGCTTGATCGAAAGCAGAGTTCATCAAGCTGACAGGATTACACCCCAGCTACGGGTGCCGACATTTCAACTATCAACTGAACTGCAAAGATTATTCAATCAACTTTATTTTTTAACAAAAATGGTTGTGCCAATATAAATGGTTAATAACCATATTACAACAGAGATGGAGAACAGGACTTACGACCAGTCGTTGGCTGGTTTAAGTGGCCTTTGAGTGGTTTGAACAACTATATTTCTTCACTTGTTACATATGACGATTTTTGTGAAGTCAGAACTGAAACTTTTTTGACTCGGGTGAAATTCACCTTACTTAAGTATTTCATCTAAATGATAGCCAACGCCAGAAAATAGTTTCAAATTTTTGTACTTCTTCTAAGACCAGGTGGTTTAATTCAGTTTAAATATATTTTTTTGAAAACAAGGACGGCATTTAACATTGAGGGGAATCCTTAAGCCCTCCATCTATCCGCAGCTGTTATGGTCCTGGGGGATTCTCTGTCGACTGCGCATAGAGGAAAGTTATTATAAATATTCCTAAGGAATACAAACTCTATGCAATTTAAAGAGGGGGAAGGAGGATGTATGGACAGAGGCCAATACGTTATCCCCACCCCACAGGATCCTCCTCAATGCCTGTTTTTTTATTCAAAAATAATATAATATAACAGTATGTTCATATACCACTGATTTTCTGATATTGAACGGTTTCTGTAGGTTGGAAGAAATTGCCTTAAGGCAATATGGCCACCCTTTCACATATGTATGTAAACTGTATAGGTACATAATGTGTTTAAATAAATAAATAGAAATAAGTATATTTCTACAAAACAATTTTCACAAATAAACGGATACAAAAATAATGAGTTTAAACTATAGTAACACAGCAAATATAACTAACACAACAAACATAATTAGAAAAACGGATATTTACAATAAGAGAACGGCGAGGAAAGAAGGACTCCCTGGGTGATCAGAGGCAGAGGATCCGGATAGTACCCCCGTAAGGGGAGGACAAAACAAAGAAACGTGTGCGATCCGCTCGGAAGGAAGCACCGTCCCAGGACTGCATTTAACAGATATGGAAAGCATTTAAAATAAGGGAATATGTCGAGGTATTTACAAGGTTTGTCATATGTCATCAGCTGGTGTTTGGTTTGCAGCGGACGACGTCCAAAACCACGAGAACCTGATGTCTTGTAAAGTAGGTAAGCGTGGTTAAGATTTTCGGGAGGCATCAGCAGTATACGGCCCAGCCAACAGTATCGCCTCCGCTTAATGACGGTTGTTACCGGAGGTGGTTGCGTCTGTTTTCTTATTTCTACATTCTTTACAAATCCATACAAAAGTATTCTTGTGAGGGACCTATTCTCAAAGCTTAATAGTTTGCTCCTTTAGCTTCTAGTGAGGAGTGTCAGGAGGCACGATTTGTATCCATGGAGGAGAATATCTGTTATGCAGGCATTGTATGGGCGAAATTTAATTTTTACCAAGTTTACAACTGATTTCTAGACAGCTTTTATACTCTTGGGTGTAAGCGCCTGCTAATCGTAGCCGCACTATTAACTCTGCCATTTTCGGTGACGTGCACTCCCAGTCCCAGCTATTTAAAACTTTCGAACTCTTCGATTACTTGGCTTGACAAAGCCTGACATTTTGCGTAGACTTTCACGTTTCTCAAAAATGTTTCCAACTTTGTCGTAATACATTTCAGATTTAAATAGGTATGCAACTCGTATATCACAAGTAATTTCATATAGCTGACAGTTGATATGAATCGTAAGCGTCGTAATCTTGATAGTAAATGGTATTATAATAATACAGTACGCTTTGCATTTGACAGAATAATTGCCGGCAAAAGTGACAAAATAATCTTAACTGGCTAACTGCAAACGACATCCAAACTTCAAAATGAATTAATTTTGAATTTTATTATTTTTTCTGTGTCTGCGCGGATAAAGAAAAAAGCGATATATGAAAATGAAGCACAGCCCTAGACGAGCGTATTTTACTCGATTGCTGCTTTTAGGTAAAACTCCTAAATAGTGATTGACGCAATCGTCTTTCATTATTGAAATCTTGGGTTCTTTCCCTAGCATGGTACTTGAAATATTGATTTAAAATTATATTTAAATCACAATATTTCATTTTTCTTGGATTGGCATCCAAGATATAACGCAGATCACCTTCTTCATCATTATTCGGTTTTCGGTTTTCCCTCTGTTTACCTGGTATCTTTCAACTTTTTCAATGATTTGACCATTTACGACTTTACATGACTGGTTTGCATCACTTATTGAGCTTCTAAAACATAATTTTACCAGCCTGTTTTCAGAGATACTGTATCAAATTCTTGAAAAAATTACTGATGGTGGTTAAAATTAAAAATGTCTCAATTATCATCAATATGGTTTTACATTGTCGGCCTCGTGGGGTAGTGGTTAGCGCATTTGCCAGCCATGCGAGAGATCTCGGGTTCGATTCCTGACATTTATTTATTTATTTAAAAGAATGGTGATTTAACACTAGAATATTTCATAGTCCCCGGACTGGCATCTGAAGCGTAAGACTGATCATCTTTCAAAAAAATGATCAAGATACGCTGCGATTGGTGTACCAATGCAGTGCCCTATGCACCATTGGGTGCGGAAAGGGAATGAAGGTGGTTTTACATTATCATCCCAGACGCCACGGACGTTATAATAATTTATTATTTGAGTTTTGTTCCCTAATAATTTATTACTTCTGTGTAAACATGAGATTATAACATAATTATGTTAGGCATTTAAATCCGTTTATCTTTTCCCAAAGTATTGGAATCCAACCCAAGGGCGTAGTTAGAAATGTTGTTTATAGCGATTACTAAAAAAATATTAAATTAATATTATTTCTATTAACAAACTACAACAGGGATGGAGAATACCTTAAATTAGGGAATATGAAAGTCAAGCTTTAAAGCAGTAACTTTGTCAACAATTTTTTGAGTTTGTCCAAATTTATGTAGACAAGGACTGGATTCAACTCCCTGGGGAGCTGTGAACATTGAGATATTACAACAGAAAATAAGAACATTTTAGAGAACGTTATATAGAAGCCTAGGCATCTACAAGGCTTATGACCTGTCATTGGCTGGTTTAAGTTGCCACTTTACACACTGTGTAACATTCACCATTCTGCCCATATTTAAACATCTACATTCCTTCGGCTCTTCCTTATGTTAACGTTTGTAAAGTTAAAGAGCTGAAACCTTAATTGTTACGGGTAAGATTCATTTGATTGAATTCTTTAAAGATTTTTGGATGGTTCTAGTTTCCATTATATGCTATTCATCAAAAAATAAAAACAATACAGATACGCCAATACTAAATATCTATAGGGAGTAAATTCCTTCAATTCTTTCATCTGTTGATGTTTGTGAAGTTAACGAGCTGAAACCTTTATTTATGCGGGTGAGATTCAATTAATTGAATTATTTCACCTACATACAAGGCAATGCCTGTTTTTTTTCCATAAAGAAGTATTGAAATAAATAAAATAAAATTTTCAGGCGTTGTCAAGTATGTAGGTGAAATAATTCAATTAATTGAATCTCACCCGCATAAATAAAGGTTTCAGCTCTTTAACTTCACAAATATCAACAGATGAAAGAATTGAATGAATAGAGATGTTCAAATATGGGCAGAATGGTGAATGTTACACAGAGTGTAAAGTGGCCATTTAAACCAGCCAATGACATGTCATAAGCCCTGCAGATGCCTAGACTTGTATACTACCTTCTCTACAATGTTCTTCATTTCTGTTGTAATATGTAAACATTAACTTTGTGGTCAAACATTTAAATAAAGAGTTGTAAGTGTTAGTATATAACCACTTACCTAGTTTTGATGTCTACCGGTTTCGAGACGTACTTGTCTCTTCGTCAAAACTAATATTAACTTTAAATATATATTCGGAATACTAAACAATATTATCGATGTGCCATCATTACTTTAATTACCGCATAATCCTATCATATTTGATTATTCGATTGGGAACAACTAATTTCTGTTTCTGAAGTGCGAGATCTAGGTGTCATTTTTGATCAAAAGTTGTCTTTCACCAGTCACATAAACTGCATAGTTAACATGTTCTCGGCAATAACTATTCCGACGTTGCTGATATTTTTCATTTAAAGTATAGCTTATATAAATGACGCTATTTAATCATTTCAAAGATGATGAACGGTAATTTACATTTTTTAGATTTTAGTGCATTCTATGTTTATTTTTGTATGGGTACTATTGTGTACCATATTTACGTGTTTACTTATTTTTTAAATTACTTTCATTGTCATTATTATATATTTTTTAAATTTATTTTTTTGATACAAAATGATTTTACTGTATATTTTGTACCATTTAAGAAAAATATACATAAATTATTTTCCTTTTAAAATTTTATTTGCACACATTGTTAATTATTTTTATATCTAAATATGTTTTTTTTATACAAAACTACTGTGTTATATATTTAGTATTTATGTAAAATAATACTTTTATTTTTAGTTTTTAAGTTTTTCACATTATATTGAAATGTTTATATTGTTTTTATATTATTTTAAGGTAAAAGGCACTGCGTGCCATGTATGTTAATAAATAAATAAATAAATAAAATAAATAAATAAATAAAGGTTTCAGCTGTTTAACTTCACAAACACCATTAAATGAAAAAAATTAAGGCATATAGATGTGCAAATATGGGCGAAATGGTGAATGTTACACAGTGTGTAAAGTGGTCACTAAAACCATTTAATGACAGGTCATAAGCCCTGTAAATGCCTAGAATTCTATATTATCTCCTCTAAAATGTTCTTCATCTCTGCTGTAATGTGCCAATATTAATAGCTCCCCAGGGAGTTAAATCCATTCCTTGTCTACAAAAAATTGGAAAAACTCGGTTGTTAAAAATAAACTTAACAATCTCTCAACTCCATAACTAAATGAAAATTTAAATGTTGCTTTAATTTGCATACTTTCGCCAATGCTTTTTAACTTACACACCAAATTTGTATTTAAAGGGGTCTTGAAAGATGTTGACATGGGACTTATAAATAAAATAAATGATAAAGGAATTAATAATATAAGATACGCTGATGATACTGCAATTATAGCCTGATATTGCTGATAATCTACAGCAACTTATCGACAAGGTAAACAATGCATGTAAGGAATTCAGACGCAAAATGAACGCTCTAAAAACCAAAGCTATCTATGGTGGCCAGCAAACAGAGGGGCATTTTGGAAGAGCGTATTAAGCTCTCAAGGAACAAATCTATTTACAAGGGAAGCATACAGGACTAGATTTTTCTGGAAAAGTAGGATTTGAACCTTGAATCTTTGATCCTTGATTCCATGGACCACAAACCGGCATTCCACTGTTATAATTTACACAAAAAAACGGTTTCCCCGCCCCTGTGTGTTCAACTTATCCAAAGGTAATAAATAATACTTTGGGGCGGCCACATTTACTTAAAATATGAAGGTACTGTGTAATTATCTTCGAGATATATAAAGTACCGACTACATCTTGTTTACAAAGGGAATCAATCTTAAAGTACCACGCCCTCTTTAAAGTAGGTATTACAATCTCCTATCACATTGTTGGGTTAAGGCTAAGACATATATCATAGTTCCTATGAAACTTTGATCTATGCACAACAAGATAGAAGTACTTTGAATCAGGAATGTTGGAAAGAACTATTGATAACTATTAACAATTCTTGAACGATATCAAAAAAGCCTTTTTACTAAACATAATCGAAATATCATAACATTATTTAACTTAAAATATTTTTTAATAGGTTTTGCATATATTTACATTTTTGAACAATGCAACTTCTTATCAAGCTCTCTGCTAGACGCTCTTCCATATAAATGAACATAGATATACATAAAAAAGCAGTTGATGGAAGTCCTGGTATTCTCCGTTTTCATATTATGGGGCTGAAACGTGGACAATGCGTGCCTACGAAAGGAAGAGGATCGATGCATTCGAGATGTGGACTTGGTGAAGGCTGCTGCGTGTGCCTTGGACAGCCAAAAGGACGAATGCATCGATACTGGAAGAGCTCCATATTACAACTCGTCTGTCAGTGGTGTGTTTGAGAAGGATACTATCTTACTTTGGACATATCGCTAGACGTGAGCCAGACAATTTAGAAAAGGAAATAATGTCTGGCCGAGTTGAAGGTAGGAGAAGCCGGGGTAGATTCCCATATAGATGGACTGACCAAATAAAGGTGACTACGGGGCTAAAATTTGAAGAGTCAATTCGTCGGGCTGAGGATAGACTGGAATGGAACAGACTAATCAGAAGTGTTCATGGTGATCACGATCCTCAGCATAGAGGAACCGACTTGAAAGAATATATATATAAATATTTTCCCTCACGCATCCACGCACATATTCAAACATGCCCATACACACACATAAAAACAAACGACGCACACATATTTTATCATTTATTTTTTGCACCACAACAGACCACAGGGCCCAATTACAGTGGTGAATTAGATAGCAGAACACCCAGGCTTCAGAAAATCACTATCAAATTTTAGTGTTCTCACCGGAAATCGAACCCGAAACCTTACGCGTGTAAGTCAAGCGTCTTGACCACTACACCACGAAAGCTGCCATGATGAGGAACTTCAGCCCTGCTGGAAATTGGATTCAAAAAAATTTTCTTGCGCGCGGTAAAAATTCATCATTATCATTTTCTTTCCGCACCTAATGGTGCACAAGGCACTGCATCGGTACATCAAACGCAGCGTATCTTGATCATTTTTGTTACATGAAGGTAAGATGATCAGTCTTACGCTTCAGGTTTTTTTAAAATTCAACACATATCTTCTTTTTCACATTTAGTAAATGTTATCACTGTAACTATCCAAAAAAGAGACTTATAAGAGTTTAGATAATTTTAAATACGAGAACATGAGAAAAAAATTAAAACATGGGATATATAAAGAAAAAACAATAATACATTCATACTAATTAAAATTTAATGTAGTTTTTACACGTGTTCAAGAAATTTCTTTAAATTATTATTATTATTGGGAGGATTATTATAATTTTTTACACCTTTGAAGACAAAGCTATTTTGAACATGACTTGTTTGGAATTTAAGAATTTTAATATTTTAAAATAAATGTTTCATATCAACCATGCCAGGAATTGATCCCGAGACCTCTTACTGGTACTTGAAGCGTAAGACTGATCATATCACCTCCATGGAAGTTTTTTTTAACAAGATACGCTGCGATTGGTGTACCAATTCAGTCAAAGAAAATTATGATTTCAATTTCAATTTATTTATTTTGAAAACGTTTATGTTCATAACAAAAAAATTCAATGCATACATAAAACGAAAAAATGAACACTAAAATTTAAATATACAAAAATGGTAAAAATAAAAAATACCCAGCAATTATAGAGAAAGAATGCAATCCTCTCTGAACTTTTTTTCACTAATCTGAAAGATGTCAATATCCGAAGAGATACGGTTGAGTAAAGACAATGCTCTTCCTACTGGCATTACCATCGGCAGGTTGGTTCTGCAAGCAGGAAGATAAAACAGCTTAAGCTGTCTATGTCTAAGGTAGTCATTAGGAACGTAAAGAAAAATACTCTCCGTTATACCTATGTTGATCGTAATACCACTGATCAATCGGAAAAAATACATAAGCAAGTATGTATTTCTTCTTTTCTCCAAACTATTGTAGCCAAGCATTCCCAGTATGAAGTCAGACGGGTACAACCACGGATAATATCCGCACTCCCTTAAGTAAAGATACCTCAGAAATTTCTTCTGAACCATCTCCAGCATAAGAGAGTACTTCAATTCGTGGGGCGCCTAGATCAGAGATCCACACGTCAAGTCTGCTTCGCACCAATGAGTTATAAAGAAGCCTTAGAACACGAGTATTCAAGAACACCTTAGCTGTTCGGAGAACAAATCCCAACATTTTGCGCGCATTGTCACAGACAGTTCCTATGTGAGTATGAAATTTCAGTCTAGCATCAAACATAATTCCCAGATCTTTGATAGTGGCAGTTCGCTTAAGTGAACACACTCCCATACAATACCGAATAAAAATAGTTTTTAATGCCCTCGTATATGATGATAATGATGAAATCAGAAAAATTAGTAAGAAAACTCCACGTAATATAAGAGTGAATATTTCATTTTAATACAAACAACCTTTAACCACGAAAACAGTTCACAACATTACCATAATCCATAAATCCATACCATGAAAGTCAGTTTCGAAGCCATCTTTCAGCCATGGTTCAAAACTGTACAAATGAGTCCAACAATGTTATTTTTATACAATAGAAGTACGTAAATGGGCTTTTACCAGAAGCTAAACTATAAGACTATATAAAGTATATTCTGTTGCGATTTATCTATTTTATTTTGTGACCCGTTCACGTGTACTATTGAGTTTTTAAATTTTATTTCGGAAATCAACAGTTCTACATACATATTTACAGTAAACAAACAGATATAGTGTATAAACTCAGAACTAATAACAGAATTCCACAAAGTATACAAAGTTAGTCCCAACACTTATGTATGGAAGTGAAACATGGAACTGGCAGAGGAAGGATGAAAGCCGAGTGAACGCGGTTGAAATGCGATCTCTTAGACGAATGTGTGGGAAATAAATGTATGACAGGGTTACGAATGATGAAATCAGGCGAGAGTGTAAATCTGAGACAAGCATAATTGATAAGATTAAGAAAGGGTCTCTGAGATGGTTTGGTCACGTAGAACGAATGGACGACGAGAGAATGGTATAACCAGTATATATGGCAAAAATGAACGGCAACGTTAGACGAGGACGACCAAGGAAGACGTGGCATGATCAGATAAACCAAAATCTTAAGTCTGGTCATGTCAAAAGCAGACAGAACCGAAGGGCATGTATGACAAGATGTATGAATGTGGAAGAGGCTAGGATTGTATGCCAGGATAGACGTGTGTGGCGGTCCATTATCTCTGCCTACCCCTACGGGGAAATGGCGTGATGGTAGTAGTAGTAGTAGTAGCCTAGTATGTAGGTGAAATAATTCAATTAGATGAATCTCACCCACATAAATAAAGGTTTCAGCTCTTTAACTTCACAAACATCAACATATGAAAGAATTGAAGGAATCTAGATGTTCGATATGGGCAGAATGGTGAATGTTACACAGTGTGTAAAGTGGCCTGTTAAACCAGCCATTGATAGTTCATAAGCCCTGTAGGTGCCTAGACTTCTATATTACCTTCTCTTAAATGTTCTTCATCTCTGTTGTAAAATGTTAAATTACATATAAGTTTATACATATAAAAATGTTATTTTCACGTACTCGTAAATATTATTCAATAATCAAAGAATTTTTTAAAAACAGTAAGTTATAGTAAATTGGGCGGGATTAGGATAAGAATGCTTAAAGAGAGGATAAGGAAGGCAAGGGAGATGTACATATTTATTATTTTAATGTCTACTAAGTTACATGATGCATTTTTAGTGTAAATTTTAAATCTGACAGAGTGACGTATGTGTAATCTATATCTTTAAATTTTGTGTTGTAAACTGAAAAAGTCCTACGAAAAAAAGCATTGTTAACATACGATGTTTTACTTATTGGTACATGATCAGGTGGTACCGTCTACAAATTTTAAGACTCTAAATATGAAAATAGGTATAACTAGGAGTTAAAATTTTATTTGTACAATATATTATATTGGATAAATAATAAATATAAAATTAATCATAAATAACCTTGCATATCATGAACGACAAAATTAAAAAAAAAACATTTTAATTTTATCTCTTCAAGAAAAGCGGAAAAATTTTCAGCGCTTTAACAAATTGCCCAAAATGCGTAAACTGAATACAGCTATGTAAGCTCGTGAAAATTCGCTATCTCACTTATGCAAAAATTAAAAAAATAAAAACTTTTCAAAGTCCCATATAGATTGAAAGAGAGGTCGAACTGGGAATGATTATCACTTCGGTTTGGAATAAAAATTTTGGTTCAGGAATATTTTTATGTATTTTATTTTATAAACTTATTGAATAAATAAGTATACATATTTGATACCAAGGAATCTAAATAAAACTAGTGGATTAGGAAATAAATACCGAACGTCTTCTGGTTAGTTAATCTCCATCTAACATGGCAATGTTTGTGAATATTTTATTTTATACTCCTCTTAATGTTATAAACCGGTACTAGTATTTTTAATTTGTTCAAATGTTCGTAAGCTAAGGCTGGATTTTGCCCCTCAGGGAATGATAAATACAAACATCTTACAACAGAGATAAATAGCATTTTAGAGAAGGAAACATGGAACTTAAGGCATTTACATGGTCGCTGACCTGTCATTGGCTGGTTTCAGCGGCCCATATACGCTCTATGAAACATTTACAATTTCGCCTTTGTTTAAACATCTATATTTCTTCCATTATTCTTCCATCTGTTCGTTTTTGTGAAGTCAAAGAGCCGAAACCTTTACTGATGAGGATGATATTTATCTGACTGAATTATTTCACCTACTAGGCACCGCTTGAAAACATTTTTCAATTTTAAAACATCTTTCTGGGCAAATACTGGAAAGACAAATATATTACAACAGAGGCGGAGAACATTTTAGAGAATAAAATGTTATGTGCCAAAGTGGTAGCACACTTAGAAGGATTATTCGAAGTCCACCAGATCAATTGACACGGAGATTTTGTATATTAATTTATTATTGAAAAGTCATTGCAAAAATAAATTTTATCATTACACTCTAAAGCTACCGTATTTATTAAAACTAATTATGACGTCAGAGTTACGTAGTAACAACGTGATGCTACGTTTCTATTTACCTTCCAAAGGACTGCATATGGATTGATATAATTTTTATTCATTTAACTTTTTGTACATAATGTTATTTGTACATTGGCGGACTTATTGCCAAATGGCAATTTCTTCCAACCAACCAATAAAATAAAAGTGTTATTTTTATAATTCAAGTTACAGAACATATACAATAGAAAAAAAAATATTAAAAAGCTAAAAATATATAAAAATAGAAATAAACGTATTTGTTTAAACATTACCTTAAATCAAAACTATTACTCAATGGGAAAAAGGAAAAAAGAGGAAAAAGGAAAGGAGGAGAGATTAAGGAAGAGAAAGGAGATGTTTCTTTAGACGTGATTCAAACAGAGATAATGTAGTAACATCTTTGATGGTGGATGGGAGATGATTCCACAGTCGAGCCGTATGGACACTATATGAGTAAGAGAAAGAGGAATTGTGGATGGGTATTAAGAGAGTGCCTTGAGAATTAGAACGAAGAGGTAAACCATGAACTGATAAGCGTTGAAATTTTTCACGCAGGTATATAGGAGCGTTAGGACTATGAAGTACATTGAACAGACGTGAGAGGGGGTGATCGTCTCTCCCCTGTCTAATTTTGATCCACTTCAGTTACCTACGATAATCAGAAATGTGGTCATATTTCCTAAGACCAAAAATGTACCTTATGCATGTATTCTGAAGTCGTTCAAGTTTATCGAGTTGCTCACAGCTTAAATCAGTCATGGAAACATCAGCGTAATCTAGAATGGGTAGTAGTAATGCTTGTACAATAATGTAAGTTTTGGTCCTATGGAGGAGTCGGTTAATAGAAAAATAATAATTACATTTATTTATTCAGACATTCTGAGAAACTAAAAGCATATGGTTTTCGAGTGAATACCATTAGCGACCATTTTAAATAAAAATACATGATTTTGTATTGCGAAAGACATTAAAATTGGTCCACGGGGATTTTACCAGATGGCTAGTGCCAAATGCATCAGAGCTTTATGTTAATTTCACTCTGTGGAGTACGTAATTTTTACCACCAGCTAACTAAATACAATATGTACTATATAAGTACATGACAACACTGTAAAACATGCAGTTAAACGGTTTGTAAAGTCAACCAGCCAATGACAGGTCATAGGCCTTGTAAATGTATGATTTCCATGTTTCGTTGTCTACTATGTTCTCCATCTAACATAATTATAGTGGTTTTCTCAAATTACTAAAATAAAATAAAAAATACATGAATACACCACCTACTAGGGGCGAACCGTGTATAGAAGCGATTATGCGCAGCTTACCATTATAGTTGACTATCCATAATAATGTTTTAACGTAACTTTATTTACAGAAAAACAAACAAACAATTACCATTTCTTATAAATCTTGTGTTAAAAAAAATTATTAATATAAATATTAATAAAGCACGCCCAGCGCCAGCAATGGGCCGATTACTCCAGCCTATTTCTTTATATAAATAAGTGTACTATATTTTGAACATCTTAAACTCAGCGGCGGGATTTTTCTCCTAGAGTACACTTTTAGATTACACAAATTCTTTGAAGATTCTCGATTTGGAAAACAGCATTTCAAACATTTTTTCTTAAGGACTATTTTTCTTTGAGATTATACTTTGCAACACATGTGGCGCTTGACGCGGTCGTTTTTGGCAGTATCTATTTCTAGAACAAATCGGCCAGTTGACATTTCAATTGTTATGAGAATACCTGACTGACTACTGACTGAATTCATTGTGCAAATATTTTATAATCTTTTAAATAAGTTATGTGTTAAATTAATTGATAATATAGCTACACAATATAATATATCATATACTTATGACATAAACGAATGTTTCAAATATTGTAAATTCATCTCCTTCGAGACAAAAAAGACAAAAAAATTGCGATAAAACGTATTTGACGATCGAAGCGATATGCACTAGACGCGGACAAGGTAAGCGGCTGGGTAGGAGAGGGGTAAGGGTTTGTGGAGGGACGGCTGGTCCGAAAAATTAAGGATTTACTACATTTTCAGTGATTTTAATTTTTTTATTTTTAAATGACTTTTTGGAAAAAAATTAGTAAGGTTTTTTTAAAAACTTAACATGAGGAATGTTCCTCTGAAGTTTCGCGGTCTGGCCCTGAAAAACCGTGTATATGTATCATTCTTTATACACATATGGACATTATTATATTCGTCCATCACTCAAAAGCAAAACAAATATCTCCTTAAAATTAAGTATTCATTCCACGAGTCGAACAATGGTGATATCTCGGGTATTACACAATGGTGAACCTACTTATGCGATACGGATCTCTTGGCGCTCTATCCAGAAACCCTATTATTATAATGGATTGAAATACAAAACAACGAATGTGGGTACGGCAAGGCAAAATAATAGTTATGTAGGTAGCAGTAGCGAACGGTGATTTTATATACAGGTAAGCAATAAAAAAAAACATTTATTTGTACCTACATAATGTAAGTTAAATATACCTACTATAAATTGCAATATTTTCTGTGGTTTTTAAGCACACACCAAAAAAAAACCAGCCAACGAAAAGTCATAAGCTCTGTAAATGCCTAGACTTCCATTTCCCCTTTCTAAAATGTTCTCCATCTCTGTTGTAATTATTTTACTTCATTTAACATTATTTATTACAATTTCACGCTTATTTTCCTAATTTATAATTTTTAAACTGTTCTTTTATATGTACAATAATTATATTAACGTATGTATATTATTCACTACTAATAATATATCTAGCCTTGTATTTTTCACATATATGCTCTTTACATATAATTTTAAATATATTTATTGTTTTCTAATTTTGCATGTTTTCTGGCATTTCTTCAAGCAACTTTATCCCCTTGTACATAAGGCAGTTCTGGGACATTGCTTTTGATTTCTTTTCCAGTTTTATGACCGTTTAATCATCTTCCATCTAATATAAAAAATAAATATACATAATCTACAGTATCTTTATTTAAATAACGTCTTAAGAAATTTTGTTTATATATTTATTTATACTCCAAAAAAAATAATAACGTATCCCTAACTCTATGAGGCCAAGAGCCCTGTGTTGAGTTGGGATACAACATAATGGAAAGTGGAGGCGTGCAAATTATTGAAGAATTCTACAAACGAAAATGAAAACACAAACATAAATTTTAATAAGCATCTGGACAACTTGCCCAAAAATCGATAGTCAAAATAATACTCAGAGTCCCGATACAGACATCTACTGAAGAAATATTCCACAAATCACAACTTATGACACCAAAGCAATTAAATGTTAAAACAATACTCACTTACAGATTCAAAAACTATTCTTCCTCAAATAAAAGTAAGAATACATCACATATAAATAATATAATCACTAGATCTTCAACACAAAGACAATTTAAACAAATACAAACTAATACTACTTTCAGACAAAGGGATTTTTAGTATTATTCAATTAAAATCTAAAATCTACTTCCACTATCTATTAAAACAATTATTAATGAAAAATGTTTAAAAAGGGTATAAAAAAATGAATAGTGATACAGGGTAGAAGTAAAATGGATTGTCTCATTCTCCCAAACCAATATTCAATCAACTGCTCCACAAATGTATAGTTGTATAGCTTATGTTATGTTTTTGTTCTTTCATTGTGCGTTTTGTAATACAGATGTACATAAATTAATTAAAAACATAAATACGTAGTGTTTAAAAAAGTTTGAACATATTGTTAATTATTATTTTTTTTTTTTTTTTTTTATTTATTTAAACGCCTTGTAGGCTTTTACATGTTTTACATATATCTATATGTAGAGAACAGACATATTTTACACAAAAGTAGCAAAAAAATTAAAATGAAGTAATAAGAAAAAGAAAATAAAAATATGTAAAACTAATCTTACATATGGTACATACATACATTTATTCCAGTAGAAAGAACAGAAGTTCATTTTTTCCTATCGGTTATATTATTATCTCTGTTTGTTAAGTATTTTTTGTTTATTCTCAAATGTAAAAAGATTTTTTTTTTAAAAGTACAGTGTTATGTATTCCCAGTGAGGTCACATTATTTTTATTATTAAGCATAGTTTATAATGGAATATGCATAAATAAAAAAATCAATAAATTAATCTATGCAATGTCTCGCAGCAGTCTCCTGCAATAGTCTCTTCCCTTAGACAAAATCCAAACTTGTACACTTCTCCCAAAAATGGCTTTCGTTTTGGAGAACTGAAAACATTAACATGGTTTAATGAAAAAAATGATTTTAAGTATTTTCCAAAATATCACTTCACTGTGATAGTTTCGTACTTCTGCTGGGAGAGAATCCCATGCCATAGGATCTACGAACACAAATGCGGGTTCACCGAATTGAGGAACTTTTCCTATCGTCGTGGATGTAGCTAATCGAATTGTAAGACATTTGTCATGCGAAATGCATAGTTCTTTTTAGATATCCCGGGGCGGAGTTGTGCAATGATTATACATAAGCCAACAGAGTTTGTATTCCACTCTCTGTGGAAAATGTAGCCAGTGTAATTCCCGGAGTAATGGAGTGATATTATGTCTGAACCTAGAGATTCCAAAAATAAGTCTAGCTGCAGCTTTTAATGGACGATATAGGCGAGTTTTATTCATCGGTAGACCTGCGAAGATACCATTGGCGGCTCCTGCCCGAAAATATGGGCAGTGCATTTCTTTACATTTTGTAAACTTATATATTAAGTTCAATAATATTATAACAATATGACAGGTCTGACGTGATAAACGGGCAATAGTATGACAGATGAAAACCCGCGCATCGGGATAAGGAACGCTTAACATTATACGCACGTTATAGGATACTAAATCAACTAAATTCGTAATAATATCATGTCATTACGCATGTTCAAAGTGAGATTGCAAACGAACTTCAAACTTCAAATCTGCGCATGCGTTGGCAATGCCCGGAGTATGTATATGACCTTCTCCCTCTAACGCACGATTCACCGGTATAAAGCGTTGTCTATCTCGCTCAAATGACGATCTTAAGAGAAATTACATATTTCATACAAATTCAGGGTAAAGAATTGTGCAAAATAGAACATGCACAGGGACGATTGCGCATGCGTAGACAAGATGAGAAAATCGTTCGCTTGAGTCGATCTCGCTAGATCTTTCTGCGCTAGTATTGAATATTATTCTGTTTACGTGTATAATATTGCACCGAATTCCTGTTTCTTTCTACCTACTTGTAACATATTTTTACTATCAATAAAATTAGTAATTTATTTCCACATGTTTTTACTTGGCAGTGCACTGCACTTATGCACATACTAAGGAACCGCCTCTGGTAGATACCATTGCAATATTCGATTCTAGACACTACAAAAGCATTTATTAATTGACTGGCATGTATACCAACATAATTATTTAAAAAATAACAATCGGACTCTCCAAACTCGCGAAATTGAAACATTTCCGTTATTTTCTGAACACACCTCGTACAACAAACTATCTAGGGCTGTTGCTTTCTATGTTATTTTTATTTTATTTTGATTTTTACAATTATTGTTAAATCTTCAGGTAAACAGAGGCGAATATTTGGCTGAGATTGTCTTCCATTCGTTCTTCCCTCTATATATCCGAAAGATATTAATGTTCCTTTAAAGCACGACATTCAAAAGCCTGTTTTCCAGCATTCTGTTGACATGTCCGTCTTCACATTTTACTATTGTCCACAAAGTTGATGTTTAAATATTAGTAATATACATACATTATTTAGCTTGATATACTCACAACAAATAAGCATTGAACATTCTTTACAAAGGTCCATTTACTTTTGAATTTATAACATCTTACATATTCGTATGAATTACGAACCAACGAAATGCAGCGATAAAGAGACATAACAGATTGTGACACGCCGACCAAATTAGCTGAAGATCCTGTCGTTTCATATTAAAATATTATTATTTAGAGAGAATGGTTAGAGTCAATCTCCAAAATAAAGAATATACACAATATATGTATAATTATTTTAAAATACAAATTTATCAACAAAATGTTGAGTTGGTACAAATTTAGTAGACAAGGATTGAATTCCATCCCTAGGAAGTTATCAAGATTAACAATTACAACCGAGATGGTGAACATGGAGAAGGGAATATTTAGAAAAGGCATTTACATATACAGAGGTTATAAACTTAAAAAATATAAAAATACAATTTAAAATAAGAAATAACAATATGTATACATGGAGAAAAAATGAAAGTGCTAAAAACTCAATCATTATTTTTTTTAATTAAGAATAATTGGTTTATGGCAAATAGATCTATTTTTTGGTAATCTGTGTGTTTGTTCTCGAGAGAGTGCATTCTCAGAATCAGAGAATTAATATACGAATTCGACTTAGACATATTAATGTAATGTTAGTAACACTTTTTTTATGCGTATATGTATATTTTGTTTTATTCTTTACATTTACATTTTACATTTTTTTTTAAAATTCTAATATTTTTCTTTATATATCCAATTTTATATCTTTTTTACTTTGCAAAGTTTCACTTATTATTTTGCATTGCAGTATGCTTTTTTATTGTTTCTAGATGTATATAAAATATACATATATTTTTAATTGTGTTGTTTATTTTTTAAATTATTACTTACTATGTTTGTACTTACCAGTATAATTTTTGTAAATGCCCCTTGGGCGTATTGTGGAATTAAATATTAATAAAAAAAATAACATCTAAAATAAATATGGTGCCTCATTGGCCTATTAGGCACATTAAAATAAATACATTTGACCCAAATCAGGAACATCAGAAAGATTATTTACAACTTTATATTTTAAAAAAACATAAGGCATATGGAACTATAGGTATTAATTGGGCATACGACCTGACATCGACTGATTTATATGGCCAAATTACAAACTTTGTAACATTCACCGATTATATTATAATTTTTCCCTCTTACTTCTGTTCACTGTACTATATAGTACTAACGCTCCTATATAGCTATATCTAAAATGCTCTTCATCTCTGTTGTAATACATTAGTAACATTAACGTATAGGTATATTACAATTTTTATAATACAAGGTTTGAGATCGGTAGATTTTGATCTGTGAACCTGTTCAAATTTTATCCGGCTAATTAAGTCATCGTAATATCCTTTGGATTTTTATAAATTTGATTGACGGGCGTGAAAGCGGCTTTTCTTTATAAAGAACATCT
This sequence comes from Micrasema longulum, assembly GCF_059751315.1. Classification (NCBI taxonomy): domain Eukaryota; kingdom Metazoa; phylum Arthropoda; class Insecta; order Trichoptera; family Brachycentridae; genus Micrasema; species Micrasema longulum. The sequence goes on from NW_028277449.1 coordinate 645,360, forward strand.
ACCTATTCATAGTTATATACTTTAATATCGTAACTCCATAAGCTACTCAATGTTTTTATTTGGCTGGTGAGAAACAAAAGAGGCTACGCGTCAACCACTACACCACGAGACGAACTTATCTCCACTCGATTTCTGGGGGGTCAGTAGTGTATCTTCGTAATCGCCCGGGAGAATTTATCTTCAACTATACCGTTATGATGAAGGCATGACGTCCTTGGGTTTTCATTGTAATCGCGGACCTGGGCCCCGATTACAATGAAAAGTTAACAGAGTTACCTTCGACTGTCTATAAAGAAAAACCGATATTTGTGTACGAAAATGAGTACCTATATTTGCATGAATATTTAAAGTGTCTTTGTCGGTAATCTATAATTGAACATGTAAAGAAGAAGAAAATGTATGCACATTATGCTTTTCATACAGAAAACTTAATTTTACTTTGTAGATAGAATTTAAGATAAACGTTAAGTTCTTGATTGCGCCACTTGCCCGTTAGCAAATAAACGCTCAAAATGGTCTTATTCGCGGAATGCGCTATTTTTTATTTGCTTTGCTACTGAACCCTGATACAATGAATGCAAATACCTACCTTGGACTAGGTTCTGTCACCTTATTGTTTAAACTTCTGTCGCGGCCGTCAAGATCACATCAAATCTTGTGATTAGGAAAAAAGAGCACTTGACGATTCCACGACACAGTGGATTTAATGGGTTACTGATTGCAAAAATAACTAATTTGCGATCGCGGTGAGAATATCAAGAGCACATGCACACGCGAAAAGTTTAATTGTTATTACGGGGCTGGGACAATAATTGGTACCCGCGGTAGGCATTGCAACATTTTAACCAGGGCCTAGTAAGTAGCAAATAAATTTCAATGTGCTATACACACATATAGTAATATGTGGCGTAACCACTTCCAATTGTAATCGCGGCTCTGGGATGCTATTCCAAACGCTCTCGCGGCCGCAGTCGCGTATTTACATTAAAAAATGTTTACAAAAGTGTTTTCTACGGCCGCAAGAGCGGTTCAGAATAGCACCGCTGGGCAGCTAAGTGTTAAACCTGAGAATGTCGGTATTTTTCAACAACATTATTTGAACTGAAAAATGTGAAAATAATTTATTTAAATATTGTTTTACCCGCCAAGTCAACAAAAGTGACTTGTATCGCATATTTATATTGCAAATAGTGCATGTTTTTTGTCTCGTTGAAATAATATTACTGCTCACGTCTAAATAGTGCTTATTTGACAATAATGTTTTTTGCTTAGTACAAAGTAGGTACCTACCTACGCATGGCAATCAAATATTAAAAGTTATTTGCGTCGTCATAATATTTATGATATTTATTTATTTAACTTTTTATACATAATGTTATTTGTACATTGGCGGGATTATAGCCAAATGGCAATTTCTTCCAACCAACCAATAAAATAAAAGTTTTATTTTTATAATTCAAGTTACAGAACATATTCAATGGAAAAAAAAGATTAAAAGGTTAAAAATATACAAAAATAGAAATAAACGTATTTGTTTATAAATTACCTTAAATCAAAACTATTACTCAAAGGGAAAAAGGAAAAAAGAGGAAAGAGGAAAAAGGAAAGGAGGAGAGATTAAGACAGAGAGAAAGGAGATGTTTCTTCAGATGTGATTTAAACAGAGATAATGTAGTAACATCTTTGATGGTGGATGGGAGATGATTCCACAGTGGAGCCGCATGGACACTATATGAGTTAGAGAAGAAAGAGGAATTGTGGATGGGTATTAAGAGAGTGCCTTAAGAATTAGAACGATGAGGTAAACCACGAACTGATAAGCGTTAATTTTTTTATGCAGGTATATAGGAGCGTTAGGACTATAAAGTACATTGAACAGAAGTGAGAGGGAGTGATCGTCTCTCCGCTGTCTAATTTTGAGCCACTTCAGTTGCCTACGATAATCAGAAATGTGGTCATATTTCCTAAGACCAAAAATGTACCTTATGCATGTATTCTGATGTCGTTCAAGTTTATCGAGTTGCAGTCATGGAAACATCAGCGTAATCTAGAATGGGTAGTAGTAATGCTTGTACAAGGGTGTATTTAGTATTAATGGGTAAGAATTTTTGCAACCTTCTAAGTGAGTGTAGACTGAAAAATATTTTGCGGCTTAATTCATTAGTATAAGCTCGCCAGCAGAGATGTTCATCCATTTGTACTCCTAGATTTTTTACGGATTTCTTGTATTAAATATTGGTACCATTGACAACAAAAGGATTAAGTGAAGAGACATTAGCAGCTGACAAACTAAACTGGGTTTAAATAAGTTAAAAATATAAATAAAAAAGATTTACACTTATTTGTTTATAAATTTGTATAAACCACTTAATTTTTTTAAATTTTTTATTTTATTTAATTACACTTCGACCGGTTTCGAGGTTACTACCTCATCGTCAGGAATTTACACACTTATAATTACACGCGTTGATAGCAATGTAGGTATATAATAAAATATTGTATGAAAGAGATAGAAAATTGAAAGAAAGAGAGAGAAAGAAGATAAAATAAATCATAATGGGAATAGTTTTAAAAGAGGACTCGAAGTTAAATTGAATCGATTATTTATTATTTGAAGTTTATGATTAACGGCTTTACTAATTTCTAATCGTTCTAAATTATCTAAACGAAAACCATTTTTATTGACATGCAAAATTTCTACACACGTTTCTTGATTGAATTCATGGTTTTCGGATATAAGATGATTTGCGAATTCTGAAAAATTATTATTACTCAGACATTTTATATGCTCTTTGATTCTAACTTTAAATTTACGTGAAGTTTTTCCATTATAGAAATTTGGGCAATTTAAACAATTTAATTTATAAATTCCCGAATGATTTAATTTATCATCCTTATCTTTACAATTTGTTAATATTTTACCTATGTTATTATTAGTATAAAAAGCTGGCCTAATATTGTTAGGTAAAATTTGTGCTATATTATTAGAAAATGAATGAATGTACACAATTCTACGCCAGTTCTCATTTTTATTGGAAATATTTTGGGAACTGTATAAGTATTTTTTCCTATAGTTTGATTTAAGTTTTTTATTCAAAATATTGTCAATTTAGTTCATAGCCATTATTGAAAGCAATACTCTTTATAGTATTTAATTCTAAGTCAAAATTATTTTTATTTAGTGGTATTGAAGTAAGCCGATGTATCATAGAATGGAAAGCAGAGTGTTTATGTGATAAATGACGATTAGAAATTAGTAAAGCCATTAATCAAAAACTTCAAATAATAAATAATCAATTAAATTTAACTTCGAGTCCTCTTTTAAAACTATTCCCGTAATGATTTATTTTATCTTCTTTCTCTCTCTTTCTTTCAATTTTCTATCTCTTTCATACAATATTTTATTATGTAAATAGCAACGCGTGTAATTATAAGTTAGTTAAATTCCTGACGATGAGTTAGTAACCTCGAAACCAGTCGAAGTGTAATTTAAAAAAAAATATTTAAAAAAATTCAGTGGTTTATATAAATTTATAAACAAATAAGTGTAAAATGTCATACCACAAAGTGAAAAATATTTTTGAAAACAATAAAAAAGATTTATTTCGAATAAAATACCCATTAAATAATTATGATTAATATTTACAGCATCAAGTTAGTGGTCAAACATTTCAATATGTTATAATGTTTGTGAATATTTGTATATAACTACTTGAGATGCAAGGTGGTAAAATTACCGCGGTATTTTACTAGAATTTTACAAAATTTTGGTAAAATACCGTAATTTACGGTATTGTACGGTAACTTTTGGTAAAAAAACGAATGTGAAGTCCTAATATTTAATTTTCGAAGATATGGCAAATACAAGTAGCTTTTAGGACACGTTACATGACAGCGAAAACTAGGTTTAGATCCATCCATATATCTGAATTATGTTATTTATATAAATTATAAAATAATAAAGTAGACTCTTTTATCAAAAATATTTTGAGTTTGTCCTAATTTTTGTAGACAAGGAATGGATTCAACTCCCTGGGGAGGTGTTAACATTAACATATTACAACAGGGATGAAAAACATTTTAAAGAAGGTAATAAAGAAGTCAAGGCATCTACAGGGCTTATGACATGTCATTGGCTGGTTTAAGTGGCCACTTTACACACTGTGTAACATTCACCATTCTACCCATATTTGAACATCTATATTACTTCAATTCTTTCATCTGTTGATGTTTGTGAAGTTAAAGAGCTGAAACCTTTATTTATGCGGGTGAGATTCATCTAATTGAATTATTTCACCTACATACTAGGCAACTAGGTCATAAGCCCTGTAGATGCCTTGACTTCTATATTACCTTCTTTAAAATGTTCTTCATCTCTGTTGTAATATGTTAATGTTAACAGCTCCCCAGGGAGTTGAATCCAGTCCTTGTCTACAAAAATTTGGACAAACTCAAAATATTGTTGATAAATCCACCTGGTCCATGAAGAAGAATAGAAATAAAAAAATAAAAATTTCAGGCGTTGCCTAGTATGTAGGTGAAATAATACAATTAGATGAATCTCACCCGCATAAATAAAGGTTTCAGCTCTTTAACTTCACAAACATCAACAGATGAAAGAATTGAAGTAATATAGATGTTGAAATATGGGCAGAATGGTGAATGTTACACAGTGTGTAGAAATGGCCACTTAAACCAGCTAATGACAAGTCATAAGCCGTGTAGATGCCTTGACTTCTATATTACCTTCTTTAAAATGTTCTTCCTCTCTGTTGTAATATGTTAGACTCTTTTAACCTACTCTCCAAAATTGATCTTAATGTCCCTTTTCGCGTGACGAGAAATAAGTGTTTTTTTCATCTGCCAGTCTGCAGCACTAACTATGCACAACACTCTTTCCTCTATCGTTCTTGATCTAACAATAATGCTTTTTTTCATCTATTGGTATATTTAACACGCCCCTTAATTTATTTAATATTTAAAAAAAAATTAAGACTCATTCTCTCTGGCTGCGATACGACCCCACTTGCTATTCAATAATGCTTACACAGACCTGAACACTTACTTCCACATAAATACACACAAACACACCTCTACACTTACTTTCATACAAATACACATAAACACACCCTTTTGCTGTACCACAATTCAATACGTATAATTTTTATTTAGAAAATTTGCTGGTCTGTCTTTAAACCGTATATTTTTATGTTATTATATCATTGTCGACTTTTTGTTTCTGTAAAATAAATAAATACTACGTGTTACCACACATTCGCCTGAAAGATTGCATTTCGTCAGCATACTTTCTTCTTTCCATTTGCGAGAGTGACAGAAAAATTATATTCAAATATCTATTCATCAAAATTGTCTGACAACGCGGATCTTCTCAATATAGGGGAGACCGAGGAGAGTTGTAACAGAGGAGAGTCACGCTGGCAACATCGCGCATTTTTTTTTAACGTGAGACTACCACTTGATAGAGTCGGCAACAGCAGTCTGCAGGGAGTGCTTGTGTGTATACGACATCTGGACGGAAAAAAATACAAAAACAAGTTTTTGGTCAGTATTTTGAAAGCCTGTTATTCGATAAGTATTGCGTGGACGCTTACTTGATATTATTTGCAATATACATTGACTATTCAAATTTCAAAGCGTAATATTGTTTTTTATAGCTCGCCTATAGTTTAGACGTTAAAAGCTATTATTCTGAACGAGGTCTGATTTTTTGGATCTAGGAGAGTTGAAACAAGCTGTTTTAACTCTTCTCTTTGATTAATTTTATTACTTTAATGTTTTGTGGCGTGAATTTGGACACCGAATTGTTAATTGTTCTTGTTTTAGAATGCCCAATCAATACGTACGAAATACTTTTTTACTATAATTTATGATTACTGCAAGATAAAGCCTAACCAACATATTTTTATTGATAAACATACCAACTGTTGATTACAGCAGTGACATTTGTTTCACACGTATTTTTCTAAATATTTTTTCTTATTTTCTAAAAATAGTATTGTCTTTATTTAAAAAATAATTATAATCCCTAAATACCAAACTGTTTTAACTTACCTCGGTACTAGGAAAGTTGTAACTCAGGGCTTTTTTTTAGTTTATGCCGATTTTCTCATTGAACCCGATTTTTTTTCCTGTTATTTTTTTTGGATTATATAGTATATAAAATTGGCAACGTTAAGATATAAAACTCATTGAGGTAAACTTCATTACTATTAAGTAAAAAAGTACCTAATAATCTTTTTTATTTTTTTTTATTAATAAATTTAATAAAAAGTACATGTTTTTGTAAAATTCTAAACATATCTACTTTTACACATCTAGTAAATTTTATCACTGTAACTCACCAAAAAAAGAGACTAACTCTTGTGCTTGGAGAGTGACTTACACTGTTTTAGTTGTTTATTTAAGGAGTTTATATAATTTAAAATGCGATTACATGAGAAAGAAAAAAAAAACATATGATATATAAAGAAAAAACATAAAACAATAATACATTCATACTAATTAAAATTTAATGTTGTTTTTACACTTCGTCAAAAAATTTCTTAAGATTAACTGTAAATTTATTTATTGATTATTTTAAATAATTTTTAGTTCATTGGCAAGATTATTATAATTTTTTACACCTTTGCAGACAAACCTATTTTGACCATGACTTGTATGGAATTTTGGAATTTTAATATTATGTTGGTATCTGAGTGACATATTCATCTCAAATACAAACAATACAATAATCTTTTACGCAATATTTTCTTATCTCGTTCTTTACAATAAAAAATATTGTACCTGTCTATTAATTATAGGAGCAAAAATTCATAAACATTTATTGTATACCCACGAACAGGCCATGCCTCTGTGGGATTTTTTAAATATTATTTTTACTGTTAATATGTATTTCATTGCTATGTCATTATCCTTTATTTTTAGTATACTCTGTTTTACCTCTTATGTATATTGTAAAAAAACAAAAAAAAATACATAACTATTAAAAAATGTATATTTTAGACTGAGATATACTAGGTAATATAAAAACTGTTTCAACCCAGCTCCGTCTCTCCTACTAAATGTTTGCCAATTTCATTTCTTTGGTGGAGTGACAAGTTTGTGCTGTTTATTTTATTCACTTTCAAGTAAGGTATACATGACTTCTCTGACCAAACGATGTTGTCATTTTAGGTGCCATATATAATATAAAGGATTTTGGAAAAATAAACAACATAGAAAAAACAAAATAGCTAACTCGTAGAGCGGTGTACCGCACGGCTCAAAAATAGTTCCACTATAACTTTTCTCCACAAAGCTTTTCTCTAACCACCTTGATGAATTGCTCGATGCTAACTTTTGGGTAAAACTTTACTAATATGTATACGAGTGATGATTTTGCACTTTTTACTTAGAAGTTGGCAAAATTCGTTTTGTGTTGAATTTCACCATTTTCCATAGTTTGATAATGGATCACCCGTTTTCAATCCGTATGTTTTGTGAATCGAAATTAACTTATAAACAACATTAAGAGGATATGCAGTGTCCAAACAAAATATGAATAGGTATTTGAACATAGTTTTTCTGTCGCACTCCAAATGCAGATTGCAGATGCCTCCCACGTCGGACTGATTATGCCCAACTAAAATCGACAAAATCAGAATCAAAACTGAACAGGCGCCGTGGCGCAGTTGGTTAGACGGCTAACTGTGAAACTGGCGTCGCGGGTTCGATTCCCGCCAGTTGCAAGAAAAAGATTCAAGATTTTTTTCTCAATTGGTCTGGGTGTTGTAGTGTATTTTTCGTTACCTCCTTCCATATCCCCTCTATCCCACCTGCTGACAAGCTTCAAAATAGAGGCTTAGGGGTTATTCCTTAAACAAAAAAAAAAAATATTTTTAGATAGAATATCAGAATAAAATTTTCTGTGTCGGTAACTTTTATGTTTTTCAAAATTATTTATCATACAGTAGAACTCTAATTATCCGAATCAATTAGGAACGGACCCAAATCGGATAGTCGAAAATTCGGATATTTTGACTTTTTCACACGTAAAGCCGCCGCGTAATGTTGCCAGATCGCAAAAAAATATAATCATAACACAAATGTAAGATAATTATATTTTAAAAAAAGCAATTTAATTAATTTCTCTAAAATTTTATTTTACACGCGGAAACATTGATTGACGCAACAAAGTAAATAAGTAAATGGTCATTTAATAATAGTTATTTAATTAATGAACTCTTAACTTATACAACAGAGATGAAGAACATTTAAGAGAAGGTAATATAGAAGTCTAGGCATCTACAGGGCTTATGACTTGGCTTATAAATTGAATGACCTGTCAATGGCTGGTTTAAGTGGCCACTTTACACACTGTGTAACATTTACCATTCTGCCCATTTATGAACATCTATATTCCTTCAATTCTTTCATCTGTTGATGTTACCTTCTATGTTACCTTCTATATTACCTTATCTTAAATGTTCTTCAACTCTGTTGTAATGATTTAATATAAAAAGCTCCCCAGGGAGTTGAACCCAGTCCTTGTCTACAAAAATTTGGACAAACTCAAAATATTGTTGATAAATCCACCTGGTCCATGAAGAAGTATAGAAATTGAAAAAAAATATTTTCAGGCGTTGCCTAGTATGTAGGTGAAATAATTCAATTAGATGAATCTCACCCGCATAAATAAAGGTTTCAGCTCTTTAACTTCACAAACATCAACAGATGAAAGAAATGAAGGAATATAGATGTTCAAATATGGGCAGAATGGTGAATGTTACACAGTGTGTAAAGTGCCCACTTAAACCAGCCATTGATAGGTCATACGCCCTATAGATGCCTAGACTTCTATATTATCTTCTCTTAAATGTTCTTCATCTTTGTTGTAATGTGTTAATATAAACACCTCCCCAGGGAGTTGAACCCAGTCCTTGTCTACAAAAATTTGGACAAACTAAAAATAGTGTTATCATTAACTGACTTCGATATCAAAACTACATCAGCCCAGATGATGGACGCTGTGACGCTGTCCAAAACGTTGGCAAGAAAAAGTTTCAATAAACGGCACAATAACCCAGATAAACATCACAAGAACAAGATCACCCAAAGAATCGCTAAAATTATATTAAAAAAGCGTAGAACTTACCGTTTAAATTAAGTGTATAAAGAATTCGATATTCCCTGATGATGACATCTTTACAAACAAACTTTCGGTGAAAAATAACTTAACTAATTTTAAAAATTTTAGGAACCCCTAGATTTAAAAATAATTTAACTTTACACCGATGCAATACAGCTGCAAATTTAAATTATTATTTATATGTTGGTAAAAAAAACTTTAATAATCTTGCAGAAATCTTTAATCATAAGTAAATATTAAAACATTTCAATCTAAATATATTAAAAAAACACGTTAGACCCGCCCCCATCCTGAACTATGTACAGTAAAAATTGTGCATCTTTTAGAATATAATATTACATATTATTGTTATTTTATTAATAAATTTCATAAAAGGTACTTACATGTTTTTTTAAAATTCTATACATATCTACTTTTACACATCTAGTAAATGTTATCACTGTAACTCTTCAAAAAAGAGACTTCAAAGAAGAGAAAATGATTTAAAAGGGCGTTTTTACACTAGAATATTTTATAGTCCCAAGACTGGTACCTGAGGCGTAAGACTGATCACCTTGCCTTGTGTAACAAAAAAATGATCGAGATGCGCTGCGATTGGTGTACCAATGCAGTGCCCTAAGCACTATTCGGTGCGGAAAGGGAATGATGATGATGATGATATCATAGTTCCCGTAGCACTGAACTTCCTCATTGCATTCCTAATCAATTTAGTACATTATTAATATTTTCTCAGGTTAAGAAATAACATGCATAACATACTATGAGTGCCATCTATCCAGTATTTCTAAAAGCTTTACTTTTTTATCATAGACTCAAACCGAAAATTTTGTAGTACAGTTACATTAATTTATTGAAACCTTCCATGTTTCAGATAATTATTTTGACAATACGAGTTCGCAATGAGAGAGTTTGGTGTTTAGTTTTAAAAAAATATTTGGTTATCGACAATTGTCTATAAAACTACTCTAAAGCTATAGAAGGGCCAATTTAAAAGGTCACATTTGACATTTGTCGGTTTTAGTTTCATAGTGAGGTGACCTGCTTAAAAACATTGATTAAAGTAAATGAATCGATTCGGACTTCAAACATAATATTTGTGAATTGAATTCAGTTACTATGAAAAAGTACTTATGGGTACTGTAATTTTATTTTTAAAATCATAAGTCGAATTCCTGTCCCATTGTTATTTTCTATCGTAAATTTAAGGAACTAAATAAGATAAGTTCATAATTTAACAAAATTATCAACATTCGATTTTTCTGGGTAACATCCCTAGTGACGTTATTTTTTATACTTCTTCTTTTACCAGGTAGTAAATTCAACAATGTTTGAGTATGTCTAAATGCTTGTAGACTGGCTGGATTTCCTCCCTAGAGAGTTATTCATATTTAAATTTATTTCAACAGTGGATGTTGTTCAAACATTGTTGAATTTACTACCTGGTAAAAGAAGAAGTCTAAAAATTGGAAAATTGTTTTCAGACGTTACCTAGTAGATGGTTTGGTTCAGCCGGATGAATCTCACCCACGTAATAAAGGTTTCTTTTATTTTTTTATTTTATTTATTGGGGATATCAACAGTAATACATTTAACAAAAATACAACAAATAAAATATACAGAGAATAAAACCAATGACAGATATCCACAGAAATACATTAAATACACGTACAATACATACTATATAGTGTGTTTGTGTGAGTGTAAGTGAGTGAGAGGGTGGGTGAGTGGGTGTTATATTGGAATGAGGGTGGACATGTGTGTAAATATTGCACAAGTGTCAAGTGTCGAAAATATAAATATATTTAAAATATTAAGAATTAAAGATAAAATATAATAAAATAAAATAAAATAAGATAAGATAAAATAAGACTTTATTATTGAAACTAAGTATAAGACAAAAAAGTATGTTTTAAGACGCGCATTTTGAATGTTATTTTTTTACAATCAAATGGATCAATAAGGGGAAAGTTCAAATTATATTCACTAACAAAACGTATAAGTAGAGAGTTCTGGGCATAGTTCGTACGAACTGCTGGCAGATGAAATAGACAGCTCTTTTACTTCACAAAAGTCAACAGATGGAAGAGTTGAGGAAAGGTGGATGTCCAAACATGGGCAAAATGGTGAATGTTACACAGTATGAAAAGTGGCCACTTAAACCAGCCAATGACAGGTCATCAGCCCTGTAAATACCTAGACTTCCATATTCCCTTCTCAAAAATGTTTCCCCTCTATGTTGAGATCAATTTAAATATAAATAACTCCCAAGGTAGGAGATCCAGCCAGTCTGCAAGCATTTGGACATACTCAAACACTACTGATTTTTGTTTGATGGAGGTTGTCGATAGGGTCTTCCGAAAGCGTCCGGTGATGCCATTATGCTCCGGGAGCTGATGTGGAAAAAAAAAGATTTTGTTTTAACTAAAATGTTTTTATTGGTAACATTGGTAAATATTTTATTTTAAGCTTGTCACTAAATATATCACCAATATATCAACGTGTTGAAAGATTTGGCTAAAATCTTTATGGTCATTCGTCCTTTTCCTGTTTCTTGCACGGTTAGGCTAACATCGAATGTATTCCTGAAAAAAGAAAGCATTCTATTTTTTAGAGAAACGGCAGTCACAAAATCCATTTTTATTTAAGCCAGTAAAAAAATATTACGAATGCGAGTGAATCAAGCCAGATAGGCAAATATTTGTTATAAAACTTCGACTACAAGTCTTTTTTATTTTTTATTCATAAATTTCATAAAAAGTTCAAGTTTTTGTAAAATTCTAAACATAACTACTTTTACACATCTAGTAAATTTTATCACTGTAACTCTCCAAAAAAAGAGACCAACTCTTGTGCTTGGAGAGTGACTTACACTGTTTTAGTTGTTTATTTATACGAGTTTATATAATTTTAATACGAGTACATGAAAAGAAAAATAAAAACATAGGATATATAAAGAATAAAAATAAAACAATAATACATTCATACTAATTAAAATTTAATGTTGTTTTTACCCGAGTTCAAAAAATTTCTTTAGATTAACTTTAAATTTATCTATTGATATATTATTTTTAATAGTTTTTAGTTCATTAGGGAGATTATAATAATTTTCTACACCTTTGAAGACAAAGCTATTTTGACCATGACTTGTATGGAATTTAGGATTTTGATATTATGTTGGTATCTGAGTGACTTATTCATTTAAAATTCTTTTATTTTTTCTTTTTTATACATCTGTATAATAAAATTTATTTTATGAAGAGTGTCTACTGGATGAACCTTAAATATTTTTAATAGACTTTCCGTATTGAATGTTGAGGGTTTTTGTAAAATTACTTTAATAATTAATTTTTGTACTATTTTAAGAGGGTTTAATATATTGGCATATGCACCACCCCATCCTACAATACCATATTGTAACAAAGATGGTACAATTGAGTAATAAGCTATTTTTAAATGTATGCTTTTTAAAACATTCTTTAATCTAATAAATATGTAAATACATTATCTAATTCGTTTAACTAGTTAACTGATATGGTCTTTCCATTTTAAGTTTTGGTCTATGTATACACCAAGATATTTAATTTTGTCTGTTGTATCAAGTACTGAACATGTGAGATCGCAGTTAGTTTTGTTACAAATGCTTTGGTGAATAATTATTTTTTCTACTGAATCTAAGTTTGGTTTGTTAATAAAAATGGGATGATTTTTGTCTTTTCCGTATTTAAAGATAACATATTTTTGTCAAATCATAATTTCAATTTATTTATAACATCATTAGCTACTAAATTTACTGAGTTCCAGTTAACTCCCTCAACTAAAACAACCGTATCATCGGCATATTATATTATTTTTGAGTTTAAATCTTCACAAACTATGTCATAGAGAATAAATAAAAGCGGACCTATCACCGTATCCTGGGGTATTCCAAAATCGCAACTGCCAATACGCAAATTTTATTTTTACCATTTGTGGTCGTTGGAATAGATAACTTGTTAGCCATTCATTGGTTTTCCCACCCATTCCCACTAGTCTATATGAATTTATTATGTTTTTTACGATTATTTTAGTTTATTTCGCTTATTTTGTTTTACGATGATGATAATTAGGTTAATTAGATTAATTAAGTTTTTATTTTATTATAATGTTTAATAATTAATGGCATGTTTCATTATACTTTTTGTAAAATGTTTCCCTCGGCACGGGACACTTCTGTGAGGGAACATTAACAAATAACATAAGAAAAAACATTTATGGAGAAAAAAAAATCCAAATTAAAACTGAAGGACATAATACGTCTTAAACAATTTTCAATATTATTAAAAGAGCACACGTTTATAATGAAACTCGTTTGATATGCCCAAAAATCGGGATAAAACAATGGTAATGTCAAATAAAAAAAGATTTTCAAATTAATAAACACTATCAATGTGTTGATAATGTACAAATGTTTTTATAAAGGCTGGTTTTTCTCCCTAAAGAGTTTTAATAACCTAATTTAAAGATCTAAATTTGTTGCAGCATTTTTGAAAAGTGGACATTGAAGTCTAGGCATTTAATATCTCCCATTTAATATCTCCTTAGGAAGGACATCCAGCATGTCTACAAACATTTGGAGATACTCGAAACATTGTTGATTAAACTAACTGGTATAACAAATACAAATTAATTTTCAGGCGTTGCCTGGTAGGTGAAATGGTTCGGCCGGATGAATCTCACCCACATGGTTTTATCTCTTTTACTTGAGGAAGAAGTTGTCAAATAAAAATCTAATACACATAATAAAAATTATAAATCTACTTTTTAATATTGGTCATACAGTTGCACATTATAATATATATTACACTCTAGTTGATCATACAGTGTACACTTATTATGTGCTTACATACAGAACTGCACATAACCTGCATAATATAGGCTGCGGATTCACGGTGCAAAATCATTACTTGATTTTTTTGTAAATTATTATACGGTCAATATATTTTTTTAAGTACTCACGGATTGAAGAAGACGATTGTTACTCCATTATCTGGTCTCAAAAAAGCCACATTTTCTATAGAACTGATTAGATTATTCACGTCAATCCTTATTGAACCCCTGGGTATGAATTTGCTGAAGTGACCAAGAGCGTAGAATGTCGGCTGCTTTAAGAACTCGTCATCACTTGCCATAACTATGATCCCTGCATCCACATGGTTTCCAAACCAGTTGGGTCCTCCTGTTGGATTCAAAGCCATGTTCCACTCCACCCAACCTTCTAACCAGTGGTTTAGATTCTGAAAACGACATATATATATATATATATATATATATATATAAATCTATGTATATTACTAATCATATTTTGGCAACTTATCTGAAAAACTGAATACACAGAATGTTAACAAATTGCTGTATACCATTAAAGTTTACAGAATGAAACCTAAAAACTTTTTTTTTTAAATTCTTTAATTCCGGTGGTTACGCCACATTACTCTACATGTGTATACCACATTGACTAGGCTGAGGCGTTCAAATTTATTTGCTACCTACTGGGCTCTGGTTAAAATGTTGTACCGTAAGTACTAATATTGTCTTGACCCCATAATAACAACTGAGCTGATGAACGTGAGTGCATGTGCTTTTGATATTCTCAGCACGATCGCGAATAAGTTATTTTTGTGATCAATAACTCATTAAATCTCTTGTGTCGTGTAATCGCATTTAATTTTCATAAAAACAAGTTAAGTGCCCCTCCTTGCTGACGACAGGATCTGATTGGATCCTGACTGCCGTGACAGAAGTTCCAAACAATAAGGTGCTAGAACCCCGGTACAAGGTAGGTAATTGTATTCATTGTATTAGGGTTCGGTGGCAAAGTAGATAACGCATTCCTCGGACCAAACCATTTCAAGCGTTCATCTGCCAACAGGCAAGTGGCGCGATCACCCGGAGTTCTGAAAGCTATCTTCAATAAATAATCAAAATAGTAGTGTTGATCAGGTTTTACGAACATTTATTTATGTTACGCAAAAAAAATATTTGAAAAGCATTCTAACGATCGTTTTGACTGTCGCAAAACGAAGACAAAACAGTTTTATCATTTTGCCTCTGTTCGTCTTCAGATCCATTCAAATGATTTTTTCCGAAAATTTGTGAAAACTCAATGCTATGGTATCAATAACTCTATTATAATTTTGATTTTACCTGTAAAATACCAGAAATATAGCTCTCTCCTCTTTTCCATGATCCTAATTGAACTCTTTCAAATTCCCACGGCAACGCACCTGAAATAACAAAGTTTTAAAAATACGTACGAAATCGGAGCTCACGGAAGTGAAAAATATAATCATTGAAGCTAAATCAATTATATAAGCTGTAATAGTTGTTATGGTCGTGATGAGGTGTGTCTGGCTGGAAAAAATACACGAAAAGCCAAACTGCGTAACATTAGCGCCAACACCAATGAGTCCTATTCTATTGAATAAGAGTAAGATAATACTCAATAATATATAGATAATAGATATACAATACACAATATAAACATTGCATCATCTCTTGAATAAATAACAAAAATGTTTATTAAACTCAGCATACCAACGCAGGCTTCATTTCCAATCATAAACAGTTTAGGGAAATCCTTGTGAGTATCATCTAGGGCTTCTGGCCCTACAATAAAGTCGACATACCAATGCAAACCAACTCCATCGATATACTTTAAGGCTGTTGGGTTCTTGGCAAGCTGGAAACAATGTTAATAGCATGGATAATAGTCATCAAGAGTGGAAATTACATACATTATGTGAGAATATAATAAGTTTAAAATGTATCGCTATCGTTGAACTAACATCGACTCCATGTTCTATTGAAGACATTCAGTATGCTGATCTTAAGCCAGGGAAATCGATGGAAAAAACTAGCAGGGGTCCATCAGATAAGTCCGGTAGGTTTGTATGACTGAGACCTGAAAGGCCGATTAGGTGAGGCTTGACTGACTTTTTTGTCATGTTGTCTTTTTCTATTCTGCATGTATTTGAACAATTCTCAGCAAAGATTTTTCATTCATTGATTACTCCTATACTGATAATATTCCGTTCTCAAATAGGTTGTTAATGTTTTTGATTATATATTGGGGTTTAAAATTGAGTAGATGAACTTTATTACCTTTCGCATCCACCAAGGAAAGCTCGATCTTAAATCATCTAGACCCATAATCAATAGATTGGAAAATTCCGGGTTTCCCCTGAGCGTAGGACCCAAATTTTCACCTATCCATTTTGCCTAAAAAAAGCAAGATGGAATTTTATTATTTTGTTTTTTTAGAAATCCCACAGTCCATTTTTACACACTTTGGCAGGTAAATAATATTGCAAGGAAATAATACCAAGTTCACAAAAAAGTAACTAAAAAACTAGTCTTCGTGAAAAGTAAGAGAAATATACCAACTGTAAAAGAGATGGGATATGAACGGGGATGCATGTAAAAAGGATGCGGATAAGGAAGATGATATCCAAAAATATGCATATTTTAATATCTTTCAGGTAGTGTAGGGCGGGGCTGCGCAGAAAAAGAATTGAACATTGCCAAACACCCAAAAAAATTGGGGTAACACTGGATAGGACGCTTTCCTATACGCAGCATGGCACCAATACTCAACAGAAAGTCTCCGCCAGAAACAACATATTTCGAAAGTTTACCAGGTCATCATGGAGAGCATCTCAAGTCAATCATCAAATGGTTTAGAGAACAAGTGAGTTTTAAGTTTTTAAGAGACTTTCCATGCCATAGGGCCTGCGACCGCAAATGCGCGTTCACTGAACTTAGTTTGCTGTTTGCGTAGAGGTTTAATAACATTTTCTCTCGCCGTATACGTAGCTGATCTAAGCGTAAGACGCCTGCCAGCTAGTTCATCTGGAATGCATAGTTCTCTTAGATATTCCGGAGCAGAGCTGTGCAGTTATTTATACATAAGCCAACAGAGTTTGTATTCCACCCTCTGTGGAAAACATAGCCAGTGTAATAAGTGATATGACTGAACTTAGAGATTCCGAAAACAAGTTTTGCTGGAGCATTTAATAGACTGTATGCGAGTCATTGTGTTCATTGGTAGACCTGCATAGATACCATTACAATAATCGACTCTAGACACTACAAACACATTTATTAATTGACGGGCGGCATCAACCGGTAAATTTTTGCGTTTACGTTTATTTGTCTCAGCTGGTAGAAGTTAAAACTAATCGTTGTACTCATTTGAGCGTCAAGAGAAAAGTCAGAATCAGTTGTAAACTTAAACCAAAAAAGTCCAGATCTTGTCTTGAGTTAACAATACGACAAAGGCGGGTCATTGGAGAATTTAGGCCATAGTTTGTTCTATGCTGATATAATAAATCTATGCAATATCTCGCAGCAATCTCCTGTAATGGTATAGTTCCTTACAAAAAATTCAAATTTGGTAGACTTCTCCTGAAAATGGCTTTCATTTTGGAGAACTTAAGATGTTCATCTAGGATACTTAACACTTTTTGGGTCACAAAAGAGGAATTTCTCTGAGCAAAAGTCGTGAGCAGATAAAAAAAATAAAACTTTGATAGGAATTACTCCACCCAACATCAGGAGAAATGCAAAAGCGGACACCGAGAAACACAAACAGATCCATGACCCTAGACCCGTCTTCGCGACCATCGAATGACTCCTCCGAGGCTTAGATCGAGAAGAGTTTTCTTCAAAGTCACATCTGACTTGGAAACCTCTGCAGAAAAACGCAGACAGGATATGCGGAAAGAGGAACTTGGCGATAGACTCTAGACAATGCCATCCGAAAGAACAAACACTACTCACAGTTTGGACTTCTTTACGTGTAAAGTTCTCAACAGACGAAGGGTAGGAGTGACTGGTTGCAAATAAAACCAAGAGAGGTGGAGTTTTCTAGAGGGAGATGACTCAAGCTACAATTATGGAGAAGTGCACGATGCTCCTCATCAGCTGCGGAGTCCACAAATGCGGTTTACTTGTGAAGACGATGATTTGAGGATAGTCACTGACAAGGCGATATCTGTCGCTGCACATTGGAGTGGAAAAGTCTGAAGTCCGGGCCCGATAAGTAAGTACTAAGAAAAAAAGGAAAAAAAGAAAAAAAAAATACATCGCGCGATCGTTAGTTGCCGCACGGCTAACAATTAAGGTTCACGGACGCTTTTTTTATTTTGAGACTAAAAAGTAAAAAATGCTTTTGTTATATATCCTGGACTCGTACAAAAACAGCCACCTACGATCACATAAGTGTTGATATTTTACATATTGATTGTATTTTTTATAATAACCATTTGATCCCAAATCTTGCCGTTTTTTTTTAACCTAACTTTTGCCACCATAAATCTAGTCGGGGCTTATTGGGCGGGCTTGCTGAACTTAACGATAATCAACTCTGCATTAATCATTTTTTGATCTCAAATTAAGTTATTTTTAGCCAATCAATGGGTTTATGGAAGCCCTTATTGATTGGAATTATTGACAAATAACATATTAAAATAAACTTAACCTAAACAGTCTTAACCTAAACAATTTTTACATTTTTTTTATTAATTGACTTAGTGTTTATTTTGTAGAACTCCATATTATAATTGTAATATTACATATTGAAAGCAAAGCGCGTAAACTAACCATACTAGAGCAAATGGAAATTAATAAATATTTAAACACCCCAAATTTAAAAATAATAACTGAACAAATGAGCCTATTGTCTTCACCACTATTAAACATTTTGAATTAATAACATTATTTCACTTTATGTACGCGTTTGCATGATGCGTCTTTAAAAAGAAAATAATTCATTTTAATAAACGTTTATGTTTACATTCATTATTTATAATATTCAAATCGTGTAATTAATATAAATAATTCAAAAATACATTTTTATTAATGTAGATTTACAAAGGTTTACGAAGTGTGCAATGAGAGTGATTTGCTAATGAATGTGCAAAAGTCGAACGTCATGGTCTTTGAAAGAAATGTAACTATGACTGAATGTAAGATTGTAGTAAATGGAGATAGTTTGAAACAGGTCGAAGAATTTGTATATCTGAGTAGTATGTTTACTAGAGATGGAAATATGGACAAGGATATTGAAAGGAGGGTTAGTGCCGGTAACAGAGTTAATGGTGCCTTAAAGTCTGTCGTAGCAAATAAGTGTCTATCGCAAGAGGCTAAATTAGCAGTTCATAATGGAGTTCTGGTACCAACCCTAATGTATGGAAGCGAAGCATGGAGTTGGAAAAAAAGGGACGAAAGTAGACTGAATGCTGTTGAAATGCGATCCCTCAGGCGAATGTGCGGAAAAACAATGTATGATAGGTGCCCTAATGTCGAAATTAGAGCAGAATGCAAGGCTGAGTTAAGCATTATCGACAAAATTAAGAAAGGTCTTTTGCGATGGTTCGGTCATGTGGAGCGAATGAATGATGAAAGAACGGCTAAAAAGATTTATGATGCGAATGTGTCTGGTTGTAGAAGTCGAG